>NC_092506.1:86575353-87175353 GCF_047511675.1 Marmota flaviventris
ATCTGAACTTACATAATATTATGTTGAATCCCATCTCTAATCATGCATGTTAATGATGTTCTGTAATGACCCATTGTTAACACTTGCTACAATTTCAATTAGTTAATGTTTATGTAAAAATTTCACTTAAGATTTCTCTCCTACAGCCTTAAGCATCAAAGAAAATGAAGCCAAGGAATATTTATCTTGTTTGTTATTATAATCAAATAACTTACAGAGTACCTAGAATTGAGTAGGTATACAGAAAAAACATGCAGACTTGGAAGATAACTAAATAGTTGGGTGGATGGAGAGTTGGTTGGATGCATGTTAGGTGGATGGAGTTACAAAATATACTGACACTGAGCTATATCACTTTAGGTTGTATTTTAAAGTGGCTATACCCAATCAGTGGCCACATTTCTATTCACAATTGGAATTTGAAAAAAATTAAGATATTTTTTCAAAGTAGATTTGTCTTAATCCTGACCATCTAGACAGTCAAAGTTCTGATCTGTAAAAGTCATTTTCCATTCCATGACCATTTTCTATGCCTCCATTTATATACTTATGCACAGACACTCATCACTTCAAAATTCATTTGAAGACTGAAAAAAGAGACTGTAATCACAGATAAAACTGCAGTTGCTTAAAAGTGTGACTAAAGCCATTTTCATCAGGCTTTCCAAAGAGTGACATAAATATGTGACTCTCTGAGCATGAATATTTTCTGATTTTCTCGGGAGCCATAGAAGTTGTTTTGGCTCCTTCTAAATGCATATAAATTGACCAGTGTAAAAAATCCTCCTAACACACAAAATAAAGACTATGCAGTTGCATTGGACAGAGGATTTTTATCATATGATCAAAGAAAATTATATGATTGTCAGGTTCAACCTCTATTCTCATAATCATATATGATCCCTACAATTAGAATATTAAAAATCCCTATTTTACAACTCTAAATTTATATTTCCCCTTATTACTACAACTTTCCAAATTAGAAATCTAGGCTACAAATTGTGAATTGAATATATATTCTAATTTCCACAGACGCTGTCCTATTGGTACAGACCAAATATGTTCAGGGCCAAAGATATTTATAAGTGAAATAAGCAAGTGAAATTTTTTCTCAAAGAAAAAAAAGTAGTACCCTGTTCCTACACAGACATCAAACCAAATCCAGTTTTTTTATTGAAATCATATTTTATTTAAGAAAGACAATTAACCATAAAACTTAAATTTTAAATGCTTCCAAGCCACAATCATTCAAAAGCTTATGTTTTATGCATTAGTCTTCACTGCTTCTCTCATTCATTTGCATATTTATTCAATGCATTTCTTTGAATGAAAACTGTATACTAGGCACTATGTTGGGCATTAGAGTGATAGCTGCAAACACAACATAGTCCTTGCCCTCATATACCTTGTAATAAAGCTAGAAAGATCAATTTATGTCAGTGGTGCAAAGAATACAGCAAAGAACATTTTGGACAAAGGTAAAAATGTATGTACAAACATTAAGGTGGGAATGAGGTAGGCATCATGAGCATGGGTTAAAATACCCAGTGGCAAAAGATTAGGCAGCTGTGTTTTTTAAGCAGGGTTGTGCAAGGCCCTGTGGTGGGACAATCTACAATGCTTCTGGAACTATGTTGGAAGACACAGAGAATCACAGGTTTTGGCATGGTTTTTGTTAGCTTTCATAATGTTCAGAAAACATGCTGCTAGATACAATTTAGAAATGAACGTATGTAGAGCAGAGCAGATTAGATAGCCTGAAAAGGCAAAGAAAGATTATGGTTTGTAGAGGATAAAAAGAGATAGTATTGTACACAGGAAGTACAGATTTGGTCAAAGAAAATTGGGCAAATTAAACAAGATTTTTGTAACTTATTTATTTGAAAATGTCATATTCTATCTTCCATATACAATGACTTCACAGTTATAATTATATGCCATTGATCAGTTTTAATGTGATTCTGGTATCACAATGAAAAATGGAAATAGGGAACCTAAAAGTCAGCCTCAACTTCAAATTTGAAAGGTTGAGTAACACTTATCATCTGAGCAATGTTAAGAAAATTAAGCATGAGAGTCATGTGATCTTATAATTTAAGAAGTTTTCTCTGGCTTTTATGTAAAATGAAATGAGTTGTAGAAAAGCAAAAGCAGAAGTGGAATCACTAAAATCTTTCAGTACTTTACAAGTCTAGAGATAATGGCACAGACTAACACCCTGGTAGTGGAGAGAATATGGAGGCTTTCAGGTATATGGTAGAAATAAACCTAACAGGGAAATGTGAGGGACTGAAAAATTAGTTGGAGAGGTATATTCTTTATTGAGATGTAATACAGAATGAAGAATGGCACTGAAAGGATGAGGCTGAAAAATCAGTAATTAAGTTTTAGGCATGTCAAGGTTGGGATATCTATGAGTTTTGCAAATGGCTAAATTAAGTGGGCAACTGAGAAAAAAGCCTGGGCTGGACTGATTGGCATGTAGACATTAGTTGAAACAAAGCAAGTGCAAGAGACTGTCAAGAGTATAGATAAGGTGGGAACAATATCAAAACCTAAAATTGGAGACACAAAGAATAATCAGAAAGGCAGAAGGCAGGAGAACACATATTTGAAAAGAATGCCAGAAGAAGAGGATGATTCAAGAAACAAACACATCATAACAATATATATCACAGTGACAAGCTACATATTTCAATATCACACCCTTGCCTTATAGTTCAGGGTGAGGTTGGAGAAAGTGAGATATGGAAACATTATTTCATACTGATTTCCATAGCAGCTGTACTAGTTTACAGTCCTACCAACAGGGTAAACTATTCCTTTTTATCCACATCCTCTTTAGCATTTATTATTATTTATATTTTTGAAGATTACCATTCTGATACTGTACCATGAAATCTCAATGTAGTTTTGATTTGCATTCTCCTAATTGCTAATGGAGGCTCCTGAAAAGACTAGCCATGAAACCACCATATTACCCAGCTATACCACTTCTCACTATTTATCCTGAAAAATTAAAGTCATCTTTATTACAGTGATACAGGTGGACCCATGTTTCTAGCAGCACAATTCACAATAGTTAACCTATGAAACTGGCCTAGATGTCCATCAATGGATGAATGATTAAGAAAATGTGATAATATACATGAGATCACACACACACACATAATACACACACAATGTGTGTGTGTATATATATATGTGTGTGTGTGTGTGTGTGTGTATGTGTGTGTATATATATATATATATATATATATATATATATATATATATAAAGTATATATTTTATTCAGCCATAAAGAAAAGACGAAATTATGGCATTTGCAGGAAAATGGATGAAACTAGAGATCATCATGTTAAGTGAAATAAGTAAAACTCAGGAGGTTAAGGGTCATATGTTTTCTCTCATGTGGAAGCTAGAGAGGAAAAAGAAAAAAGGTGACAATGGATCTTCTAAAAATCAATGGGAGATCAGTAGAGAAAAGGTAGGAGGTATGGAGGAAGAGGGGAAGTGCTGGGGAGTGATGTTGGCCAAATTATATTGTCATATTGTGTAAATATACAAATATGTAGCAAATCCCATCAATATGTACAACTATAATGCACCAATAAAGAATGTGATGAAAAAATAAAAATTATTTCAACATGACAGTAATAAGTGCCATGAAGGAAGTACGTACAGAGTATTCTATGGCCTTAAAAGAGTGTTTAATACAGCTTGGAAAGGCACTTTGGCAAAGAGAAAGGTTGGATGTCAAGGTTGCTTATACAGAGCTCAGCATTTATAGAGGCTTGGTTTAGAGAAATGACAGTAAGTCAAGTCATGAGACTCCTTTTCAGAGGAGGCTTTGAAAGTGGAAGAATACTGAACTTGGGAGGGCAATGGATAAAGAAAAAGCCAGATCATACATTATCAATTTTGTCTTCATCAATATCTCCAGTAGTGTCGTGGTTTAGATGCGGTGTCCCTTAAAAGGTCACTGTGAGTCAAAGCAAGAAGATATGGGGGAGAAATGATCAGATTACAGCCTAATTACCTAATTAGTGAATTGATCCCTGATGGATTAATTTGTTGATGGCAGGAGGTGGGTGGGGTGTGGCATAGTTATGGGGGATACATTTTGTATCTGGCGAGTAGAAATCTCTGTTTTCTGATCATCATGTTAGTTAGTTCCCTCTTACCCACTCTTCTGCTATGAAGTCCAGCCTCATCTCAGGCCCTAGGAATGGAGCCTGCTGTCTATGGATTGAGACCTCTGAAACTTTGAGCCCCTAAATAAACCTTTATTCCTCTATGGTTGTTCTGGTCAGGTCCTTTCATCACCAGTGAAAAAGCTGACTAAAGCAAGTAGTATTCCAGTTTATCTCACTAGGTAACTTAACCCATTAGGTTGAAAACACTTTGAGGGCTAAGATCAGTGCTTGTTCAGTTCTTCAATACCTCTGTGAATCTGAGTTATATTTACTTATGTCCTGGACCTGTTTCCTCATCTTTTAGAAATAGACACCACTTAACATATTTATTGTGAGGAAAAAAAAAGATGATGAGACATGTAATACATCTCATGTCGAGCCAGCTAGGCATATATGAAAAGCATAACATGTGATAACTACAGGTGAAACTGGAAATTCTCCATTTCTACTGGTGGGTGGGGTCTGCATAAGCTGAAGGCCTCTGCAGCTGAGAAAGCCTGCTATGGTGCAAGTAGCTAATCAACGCAGGGGATGACTACCAATGTCAACTCTAAAGGTCGTGTCCAGCAAAGCACGATTCTTCTCTACTACCATTGAGCGGCATGTTGCAGTTCTTAATGGCAGGCTGTACCCTCCAGTGTTGTAGCAGACCCCAGAAACTCATCGTCAATTTCTTCCTTCCAGGCTCTTGTCTCATGAATTCAGAGAATGAAATCCATAGACCAGGAAAAGTAAATGCAAAAGAGTAGGATTTATTTATGTGGGAAGAAGAAGAAGAACAGAACTCTCCTAGGGCAAGGGGTATCTAATAATGGATACTACTAGAGTGTGCTACTCCTAGGATTTATATAGCACTTCAGTCAACACCATTGGTCCAAATACATACTAATAAGGGTTTGGGAAAAAAACAATGCTACTGGTTCAAATTTATGCTAATCTCCATTTGGATCTGCTCTGCTTGTATTTTCCCCACCATTGGTAGGGAAGTGTGAGATTGAGGTTGTAGCACTGGCACTGTGTAGAACAAGCATACACTAGGCAGGTCAGGCTTCCTGCACTGCTCCACTGCAACAGGTCAATGAACCTTGGCTGCCTCCCTCCTGGCTCTGCATGCACATGGCCCTGTACTTGCCACCCATGCTCCATCCACCCAGGCCACTGGAACAAGGGCTTGACTTCACTGATAGTTTTGGATAGGTGTTCATGTTGGGAGCCTTGGGGTGGTAAATGTACCAATAGTTGAGGAAGTACATTCAACTGCTCTTGACTATTTAAATAATATATTTTTAAAATTCTAAAATTTGAGAAAATATTTATTAGCATATGTAGATTATTTTTACGCAGAAATTTCATGGAATTTGTCCATTATGCACATCTTTAAACTTGGTAGTGAAGAGAGATTAGCAATTTAAAAGAAAAATATTTATCTTTTGAGAATATTGTGTGACATTATAGTTAAAATTTTGAGTAACTAAGCAATATAACTTCCAAATGTTCCGTATGCACTTTTGTAACAGAAACCAAATGATGCACTATTACTAATAAAATTAAAGGCCTAATCTTAAAGAAAGATGACCACTTTACAAGGAATCTATTTTTCTTGAATATAACCCAACTGCCTTGATAAATCTAATATATGTGACCATCTGAATTCTCATTTTCAGCATAGAGCAAAACTAGTGTTTTTGATTTATGATTTTCAAACAGAAAAAGCAACTCATTTTTTTTACACACAGTATTAATGCCTCTATACAGGTAGAGTATTTATGGTAAATTATGTAAACTTTTATAAAATAATATAACAGTATATTTTATTAATAATTTTAATTATATCACAAAATGGACATCATAAATGAAAGACATTTGAAAATCCTTCAGTAATTTTTCTCACAAATGACTGCAGACTTTAAAAGAAATTATATTCACTCAGGTTTATATGCAGACATTGGCAATGACCTTAATGATGAATAGCAACTTACATGTGCAGTTAATGGCCAGTTCAACCTCTGTCACCTTTCACACAGTCTGTCTGCTTGTAGATATTCCCTGCACAAAATGTACTGTCACCAACAGATATGAAAAGAATTGCCAACATGAGAGGATTAACTGTTTCATTTAGAAGGTCCAGCTGGCTAATGGGATTCACTTTGGTTTGTTGTCAGATTCTGCTTGGCATATTTAATTTTTCTTCTCTTGAAAGTATAACTTTTCATAGATATTCTGTGCACATAATACCAATGAACATGGTACAGTAAAAAGTTGAATAATTCAGTTCCCCTCTTTATCTCTAGCAATACAGACAACTACAGAGAAAATATAATCATACTTTTGCATTGAGAATACATTTGTAAGGACTTTTTAGACTCAGGATAGATTATTTGGCCTTGATGCAATTTACCAAGAACCATATAAAGTTATAAATATGGCCTCTCCTTCACCCATTCCCTTGGCATATATTTATTAAGCTGCTCTTTCTTCTTAGCAGCAATGAGCTTGACCCCCTTTACATGTAAAGTGAGGGAATAGATGATTTGGCCCTTCGTTACTGATATTAGTTCCATTGGGAAGTTACCAAGGGCATGTAATCAAGCTATTTGCTGGTAACTGGAGTTAAAAATTGAACAATACAATTTTATATCTAATTTCAAAGATGGTTCTAAAATTCAATTTATAATGTCATTTTATTTCAATTATTTTTAATACTACCAAAGATGGATTTATAGTTGGGAGAACCACTAAAACAAAAACTTAGTCTAGTGGGTGAAATGTCAGAAAATAATGAAAGACTGCTAGCATTGAAATCAGAAAATCTAAATAGAAAATGGAGATAAAGGCTGCTAAAGACACTAATAATAGGTGTTTTTAAACTCCTTAAGGTATCAACAAAAAGATAAAGGAAATGTGTCTTTTCTCAATAGACAGAGAAGAGCTCATAGCTGCTTCCAGTAATTCAATCACATTAAAAACAATTTATAGGGCTGAGGATGTGGCTCAAGTGGTAGCGCACTAACCTGGCATGCGTGCAGCCCGGGTTCGATCCTCAGCACCACATACAAAGAAAGATGTTGTGTCCACCGAAAACTAAAAAATAAATATTAAAAAATTCTCTGTCTCTCTCTCTAAAAAAAACAATTTATAAAGTCTGACTTTTCCCTTTAAATTCAGTTTTTACAAACATAAATGGAATATAAACTTGGAAGGGCAGGCCATAAACCCTGCAAAACCTACGTATAGCATCTCTCCCCGCTGCCTTCCCCTTATAGGGGAAATTCAGCTTCTATATCTTATTGACTTTTCTTTAAGAAATTAACTTCCCCAAACCTCAGTTTTACAAATCATAAAGTGAGTAGTTTGGATTTAAATGAAATAATAAATATAAAGTGCCTATGTCAGTACCCAGTATATGACTAATGCCTAATAAATTGCAGTTTTAGAGTTTTACTAAAAGTATATGTGTCAATCAATTGGCTTTATTGAACTAGGAATTCCTTCAAGACAGGGGCCATGCATTACTTAGTCTTGTACCCTTATCATGTAACGTGGTACGTGGTACATTCTAGTTTTCCAGAAAATATTTGTTAAACAAAATTGCGCTTCTATCAGCCTGAAGTATCCTCATCAACACCTGCCCATCTGCCTAATTTTTTTCAAGATCTCACTGAAATAATTATTCCCATAAAAGATTTCCCAGGGCTGAAGTCTATTACCCACCTAACATAAGCAAAGTGTCATGTCTGTATATTGGCAGTGTTACACTGTATGCTACACTATTCCAATCATAGGGATGTCATAATTATTTATTCATGTTTCTCTCTCATACTAATACCTATATTTACTTCATATTTGAGGTCTTGTGTCTAGAGAATTCTAAGTATGTATTTGTTTAATTATTTGGTAATTGATTAATTTTTGGTGTTATGAAACTTAATTATTTTTTTCTAGGGATACTAAGGCATAAGGAGATAACATGCTGAAGTTGTAATGAGAAGTATTAATGTTTCCATGTTGGATATAAGTTTTCTTATATCGGATATAGAAGACAAATAAATTGCTAAGTCTAAATCTCCCAGATAAATCAAATGTCCCTTTTACCATAAAGTTGTAAGGACTAGATTAGATCACTTATCTAACTCCCTATCACTAATCTTATTTAGTAAATCAGTAACATATTAACCATCTGCTTGCTCAGTTCACACTATTATGACTCATTGTCTTGTAGAAAGAGGTAACCACCCATGAATATTAACCTTTCTCTTGCTTTCTGGCATTGGCTATGGTTTCACTATCATTTTTTCTGATAAGTAAGTAAGGTTACTGTAGCACTCGTAGTTGCTAGTATTATTTCATGATTTTTTCATTTCAGTTTGGGTTTATGACCTTTTATTTCCATTTAGTTCAATCATTACTTACAGGCTGCTTCTTAATAATGGTTTATCATCTGCCTTGTTAGATGTATCTCTGCTCTTCTCTCAGTTAAGACTTGCCTTCACTACTGCTTGTGGCTTATTGGATATGGGTCATGACATTATTTGTCACAATTATCTAGAATTTCAGTGCTGTGCTCAGGGCATAAAATAATGATACTCTCCTTCTGTAGATCATTCAGTATTGTCTTAATTTTAGAATAGTGTTTTTTTGTTTTTGAATTAGGAAAACAGATGGGGCTACATCATCCATAGCTCAGTAAAGATCAGATTAAACTCAGAATTGTCAAATAAAGGTACAAAATAACAACTGTCATGATAATGCTGGTTTTGGGAGTTTGGGATACCTCACCCTTGACAATGGTATTCAAGACATACCATCACATGCCTTCTACTCCATATAAATAGAAACAACATTTCTTCATCTATTACTCCTCATGACAATAGTTTTCCCATCTTTTCCAAAGATCACATATTCATCTGTGTTTGGACCTAGAGCCTGCCAAAAGTCTGATTTATGTCAGATCTTCTGTTTCTCTTCTAATTCACTTTGAAGAAATAAAATGAACTTTGTTCTACTCCCCTCAAGGTTTGTATCTTCAATTCTATCCACTTGTATTGTTTTACAATCTATCCACTTGTATTGTTTTAATTTTGATCAATTTCTTATTAATCTCCTGATAAATGAAATGATTGCATCAAAATATAGCAAAGAAATAACAAGTTTTTACTACCTGAATAGTTACGGGTATGTTCTCAGATCCTTCAAAGCTCTTCCTAAACAAACATGGGAATGTAATCCACTTGTTTAAGCATTGCATCTATGGATATAAGTTCTTTGTTTTAAGTCCAGACAGATTTATTATACCCTTCAGTTATAAAGGGAATGAAAATGTACATATATCTGATTTTCTAAGACCAACACACAGTTTTCAAATCAAACACCTAGGGAAAAGGAGAAAAATAATAAATAGTTTCATTTTTCCACTCTTATTTAGATTGTATACTAAAGAAACCTGTGTAATATGACTTCATGTTTATACCTAGGAGTAAAAGTGAAAAATCTATAAATGAAATCAGATCATTTAATAACACTTTAATTCAAAATACATTTTAGTTAAATACTTATATGTAGATATTACATCTCTATATAGAATATTTTAACCAAAATGTTTTATATCTGCAAAATGGCAGATGGAAGATTTGAAGAGGAAATCTACATACTACTAATAATTTTTCTTCCTACCTGGAAGATTGGGGGGAGGAGCTGCACTTTACTTAGACTGAATTGTTTAAAATGCAATGAAGAAAAAAATAACCATGGAGCACATTTAAGGGTTCTGTGTGGAATTCAGTAGTATTGAGTCAGGAAAGGCAATAGAGCCACACAGGAATATATAAAATAGTATCCCAACACATGTATTAATGGAGAAGTTCTATAAAATAAAATTTAGAAGTCAATTTTAATATTCAAGCTGTTTTACCTAGATGGGAGGCTAATAATATGAAATTCCAAGTATGAACCAGTAATTCACAGTTTCAAATATGATTTTTTTTCAAACTGATAACATACCAAAAACTACTAAATTATTTACTCACCTAAAAATGTTTTATACTGAGCATCAATTATGTTCCAGGTAGTATTCTAAATACCAGACCTATGGGAAAGAAAGCAAATAATTACATAATAAATACATTCTAATCTAATGTTAGAGTCTGTAAACAAGTCAAGATGGCGCCTGGCATTTTGCAGAGGGAGTGGTTTGTGAAGTAACCAGCCATTAAGTGTGGAGAGTCCTTATTGGTTGACTGCTGTATCTAGTTTATGTTAATTAAGATAAGCTGTGTGGAATGTATCTATACCCCTCCTATCCTACAATAAACGGCTCCCACTCCTGCTGTATCAATGTTCACAAGTTGTTCGTCACCCCCCGGTTATTTTGCTACAGCCGGACTGCGGCAGATGGTGGCCCGTACCGGGAGCCCTGGGACACTCTGGGGTAAGTGACAAAAAAAAAAAAAGCTGCCCATCTATAGATAGGACGGGGCAAATCTGCTCGTCCCTAGGCAGATAGGGCTAGAGGAAAAATGGCCATTTCGAGAAAATGGAGAAGATTTATACAGTATGTTTGTGTCTTGTTTTGTCTTGAAATGTTGTATTGTCTTTGTGATGAAAATATGGAAGGGGTGTTAAGTAAATTACTAAGGGAAGAAGGCACCCCAATGGAACCAAGAATAGTTAGGGCATGTGTTGATAGAAGCCCAGGAACTCTAGTCAAAAAAAAGAAAGTTCAGAAGAAGAAGGATTATCAGGAAAAAAGTTGCAGCAAAAGGCTATTACTGAATACTTTTCGTTACCGGAGGGTGCATGAATCGGCATGGCGGCTGCCACATGCACGAGTGGGTCATGGCGCAGCAAGGACTTTCCAAGCAGAGGCAGCCGGCTCTTCCACTGCAGGGAGCCCAAATCTAGACCTGACCTGGAGGCACAGCCTCGCGGGCTCTTGCTCCCTGTGCCTGGAAGCAGTTTGAGTCCAGGACACTCCCCAGGGCCATCTGGGGCTGCCCGGGACGCTACAGCCGGCAGAAGACGCTACCAGTGTTCCTGATGTTTGGTCATTTTCAATGCCAATAACTAAGCTACAATGGTTCTCCCACACCTGGAGGCTAATGAGTAATGAGCGCCACTAAGGCCTATTTCAAATGTACTAAATTGTTCAGAAGATTGTTTTCTTAGTGGAATACTACAGGATTTTCTTTAGCCATCTGGAGTCCCTGCCTTCGTCCCAGTGCCGGTGAGGACGAGGACGGAAGAATTTCCAGTGTTGCTGAGAACCGGAAGGACTTCGGATCAAACTAGCTGCCTACAGAACTTACCTGGAGTGTGATTTATCTTGACTGTAAATTAATCTATTGAGACACTGCTTTACCTGGACTGAAACAACAAACTGTAATCTACAACAAATTGTAACTCGGTATCTTTGCTAAATGGTGTCATTGCTGGTATAATTTTTCCAAGGGCTTCTTGCATGGAGCCATCAATTGGCTTGGTATTGTGGCATTTTGTATCCTCCCCTTCTGCTTGTAGCAGATTATTTATGGTGTTTGTGTAAAAACCATTATGGTCGTTATTTAAATTAAACAAAAGGGGGAAATATTAGAGTCTGTAAACAAGTCAGGATGGCGCCTGGCATTTTGCAGAGGGAGTGGTTTGTGAAGTAACGCCAGGAGCCATTAAGTGTGGAGATTCCTTATTGGTTGACTGCTGGATCTAGTTTATGTTAATTCAGATAAGCTGTGTGGAATGTATACATACCCCTCCTGTCCTACAATAAATGGCTCCCATTCCTGCTGTGTCAATGTACACAAGTTGCTCGTCACTCCCTGGTTATTTTGCTACAGCCGGACTGCAGCAATCTAAAATACTCAGATGATTAAACAAAAAGGTGATATTCTTTTGTTTTCTGGATAACTATCTAAAATGACCCACATAATGTTACCTAAATCTTAATTGGCAAAGCTAGGGAATGCATTTTGTGGTTTTGTGTATTTAGTGCTCTGAGTTAAATATCAAAAAACTTGTAATCTAGTTATTCAGGTAAGCCTGTTTATCACCATACACTTTAATTCTACTGGTAAATTGTCCTGCATTATTAGGTTGAGAAGGAAAAAGCAATTAAAAATAAAAAACTGAAATTCACCATGAAAAGTACTTTTAACAAAAGTATTCAAAGGATGATATGGGAGCAAAGAGAAGAAAGCATTGCCTGCATTTTCAATAGTCATCTTGCCAACACTGTAAAGCATGGTTTTGAGAGTACTGGGAAGAAAGCCAGGGACACAACTAAAAGTGGTATTATAAATATCTAGGTGAAAGTAATGGGTCCTTAAATATTGATACTGGCAGTGAATTTGAAGAATTAAAGACTAACTTGTGGGTTGGGGAGAGGGAGAATTAAGAGAAGTTGGCTGATAAATAGGATTATAAGAAGAGAAATAAGAACCAAAGAGTCACCTGGATTCAGATTGTATTGTGTGCCATTAAGATAGAAATAGAAGAATAAACTGAAGGAGATAAGAAAATGAGCAGGTTTAGGAAGAGATTTGGTTTATAAGGGCTTTTGGAATATCCAGCTAGAAATGTTCTGTAGGCAACTAGAAATTTAGCTCTGGTCCTAAGGAGAAAAAACAGAGCTGATGATAAATGATAAACGTTTGTATCATTCATTCATAAATATCTATGAAATACCAATCATTTGCAGGCATTTTCTTGGTGCTGGGGACTTGGCAATGAACAAAACAAAGTTTCTGCCTCAAACTACATTTCATTCCAACTGAACTTTTTTTTAAAATAATGCAATTTGTCAAATTGTGTAAAATGCAATGAAGCAAAGTAAACCATGGAGCACATTCAAGGTTTCTGCGTGGAATGCACTAGTACTGAGTCAGGAAAGGCAACAGAGAGATCCACACAGGAATCAAATTCTGGGAGTACTGTGGTTTTAGTAATGATTGAAGGAGGAGGAAGAGAAATCCAAGTGGCTTCTCCCCATCTAGAGGGCTCCAGAGCAGAAAACAGTGATGAGGCTGCTGTGTCAGAGGCAGGAGGGGTGGGGTACCTTTTGAGAAACAGAGATCTTGGGGGCAGGGTGGGAGGTTAACTTCTGCTTCATGCCCAGAGAAGGGCAACACTCCTTTGAGTATTTTGGCTCCTGTTAATAATGGCTTGCAGAAGGAAAGATAAGTAGTTATCTTATTTTTTGAGACCAGGCTACCTATCTCTGCTTAGCCCTGAAGGCATTTTTTTTTTGCTCACAACTGTGTATCTCTCTTCTCCATGGGAATGCAAGCATCTTGAAAGCAAGTAATACCTGATCCATTTTGTATTTTTAGTGTTTGTCAGAGTGCTTGGCACAGAGTAATTCTATAAATCAATATTTATTATATAGATGAATAAAATATTATAAGAAATGCTGACCTTAAATGAATATTTAAGTGATGAATTTAGAAAGTGTATGTGATATTTATGGTAAACTGAAAATTCCTGTGTGATGTGTGAATGATTCACCCCGGTTTCATGTTATTTCTAAATGTTTGAAAATGTGTCCAAAACTGAGGCAGGTTTCCTTGACAACATCTGCAAGGAAACATTACCCAATATTATCTGAGCATTAAATATACTTGGTTAATATTCTGCTTATTGAAGCCTGTTGGAGCCGGAAAATTCTTAATGCCAGTCCTTGAGTCTGTCTTCTGGCCAGTTTTAGCCACTGACAAATATGATACAGAAAAAACTGGAATGTAAAGGGCAGAGCCGGGTTATTTAAGAAAAGGGAACTGATCTTTCTCTTGGATTAGATTTTAAAGACTCAATCTGTGAAGGTCTGCAGTACCTCCTCAACAGAACATGATGCACAATGGTCAGTTCCTGGAATAAGACCTTTTTGGCTCTAGGGGAAGGAGAAGGTGATGTCCATGAATCCCAGAGTTCAAACTGCAGTCTGATATCATAGATCCATGTTTCATAAACCCATTCCTTAGAATATGAATGTGTTCGGAGAAAACAATTTGTTTTTTTGGTTAAACAAGTTTTAAGACACTGGATTGGACAGTTAAACAGACTTCTCACTTCAGAAGCTCTTAGAGCATGTAATGTATGCATTTGTTCTACAACTCTCAAAGGGGATAGAGCAGGAATTTCTAATACTTATTTAATCCCAGAAATTCCTTTCTTGTAATACCTGTTAAAAACCTAGATAAAGTTCACAAAATATAATTGGGATTGTATATATATATATATTTTTTTTCTTTTATCCTAATGAATAAGGAATTACAAAGCTACCATATCCTTATATTTTATAGTAAAACCCTCTACTTGATAATGCTGTTAGAAATATTAATTATGGTTCAAAACTCCATTTGCTATCCACCCCCCCCCCCTCTTAATTATCTATTTATCTGAGATTGGTCCCCACCTTCCTTTCATGAGCTCTTTGTCAAGGTGGGTATCAGGCTGACGCTGCCAATTTCACGTAATGAATTAGAGACCTTCCCATTGGTGCTATCACCTTTAAATTGTTTTTAACTGGCATTTAGTAAGTTTCTTTATTCTACTAACTAGCTGTGTGATCATGGGAAAATAAGATAACCTCTGATGTCTCATTCTGATGTGTGTGAAAATGGAGATAATAGTACCAACCTCATATTGTTATTATAAAAAAAAACATTTTTTTTAAAAGTACCTATAACCAATTAGCACATCATCTGGCCCTTCACAGCAAATAAGTGTTAGTCATTGTCACTGCTGTTCAGAACAGCATGAGGGACAGAAGGGATTCTGTCACCATCACACATCCTCACTGAAGAGTCATGTTTCAGAGTGCACTGGGATAACAGCTCTGGACCTCTGACCCTTTGTTATTGTCCACTAATCTTTTGGCTCAGTGAATGCTGATGAGTTTATTTTTGAAGAGTGACTTTGATTCAGTGTTGTGTTTGTGTTACACGTACGCAACACGTGTGAACACACAGTTTGCATTTAGACGGAAAGTATGCCTTGAAAGAAGCCTCTAGGGAGTCATCACTGCCTAATAGGTTCCCTTAATGATCAGTCAATTAGGAACATGTATTTGCAAAGTGCTTGGCCATCACTATTTTCCTTTCAGTCCTCTTCGTCATTACTATCATCTTACCAATGAGGCAGAGATACAGGAAGCCTTATTGACTTGCTTTTGGCCACAAGGCCTGACATCCCAGGCACTCTTGGGGTTTGGGTATCAAACTTTTGCAGTTCTAAGGGAACAGGTTTCTCAAGAGACATCAAAACACAGGGACCTAAACAAAGTCTGATCACAAACATTGAGAAGCCTTTCGGGATTTGGATCTGTAAATCCTTTCTGTGATTGTCTCTAAATCACTTAATTCATAGATTTCTTCTAATAATCATGATTCAGTTATAACTTACTGGCCAGGATCAGAATAACATACCATGGAGTAGAAAAGTTTTGTCTTAATACATGAGATCTTCCAGCACAAGCTTTGCAAGACCTACACTTTGGGAAAAAAGGGAGGCATTTTCTTTAGCTTCCCTCATAGTAAAGACATCTGGGTAGCTATAAAGATGGACCTTTTGTTACTGTCAAGAAGGATTTTTTTTTCTGGATTTATTTGGGAAGGAAACAGTTATTAATACTTAAAGATTTTGAATTCAGGGTTTCAAGGGTAACCCTAGTGCATTTCTTTCTTTTTTTTTTTAATTAATTTTTTATTGTTGGCTGTTCAAAACATTACATAGTTCTTGATATATCATATTTCACAATTTGATTCAAGTGGGTTATGAGCTCCCATTTTTACCCCATATACAGATTGCAGAATCACATCAGTTACACATCCATTGATTTACATATTGCCATACTAGTGTCTGTTGTATTCTGCTGCCTTTCCTATCCTCTACTATCCCCCCTCCCCTCCCCTCCCCTCCCCTCTTCTCTCTCTGCCCCCTCTACTGACATTCGTTTGTCCCCCTTGTATTATTTTTCCCCTTCCCCTCACTTCCTCTTGTATGTACTTTTGTATAACTCTGAGGGTCTCCTTCCATTTCCATGCATTTTCCCTTCTCTCTCCCTTTCCCTCCCACCTCTCATCCCTGTTTAATGTTAATCTTCTTCTCATGCTCTTCGACCCTACTATGTTCTTAGTTACTCTCCTTATATCAACGAAGACATTCGGCATTTGTTTTTTAGGGATTGGCTAGCTTCACTTAGCATAATCTGCTCTAATGCCATCCATTTCCCTGTAAATTCTATGATTTTGTCATTTTTTAATGCAGAGTAATACTCCATTGTGTATAAATGCCACATTTTTTTTATCCATTCATCCATTGAAGGGCATCTAGGTTGGTTCCACAGTCTAGCTATTGTGAATTGTGCTGCTATGAACATCGATGTAGCAGTGTCCCTGTAGCATGCTCTATTTAGGTCTTTAGGGAATAGACCGAGAAGGGGAATAGCTGGGTCAAATGGTGGCTCCATTCCCAGCTTTCCAAGAAATCTCCATACTGCTTTCCAAATTGGCTGCACCAATTTGCAGTCCCACCAGCAATGTACAAGTGTACCCTTTTCCCCACATCCTCGCCAGCACTTGTTGTTGTTTGACTTCATAATGGCTGCCAATCTTACTGGAGTGAGATGGTATCTTAGGGTGGTTTTGATTTGCATTTCTCTGACTGCTAGAGATGGTGAGCATTTTTTCATGTACTTGTTGATTGATTGTATGTCCTCCTCTGAGAAGTGTCTGTTCAGGTCCTTGGCCCATTTGTTGATTGGGTTGTTTGTTCTCTTATTGTCTAATTTTTTGAGTTCTTTGTATACTCTGGATATTAGGGCTCTATCTGAAGTGTGAGGAGTAAAGATTTGTTCCCAGGATGTAGGCTCTCTATTTACCTCTCTTATTGTATCTTTTGCTGAGAAAAAACTTTTTAGTTTGAGTAAGTTCCATTTGTTGATTCTAGTTATTAACTTTTGTGCTATGGGTGTCCTATTGAGGAATTTGGAGCCCGACCCCACAGTATGTAGATCGTAGCCAAATTTTTCTTCTATCAGACGGCGTGTCTCTGATTTGATATCAAGCTCCTTGATCCATTTTGAATTAACTTTTGTGCATGGCGAGAGAAAGGGATTCAGTTTCATTTTGTTGCATATGGATTTCCAGTTTTCCCAGCACCATTTGTTGAAGATGCTATCCTTCCTCCATTGCATGCTTTTAGACCCTTTATCAAATATAAGATAGTTGTAGTTTTGTGGATTGGTTTCTGTGTCCTCTATTCTGTACCATTGGTCCGCCCGCCTGTTTTGGTACCAGTACCATGCTGTTTTTGTTACTATTGCTCTGTAATATAGTTTGAAGTCTGGTATCGCTATACCGCCTGATTCACACTTCCTGCTTAGCATTGTTTTTGCTATTCTGGGTCTTTTATTTTTCCATATGAATTTCATGATTGCTTTCTCTATTTCTACAAGAAATGCCGTTGGGATTTTGATTGGCATTGCATTAAACCTATAGAGAACTTTTGGTAATATCGCCATTTTGATGATGTTAGTTCTGCCTATCCATGAACAGGGTATATTTTTCCATCTTCTAAGATCTTCTTCTATTTCTCTCTTTAGGGTTCTGTAGTTTTCATTGTATAAGTCTTTCACCTCTTTTGTTAGGTTGATTCCTAAGTATTTTATTTTTTTTGAAGATATTGTGAATGGAGTGGTTGTCCTCATTTCCATTTCAGAGGATTTGTCGCTGATATACAGGAATGCCTTTGATTTATGCGTGTTGATTTTATATCCTGCCACTTTGCTGAATTCATTTATTAGCTCTAATAGTTTCTTTGTAGACCCTTTTGGGTCTGCTAGGTATAGAATCATGTCATCTGCAAATAGTGATAATTTAAGTTCTTCTTTTCCTATTTTGATGCCTTTAATTTCTTTCGTCTGTCTAATTGCTCTGGCCAGTGTTTCGAGAACTATGTTGAACAGAAGTGGTGAGAGAGGGCATCCCTGTCTTGTTCCAGATTTTAGAGGGAATGCCTTCAATTTTTCTCCATTCAGAATGATGCTAGCCTGAGGCTTAGCATAGATTGCTTTTACAATATTGAGGTATGTTCCTGTTATCCCTAGTTTTTCTAGAGTTTTGAACATAAAGGGATGCTGTACTTTGTCGAATGCTTTTTCCGCATCTATCGAGATGATCATATGGTTCTTATTTTTAAGTCTATTGATGTGGTGAATAACATTTATTGATTTCCGTATATTGAACCAGCCTTGCATCCCAGGGATGAATCCTACTTGATCATGGTGCACAATTTTTTTGATATGTTTTTGTATCCGAGTGGCCAGAATTTTATTGAGGATTTTTGCATCTAGGTTCATTAGAGATATTGGTCTGTAGTTTTCTTTCTTTGAAGTGTCTTTGTCTGGTTTAGGTATCAGGGTGATGTTGGCCTCGTAGAATGAATTTGGAAGTTCTCCCTCTTTTTCTATTTCCCGAAGTAGCTTGAAAAGTATTGGTATTAGTTCCTCTTTAAAGGTTTTGTAAAACTCTGCTGTATACCCATCCGGTCCTGGGCTTTTCTTAGTTGGTAGTCTTTTGATGGTTTCTTCTATTTCCTCAATTGATATTGGTCTGTTTAGGTTGTCTATATCCTCCTGACTCAATCTGGGCAGATCATATGACTTAAGAAATTTATCTATGCCTTCACTATCTTCTAATTTATTGGAGTATAAGGATTCAAAATAATTTTTGATTATCTTCTGTATTTCTGAAGTGTCTGTTGTGATATTGCCTCTTTCATCCCGTATGTTAGTGATTTGAGCTCTCTCTCTTCTTCTCTTCGCTAGCATGGCTAAGGGTCTGTCGATTTTGTTTATTTTTTCAAAGAACCAACTTTTAGTTTTGTCAATTTTTTCAATTGTTTCTTTTGTTTCGATTTCATTAATTTCAGCTCTGATTTTAATTATTTCTTGCCTTCTACTTCTTTTGCTGTTGTTTTGCTCTTCTTTTTCTAGGATTTTGAGATGAAGTATGAGATCATTTATTTGTTGTTTTTTTCTTTTTTTAAGGAATGAACTCCAAGCAATGAATTTTCCTCTTAGAACTGCTTTCAATGTGTCCCATAGATTCCGATATGTTGTGTCTGTGTTTTCATTAATCTCTAAGAATTTTTTAATTTCCTCCTTGATGTCTTCTATAACCCATTGATCATTCAGTAACCTATTGTTCATTCTCCAAGTGATGTATTCTTTTTACTTCCTTCTTTTATCGTTGATTTTCAGTTCCAATCCATTATGATCAGATAGGATGCATGGTATTATCTCTACTCCTTTGTATTGTCTAAGAGTTTCCCTGTGACATAATATATGATCTATTTTTGAGAAGGATCCATGTGCTGCTGAGAAAAAAGTGTAACTGCTTGATGTTGGGTGGTATATTCTATATATGTCAATTAAGTCTAGGTTATTAATTGTGTTATTGAGTTCTATAGTTTCCTTATTCAACTTTTGTTTGGAAGATCTGTCCAGTGGTGATAGAGGTGTGTTGAAGTCTCCCATGATTATTGTATGGTGGTCTATTAGACTCTTGAACTTGAGAAGAGTTTGTTTGATGAACATAGCTGCACCATTGTTTGGGGCATATATATTTATGATTGTTATGTCTTGTTGGTGTATGGTTCCCTTGAGCAGTATGTAGTGTCCCTCTTTATCCCTTTTGATTAACTTTGGCTTAAAATCTATTTTATTTGATATGAGTATGGATACTCCTGCTTGTTTCCGAAGTCCATATGAGTGATATGATTTTTCCCAACCTTTCACCTTCAGCCTATGTATGTCTTTTCCTATCAAATGCGTCTCCTGTAGGCAGCATATTGTTGGGTCTTGTTTTGTGATCCATTCTACTAGCCTGTGTCTCTTGATTGGTGAGTTTAAGCTATTAACATTTAGGGTTATTATTGAGATATGGGTTGTTCTTCCAGCCATATTTGTTTATTTATGTTACTAAACATGGTTTGTTTTCCACTTTGATTATTTTCCCCCCTTTAGTGTCCTACCTCCCACTGTTGGTTTTCATTGTTATTTTCCATTTCCTCTTCCTGTAATGTTTTGCCAAGGATGTTTTGAAGAGATGGTTTTCTAGCTGCAAATTCTTTTAACTTTTGTTTATCGTGGAAGGTTTTAATTTCATCTTCCATCCTGAAGCTTAATTTCGCTGGAAACACAATTCTTGGTTGGAACCCATTTTCTTTCAGTGTTTGAAATATGTTATTCCAGGATCTTCTAGCTTTCAGAGTCTGTGTTGAAAGATCAGCTGTTATCCTGATTGGCTTACCCCTAAATGTGATCTGCTTCCTTTCTCTTGTAGCTTTTAAAATTCTCTCCTTATTCTGTATGTTGGGCATCTTCATTATAATGTGTCTAGGTGTGGGTCTCTTATGATTTTGCACATTCGGCGTCCTGTAGGCTTCTAGGATTTGGGGTTCTGTCTCATTCTTCAAGTCTGGGAAGTTTTCTCGAATTATTTCATTGAATAGATTGCTCATTCCTTTGGTTTGAAACTCTGTTCCTTCCTGTATCCCAATGACTCTTAAATTTGGTCTCTTGATGTTATCCCATATTTCTTGGATGTTCTGCTCATGGTTTCTTAACAGTCTTGCTGAGCTGTCTATGTTTTTTTCAAGTTGAAATACTTTATCTTCATTGTCTGATGTTCTGTCTTCTAAGTGTTCTACTCTGCTGGTAGTATTCTCAATTGAGTTTTTAAGTTGGCTTATTGCTTCCTGCATTTCTAGGATTTCTGTTTGTTTGTTTTTTATAACCTCTATTTCCCTGTATAGTTGATCTTTTGCTTCTTGGATTTGTTTATGTAATTCATTGTTGAAGTGATCTTTCATTGTCTGATTTTGCTGTCTGATGTCTTCCTTGAGACTCCAGATCATCTGAAGCATGTATATCCTGAATTCTTTATCTGACATTCCATCAGCTGCAGCTATTACCTCTTCTAACGTTGAGTTGACCTGCAATGCTTGTGGTCCTTTCTTTCCTTGTCTCTTCATACTGTTCGCGTTCCTTTCTACTTGGTGAAACTGTTGTGCTATTGAATTTTCCCCATATATATTTATATTGGTCTTGTATAGTTGCAAAGTCTCCCTCGCAGGCGCGGGCGGCGGCTCTGCCCCTCCTCCAATTGGGGCAATGTGCCTACCACGCCGGCAGGCAGCTGGGCCTGCTCTGCCAGTCGGTAGCAGGTCCACCGACCTTGCAGGCGCGGGCGGCGGCTCTGTCCCTCTGCGGGCCGCTAGGCTTGTTCTGTCGGTGGTCGCCGTTCTGCCTACTTTGCAGGCGCAGGCAGCGGCACTGCCCCTCTGCAGGCCTCTGGGGCTGTACTGCCAGTGGGTCGCAGGTCCGCCTACTTTGCAGGCGTGGGGGGGGGGCGGCTCTACCCTTCCTCAGGCCACTGGGCCTGTTCTGTCTCTCGGTTGCAGGTCTGACCTGTTCTGATAGTGGTCACAGTTCCGACTACCTTGCAGGCGCGGGGGGGAGGGGGCGGCTCTGCCTCTCAGCAGGCCGCTGCTCCTCTTCTGCCGGTGGGTCGCAGGCCCGCCTACCTTGCAGGAGTGATTGGAAGCTCTGTCCCGCCGCTGGCCACTGGGCCTTTTCTGTCGGTGGTCACCCTTCCCCTACCTGGCAGGCGAGGGGGGTGGGGGGCGGCTCTGCCCCTCAGCAGGCCGCTGGGCCTGCTCTGTGTTTGGTCACATTTCCCTCTACTATGCCGGCGCAGGGGGAGGGGGCGGCTCAGCCTCTCAGCAGGCGGCTGCTCCTCTTCTGCCTGTGGGTCACAGGCCCGCCTACCTTGCAGGAGTGATTGGAAGCTCTGTCCCGCCGCGGGCCACTGGGCCTTTTCTGTCGGTGGTCACCCTTCCCCTACCTGGCAGGCGAGGGGGGTGGGGGGCGGCTCTGCCCCTCAGCAGGCCGCTGGGCCTGCTCTGTGTTTGGTCACAGTTCCCTCTACTATGCCGGCGCAGGGGGAGGGGGCGGCTCAGCCTCTCAGCAGGCGGCTGCTCCTCTTCTGCCGTTGGGTCGCAGGCCCGCCTACCTTGCAGGAGTGATTGGAAGCTCTGTCCCGCCGCTGACCACTGGGCCTTTTCTGTCGGTGGTCACCCTTCCCCTACCTGGCAGGCGAGGGGGGTGGGGGGCGGCTCTGCCCCTCAGCAGGCAGCTGGGCCTGCTCTGTGTTTGGTCCCAGTTCCCTCTACTATGCCGGCGCAGGGGGAGGGGGCGGCTCAGCCTCTCAGCAGGCGGCTGCTCCTCTTCTGCCGGTGGGTCACAGGCCCGCCTACCTTGCAGGAGTGATTGGAAGCTCTGTCCCGCCGCTGACCACTGGGCCTTTTCTGTCGGTGGTCACCCTTCCCCTACCTGGCAGGCGAGGGGGGTGGGGGGCGGCTCTGCCCCTCAGCAGGCCGCTGGGCCTGCTCTGTGTTTGGTCACAGTTCCCTCTACTATGCCGGCGCAGGGGGAGGGGGCGGCTCAGCCTCTCAGCAGGCGGCTGCTCCTCTTCTGCCGGTGGGTCGCAGGCCCGCCTACCTTGCAGGAGTGATTTGAAGCTCTGTCCCGCCGCGGGCCACTGGGCCTTTTCTGTCGGTGGTCACCCTTCCCCTACCTGGCAGGCGAGGGGGGTGGGGGGCGGCTCTGCCCCTCAGCCGGCCGCTGGGCCTGCTCTGTGTTTGGTCACAGTTCCCTCTACTATGCCGGCGCTGGGGGAGGGGGCGGCTCAGCCTCTCAGCAGGCCGCTGCTCCTCTTCTGCCGGTGGGTCGCAGGCCCGCCTACCTTGCAGGAGTGATTGGAAGCTCTGTCCCGCCGCGGGCCACTGGGCCTTTTCTGTCGGTGGTCACCCTTCCCCTACCTGGCAGGCGAGGGGGGTGGGGGGCGGCTCTGCCCCTCAGCCGGCCGCTGGGCCTGCTCTGTGCGTGTTCACAGTTCTCTCTACTATAGTGCATTTCTTTTCATATTAAAATCTTTCATTAGAGGGCAGAGTTTTTGGCTCAGTGGCAGAGCGCTTGCCTAGCATGTGTGAGGCACCGGGTCTGATTCTCAGTACTATATTTAAATAAATGAAATAAAGGTCCATTGCCAACTAAAAACATCTCTCATTAGATTCTAGAATAGTCCAAAAGGTAAATAGTGATAATATCTGGATAGTGAAATCATAGAATGTCCTTATTTTCTTCTTTGTACAATTTTAAACTTTTCATACATATTATAATGAATATCCATTACTTTTATATTTTGTAATTAGGTCATACACATTCAAAATTTAAATACTCTATTTTTCTATAACATTGAGTCTATTATTATCCAGAAAAATGATATTATAATAATAAAAACATCTGCTAGTGTCTCTTTTAAAATTACATTCTTTACTTTTGTATCTCAACTTCATAATGACAAATGAGAATTTTCAGTTTTTACAAATTTTGTTGATAATAAAATTCCATGAAACAGTTACTGTTCTCAGTACATAGAGTATAGTCAGTGTTGACAATGTCAGGAGATGAGAGTGTAGCTCAAAGGTAGAGCACTTGCCTAGCATGCATGAGGCCCTGAGTTCAATCCTCAGCACCAAAAAATAAATAAACATAAGGAAAATTATACCTATTATTGTGCTTTTTTCATTATATTCACAAATTGACTTATGGATATCTGTCATCTTTACAGTGTTGATTCATTTTATATAGATGAGAGATATCTTTTCATATTTTGAAATTTGATTTTATAACATCCAGAGTGTTTTTTCATGTTTTGCATTTTTTGTTGAGTTTATTTTTAACATTTTATCCCATTTTACTATTGTAAATAGAGGTTTTCTCTACTTACTATGTCTTTTAAATGGTAATTGCTTGGATATTTGAACCATATTGATTTCTCCGTTATTATATCCTCCACCTTACTATAGTGTTTTATTCCTGTTGCATCTATGGGATTTTCTGTTTTATTCTACTATTTGAAAATAGAGATAATTTTGCTTCTTTAAAGATTTTTATTTCTCTAAAAAAAAAGAAAGAAAATATCAGGATATAATTAGATTCTTCTGCTTGGCCATTTTAATGCAATTTAAGCTTATTTTTACCCTTAAGCTAATATAAATAAATATAAATGACTTGACAGGATGAGTTTTAAATGTTTTGAACTATATATAAGTATTTTAAAGTGAAACATATTAGTGTAAATTCGTCAGGCCAGCTCTGAATGTAACAAACAAGTAAAATAAAATATACTGTATAGTCTCCACCCTTACAACTGCCTATTCTCTAGGTCTTTATTTTTTTGCTTCTGCTGTTTCAGTATCCTCCTAAATGATCTCTCCACTAGCCTACTGCCATTTTGCGAATGTAGATATGATTGCCCTTGACAGTGTCTTCATCTTTCCCTACCTATATGATAAAGTCCAAATCCTTCAGCATTGCCAAGAAGATCCTCTCTGATCTGGCCCCCTCTTTTCTTCACCTTTTTTCCAGCCCCTCTCAAAATTAACTCTGGAGTGAGATGAGACTGCTGGAGCCCTAAGAGTCCCAGCATCATCACAGGTCTATGCAAGCTCTTGAGGGAAGTGGGTGGGCACTTCTGACTTTTACCTCTTCAGAAGATCAGGAATGGTAGTGATTGTTGAGAGCCAGACATGCCCTTGGTTAACTTGTCAAAGGTCACTGCAGGTAGTAACTTCTCATGTCCCATGGTAACTTGCCTTAGCTCTGCACCCAGATCTATATACTACCCCTACAAGTTAAAACAGAATGAGTTGGGCCTGAAATCCAGCCTGCAGTTGGGTCAGTTCTGCCCAGAAGCCCTGTATTGTGCCTACATATCCATCATGTTTTCCAGTACAATCAAGAAGACTTGTTTTTTGTTGTTGTTGTTGTTCTAAAAGGTATGTCTAGATAGACCAATAGACAGATGTAGATATACATATAATTTTTCCTTCTATTCTTGCAGCTCACACTCTTCAGATAAACTATACAGAATACAGAAGAAAATGATTCATAGGATTTAAACTTAAAACCCCATACTCTCATTCTTCAGGAACTGGGCATTCATTTCAATTTGTGATGAGAGGTAGAAAACACTGCTACAGTCAGGCTTGCTAGAAATAAGGCTGATTTCTGACACATCTGCCCTTACTTGGTTCTTAGCTCATTTCTCAATTGTTTAAAACCTGGAAGGAAGTAAATATGTGCTTAATACCCCCAAAGTCTTCAATAGCATCATTAGACCAATTTTCTCTAAATAAGGCATTTCTTAAATTATAATCTTTTAAACCTTCATCACATTCATTCTTCTCCTTTATGGAAAGTTTAGTCAACTTTAGTAACATTTTAACTCATTCATAGTTCTGGCATTTCTGTTTGTATAACTCTAGTTCCTTTGTTCTACAAAAAACTGCTTGCTGTTTTCAGAGATCTGCCTAGTTCCTCATCCAAGTTCTGCCACTTGTCTGATCTTGCCTAGTTCATTTAATATTTCTGAGCCCTGAAATCATTATCCAGTGATGGAAACAGTAATACAATCCTTCCACAGTTTCTGAGGGCCAAATGCCATGGTATCATCTAGTTGTATGTTAGATGTATATATACTGAATAGTTCGTATTCTCATTTATATTTGAATCTAAAAGAACTAACCTCTTTCTCTTTCCTGGCCTTTCAAGGCTTTTTAACTATTGTATACTATTTTTTGAAAAGGATATAAAATATACTGAAACAAGTAAAGTTTGCTGTCCCTAAACCGGTGTGACTGAGATGCAGGAACTTCCTTTTACCTCCCATGTGAATCATTTTTGACACTGCCAGCCCTGCTGGCAGGTTATTGTAATGGCCTGATGTGCTGTCCACAAGATGCCTGAGGCCTTCAGATCATAAGTAATGGGAGCACTAAGGAAACTTGAAAATCGTGGGTGAGATGTATCCTATATGTGTGAGACAAGTGAGGCCAGGTACTCTTATGGAGAGTAGTCCTAGTACTCTTGCTGTGGAAGCTGTGGTCATTGTATAGAGTAAATCTATATGTATTTGGTAGTATTTTTTGAAATTTAGCTTCAAATACATTGGCAGTTCATTAGCAGCAACAAAAGAACACCCAAAGTGAATATTTAAGTACTGAATTTGATTAAGAAAGTTGATAGGGAATATATTTGATGATATTTACCAATAAGTCTGAGAATGCAAAAACTAGAACACAGAAGTGTACTGAAACAACATCAGCATCATTCCAAAAGTTAATAAATTTCAGAAAGATGACAACTTAACATAGGAAGCTGCTGACTGCATTTACATATCACTCTGTGAAACATCACTTTTTATTTAGATAAATGTCTGTCTAAACTAATTGTTTATTTTATATTACCAGTTTTTGTCTGCAAGCAGAAAATATTTAAAGCTGTTAATAATGTTGCCTCCATTGGCAGAAGCAGACCTTACAAATAGTTAAGTGATGCCAGTTTTGTAACAATGCCCCCCCAAAATTAATATCAATTAAGTTTACTCAAATGAGAAGTCAGTATCTTTCAACCAAATCATGCAGTCAAAATATAACCTCTGTTGATCCATTCTTGCTATTGATTTTCTTAATAAATTAAAACATTTATAAATCAAGACATGTGAGGTAGGAACTCTGGAATTTATGCAATACATATATATAATTTAGACTTTCATTCAAACAAACTGATATTCTATTAATGTAAACAGAAGAAAAGTATATAAAGTGGAGAAATATAATGAAAATTTAACCATAAATATTTAAAATATTTACACAATTTAATGTTATCAGCCTCCTCCCCAATGGAATTGAGCACTTCCATTTAGAAAATGTACTTTGAACATACTATGTACCTCTAGACATTTTATGATACATAGAAAAAGATCAATTTAAGCTGAAAAAAATCTATTCTTTAGAAAAAAAATATTAGTGACAAGGCATTAGATACATATATACCTAAGAAATTTAGTAACTTTGTGGATATATCCCAAATTATTTCTGTTTTATCACCTTTAAATTGCCATAAAACAAATTTTAAGATTTCTAAAATTTTTCTTTAATGTAAATGTTATCTTGGATTTTTTGAAAGAAACTTATTTTTGAAAATGACCTTTAAATAGAATGATTTTTAAAGTTACCCTAACATAATAAAATCTATTTGTTAGTCAGTCCATAACTATTTAAAAAATTCTGTAATTTTACCTTTTGTGCGTTTTTCTTTCTGAAAATTTCCATAATTTGTGCCATAAAATAAATGACTAGTCCCTATACACATGAGATGCTCAGAATGTCATCAATACAAGCAGAAGTACAACTGTCAAAATCAGAAGTTAATGCCTTCACTGCACATGGGTAAGGCTTTCGTCTATTCTTTGTAAGGAAAAACTTACGATAAGAAAACAATTATATTATTATGCATTGAATGTCTATATACACCCAAAGTTTGTATATTGATGTCCTAATACATAGTGTGATGCTGTTTATAAGTGCAGACTTTGGGAGGTAATTAAGTTTAAATGAGTCATGAGGACCTCATAATGTATTAGTGTCCTTATGAGAAGAAGAGTCTAGACCTTCTTCTCTGTGCCATATGAGGCCACAATGAGAAGGTATATCTTTGCTAGCCTGAAAGAGATCCTTCACCAGAATCTTCCTGATCTTAGACTTCTTGGCATTCTGGCTTTGAGAAATAAATGTCTGTTGTTTAAGTCACTCAGACTACAACAGAATGTCAGCACAAAATGACTAAAATGGGCATTTTATAATGAATACAATTGTATGTAATTATTCTTGAATATGTAAGTGCACCTTATAGATATTTCATAACATAAAAGACACACTTAAATATATTTTACATACATACATGTGTGTGTGTGTATACATATATATATATATATTTTTTTTTTTTTTTTTTTTTAATATATGTTTTACATACTGTTTTCTAGGCATTGTCTTGGGCACTGAGCAACAGCAGAGAAAAAAGTTCTCAACAAATTTCCATTTCTAATGTGTTTGAAGAGGTGAGAAAGGCAGACAGTCACCATGGGGTTGAGAAGTATGGATAGAATAGTGAAAGATGTTACTGAGAAAGTGAGGAGATAGGGGTGGGTTGAGCCTTATCTGGGAGAATAGATCTAGCAGAGGGAACAACAGATTTGAAAACCTTGAAGTGAATGCACTGTGCTTGAGAAGTAAAGTGGAGTGAAGGCGGCGTAAAGAGTTGTGATAAATCAGGTCCTGGAGGCCAAGCATATCTGATCTGGTAAGAACTTGGACTTTTCTCAAAGCATTAAAATGGTTTTCTGTCTCACCACAAGTAAAGAAGGAATATTCCTCATTTCCATTCTCCCTGGAGAGACTAAAGGGGACAAAGGCAGAAACAGGCAGACCAAGCAGGATGCTATTACATTAATGTAAAGATTATGGTGATCGGTTCAGGGTGGGAGGAGCACATGTAAATAGAAATATCAGATTTTACATGTATAGCTCATCAGGAGGATTTTATCATGAATTTCATGTGGGTTAAAGGAAAGAGAAAAGTTAACTTCAGCTGAGGGAGTAGAAGGATGTTGCTGGCATTGTACTGTAATGGACAAGGAAGCAGGAGAAACAGGCTTTGGAATCAAGAGCTCAATCTTTCACATGTTAAATTTGAGATGTCCATCAAACATCCAAGTGGAGACATCCAGTAGACAGTTGGACATATGAGATTAGACTTGACAGCAGAGGTTTGGCCTTGATGTACAAATTTGGGATTTATATGCCAATGGATTGTCTTCAGAGAAATGATGCTAACTGATATCATGCAAGGAGACTGAAGATAGAAAAGCAATAGACAAGAACTAAGTCACTGTTTGAAACAACGTGACCAAAGTAAGTAGGATGAGGAAGGAGAGCTGAACATTGTATTCAACAACAGGGCAATCATTAGTGACATGGTCAGTGGCAGTTTCACTATTATATTTGGAATAAAGATCATTTTGATGAGTTTAAAGAAACATAAGAGGAAAAGTATAGAATACTAATTCTTACTGTAAATTGAATAAATGGAATTTTGAGATTCTTAAATGAGAGAAAATACATTTATGGACTTATAAGAACAAACCAGGAGAGAGGAACAAATTGATAATGCAAGAAAGAGAGAGGTGTTGTCAGAATAATATCCTTGAATTGCTTAAAAGATGATGAAGTGAATGAAAGATAGTCTGTGCTCTGAATAGGAATGGGACCAGTTCAGTCATGGTAACAGAAAAGCAGGCAGACCCATGTGGAAGGGAGGAATATGAAACAAGGATCAAATTCACCAGGTTAGAGTGAGCCTCGGGAATGAAGATTGAGTATTTTGAGAAAAGTCTTTTTAAATAATCTTTTAAGCAAATTTCTTTGTTTTACTCCACCAATGTTCAATTTGTTGGGCAAAAGCAAGGATTAGTAACTAATTAGATTGTATAGGGTACAGTTCAGAAAGTTTATTCTTATTTTTTTCTAATTATTCTAAGACTGTGCTTAGAAGAATGTAAGTGATTATAATGATTGAACACAAAGTTTAAACTTGATAGAACAAGGAAATAAGTTGGCTGAGAAAGTGCAAAGGTGGTAAGATCAATATACCACAGATCTGGGTAACTTAAAACGCATAGAAATTTTAGAGAAAAAGATAGGAAGGAGTGGTCAGAGGGTGATTTGGTTGAAATTGAGATTATGGGCCCAGTAGCCCCTAGTTGATTATTGTGAAGATTTTTAAGCCCAAGAATTGGGCCCATGGTGAAAGCTTCATTACCTAGTTTTACTCCTCAACAAGCAAGCTATCTGGTACAAATACTTGAAGTCTAAATGGTATCTCTACATTAATTTGAACAGATGTTACTAATTTAGTTTGTTCATTTTTATTCCCATACTAGATTCTTAAATCTAGCTATGCCTGTTTCCCAGATTTTATTAAATAATCTTGTGTAATACAGAAAGATTATTGTTTCTCCTCACCCTAAAGCTACATGTGCATTTTTTCCTAGAAAAATAGACTACTATCAGCCAGGCCTGGTGGCACATGCCTGTAATCCCAGCAACTTGGGAGGCTGAGGCAGGAGAATTGCCAGTACAAATCCAGGCTCAGCAACCCAGTGAAGAGCCCATCTCAAAAAATTTCAAAAGGGCTGGAGGAATAGTTTCGTGATAAAGTACCTCTGGGTTTAATCAACAACACAAAAGAAAAACAATTCCCTATGTACAGATATGCAATATATCTATATAATATACTAAAACTATTTGGAAATATCTTTAGTCACACTGTAAGAGGTTTAGGTGCTGTAGCTTCCTGGGTATAATACTCCAACATGAAAACCTCTTACAGGTGATTAGGGCAGTCCTCTAGCCTCAGTTCTGTTCAGTAATGTCTCTCAGCCAGAATTCTTTCCTGATTCCATCTGCTAGTTTTTCTGATACTCTTAGCCTTTCCTCCTAATATTACTTAAACCACAAGTCCTTTAGCTCAATTTGTGCCTAAAGGAAATGAGTGATCTTTAGCCCTGAACATCTAAGTGAAATCACCAGTCAGTCCTTCACCAGCTCTGCCCTATGACTTGGCTGCCTGCCTGAATTGTTGTGACCTCTCCCGTGACTCATTTGTTTTTTTTCTTTTCCTTAACCCCAAAGGCTTTCTTTTCCAGTGGTGCTGTTCTTTCAGGTAATTCTCATCAGACAAGGCTCATTGCAGAGTAGTCTGGAAGTTAACAAGGTAGTATTATTAAAAGCAGGGATGCAGAAGTGTTTAATGATGTGCTTAAGGCTGGAAGGCCAATTACTAGCTGAGTCAAATCTCGAATTTAGGTGCCCTGGCTCTGTGTTCCAAGCATTTTCCAATTTATTTACTGCCCAAAATAGACAAAAAATAGACAAAATAAAAAACCTTACTGAATGAAAAGCACTTTCCCATGGGCAAAGGAAATAAACATAATCTCAGTGTGCTCCTGAAGGTGGTTCAATTAGGCTGGATTAGGACTGATGAAGATAACTAGCCTAGGAATGATTCAAAATTGGCCCATCATTGCTGGTGATTTTACCAAATGAATATGAATATTTTCAGTTCTTATAAACAGCATTCAAAAGTGTTGTCATGTTTTTGCACTTTTTAAATGGATATTCACTCAATGCTATTAATTAATAACCATTTTTAAATGGCCACTCTGTATAAAGTAACATCATCGCAAACAAAATCTTTTTTATTTTTTATTTATTGTTTTTTATTGTTTTTATTGTGTTTTTTTTTTTTTTTTTTTTTTTTTTTTTTTTTTTTTTTAGAGAGAGAGGTTTTTTTTAATATTTATTTTTTAGTTTTCGGCGGACACAACATCTTTATTTTATTTGTATGTAGTGCTGAGGATTGAACCCAGCGCCACGCACATGCCAGGCAAGCACGCTACCACTTGAGCCACATCCCCAGCCCAAACACAAAATCTTTTAAAGTAGGTTTACAACATGTCTGTTTTACAGATGAGAAAACTAAGGTTTAGAGTTTGCAAAGATCAGAGAGAGACTCAAGGTCAGAGCCAAGATTTCCTCCCCAGGCATGTCCTTCCCAAAGCACGAGATCACCAGAAAGTCATTATGAATTGCTTTTATCAATAAAGCACTAATTTTTAATGGCTTAACCACAAAAAGTATTCTCATAAAAATGAGAGCAGAAAGAAGTAATAAAGATGTATTTTTCCATTTTATCTGATTTATAAGACACAATAAGAGGCAGAGCAAGTGAGCAAACATTGTAAAATTAGAATCCAACCAAAATTTCATATAATCAAACTCTAATCAGCAAAATCATTTATATGATATATAATCTTTTCACTTCTTGTTGTCTCAGGATTGAAACATTAAATTATTAGGTACTTAAAAATCACTCAATTCCTCAGAATTTGGCTGACTATGCAGATTTTACTAAGTTAAATATTACTTATGACTTCCAATAATTACCTTGTTTTCTTGGATAATAAGAATTTTGGAAAGTATTCATTTTGAAGGAGAGTATTAGAATCTTTGATAATTATCAATTCATTCTAAATTTTCAAAATTCTATTAATCAAATATAAGAAAACGCTATCTCACCAAAAGATTGGTAAAAATGTACAATAAATAATCAGATTTAGTTATTATGGTCTGCATTACCATTCTGAAGAAATGGTAAAGATGACCAGAGTTTACAGATAATTAATTATAATACTAATTAAATGGCGTGAACACTAGCCTTTCTGTAAATCCATCAGGTTTCCCTGGTATTTTGATAGGGAATGCACTAAACCTGTACATCACTTTAGATGGTATGGACATTTTAAAAATAGTGAAAAAAAAATGGGCACATACTTTTGTTAGTGTAAAAATTTTTTCTGAAATAAAACTATGCCACAACATTTTTTTTTTTTTTTATTGTTGGCTGTTCAAAACATTACATAGTTCTTGATATATCATATTTCACAATTTGATTCAAGTGGGTTATGAGCTCCCATTTTTACCCCATATACAGATTGCAGAATCACATCAGTTACACATCCATTGATTTACATATTGCCATACTAGTGTCTGTTGTATTCTGCTGTCTTTCCTATCCTCTACTATCCCCCCTCCGCTCCCCTCCCCTCCCCTCCCCTCCCCTCTTCTCTCTCTGCCCCCTTTACTGACATTCGTTTGTCCCCCTTGTATTATTTTTCCCCTTCCCCTCACTTCCTCTTGTATGTACTTTTGTATACCTCTGAGGGTCTCCTTCCATTTCCATGCATTTTCCCTTCTCTCTCCCTTTCCCTCCCACCTCTCATCCCTGTTTAATGTTAATCTTCTTCTCATGCTCTTCGACCCTACTCTGTTCTTAGCTACTCTCCTTATATCAAAGAAGACATTTGACATTTGTTTTTTAGGGATTGGCTAGCTTCACTTAGCATAATCTGCTCTAATGCCATCCATTTCCCTGTAAATTCTATGATTTTGTCATTTTTTAATGCAGAGTAATACTCCATTGTGTATAAATGCCACATTTTTTTTATCCATTCATCCATTGAAGGGCATCTAGGTTGGTTCCACAGTCTAGCTATTGTGAATTGTGCTGCTATGAACATCGATGTAGCAGTGTCCCTGTAGCATGCTCTTTTTAGGTCTTTAGGGAATAGACCGAGAAGGGGAATAGCTGGGTCAAATGGTGGCTCCATTCCCAGCTTTCCAAGAAATCTCCATACTGCTTTCCAAATTGGCTGCACCAATTTGCAGTCCCACCAGCAATGTACAAGTGTACCCTTTTCCCCACATCCTCGCCAGCACTTGTTGTTGTTTGACTTCATAATGGCTGCCAATCTAACTGGAGTGAGATGGTATCTTAGGGTGGTTTTGATTTGCATTTCTCTGACTGCTAGAGATGGTGAGGATTTTTTCATGTACTTGTTGATTGACTGTATGTCCTCCTCTGAGAAGTGTCTGTTCAGGTCCTTGGCCCATTTGTTGATTGGGTTGTTTGTTCTCTTATTGTCTAATTTTTTGAGCTCTTTGTATACTCTGGATATTAGGGCTCTATCTGAAGTGTGAGGAGTAAAGATTTGTTCCCAGGTTGTAGGCTCTCTATTTACCTCTCTTATTGTATCTTTTGCTGAGAAAAAACTTTTTAGTTTGAGTAAGTCCCATTTGTTGATTCTAGTTATTAACTTTTGTGCTATGGGTGTCCTATTGAGGAATTTGGAGCCCGACCCCACCGACTGTAGATCGTAGCCAACTTTTTCTTCTATCAGACGGCGCGTCTCTGATTTGATATCAAGCTCCTTGATCCATTTTGAATTAACTTTTGTGCATGGCGAGAGAAAGGGATTCAGTTTCATTTTGTTGCATATGGATTTCCAGTTTTCCCAGCACCATTTGTTGAAGATGCTATCCTTCCTCCATTGCATGCTTTTAGACCCTTTATCAAATATAAGATAGTTGTAGTTTTGTGGATTGGTTTCTGTGTCCTCTATTCTGTACCATTGGTCCACCCGCCTGTTTTGGTACCAGTACCATGCTGTTTTTGTTACTATTGCTCTGTAATATAGTTTGAAGTCTGGTATCGCTATACCGCCTGATTCACACTTCCTGCTTAGCATTGTTTTTGCTATTCTGGGTCTTTTATTTTTCCATATGAATTTCATGATTGCTTTCTCTATTTCTACAAGAAATGCCGTTGGGATTTTGATTGGCATTGCATTAAACCTATAGAGAACTTTTGGTAATATCGCCATTTTGATGATGTTAGTTCTGCCTATCCATGAACAGGGTATATTTTTCCATCTTCTAAGATCTTCTTCTATTTCTCTCTTTAGGGTTCTGTAGTTTTCATTGTATAAGTCTTTCACCTCTTTTGTTAGGTTGATTCCTAAGTATTTTATTTTTTTTGAAGATATTGTGAATGGAGTGGTTGTCCGCATTTCCATTTCAGATGATTTGTCGCTGATATACAGGAATGCCTTTGATTTATGCGTGTTGATTTTATATCCTGCCACTTTGCTGAATTCATTTATTAGCTCTAATAGTTTCTTTGTAGACCCTTTTGGGTCTGCTAGGTATAGAATCATGTCATCTGCAAATAGTGATAATTTAAGTTCTTCTTTTCCTATTTTGATGCCTTTAATTTCTTTCGTCTGTCTAATTGCTCTGGCCAGTGTTTCGAGAACTATGTTGAACAGAAGTGGTGAGAGAGGGCATCCCTGTCTTGTTCCAGATTTTAGAGGGAATGCCTTCAATTTTTCTCCATTCAGAATGATGCTAGCCTGAGGCTTAGCATAGATTGCTTTTACAATATTGAGGTATGTTCCTGTTATCCCTAGTTTTTCTAGAGTTTTGAACATAAAGGGATGCTGTACTTTGTCGAATGCTTTTTCCGCATCTATCGAGATGATCATATGGTTCTTATTTTTAAGTCTATTGATGTGGTGAATAACATTTATTGATTTCCTTATATTGAACCAGCCTTGCATCCCAGGGATGAATCCTACTTGATCATGGTGCACAATTTTTTTGATGTGCCTTTGTATCCGAGTGGCCAGAATTTTATTGAGGATTTTTGCATCTAGGTTCATTAGAGATATTGGTCTGTAGTTTTCTTTCTTTGAAGTGTCTTTGTCTGGTTTAGGTATCAGGGTGATGTTGGCCTCGTAGAATGAATTTGGAAGTTCTCCCTCTTTTTCTATTTCCCGAAGTAGCTTGAAAAGTATTGGTATTAGTTCCTCTTTAAAGGTTTTGTAAAACTCTGCTGTATACCCATCCGGTCCTGGGCTTTTCTTAGTTGGTAGTCTTTTGATGGTTTCTTCTATTTCCTCAATTGATATTGGTCTGTTTAGGTTGTCTATATCCTCCTGACTCAATCTGGGCAGATCATATGACTTAAGAAATTTATCTATGCCTTCACTATCTTCTAATTTATTGGAGTATAAGGATTCAAAATAATTTTTGATTATCTTCTGTATTTCTGAAGTGTCTGTTGTGATATTGCCTCTTTCATCCCGTATGTTAGTGATTTGAGTTCTCTCTCTTCTTCTCTTCGCTAGCATGGCTAAGGGTCTGTCGATTTTGTTTATTTTTTCAAAGAACCAACTTTTAGTTTTGTCAATTTTTTCAATTGTTTCTTTTGTTTCGATTTCATTGATTTCAGCTCTGATTTTAATTATTTCTTGCCTTCTACTTCTTTTGCTGTTGTTTTGCTCTTCTTTTTCTAGGATTTTGAGATGAAGTATGAGATCATTTATTTGTTGGTTTTTTCTTTTTTTAAGGAATGAACTCCAAGCAATGAATTTTCCTCTTAGAACTGCTTTCAATGTGTCCCATAGATTCCGATATGTTGTGTCTGTGTTTTCATTAATCTCTAAGAATTTTTTAATTTCCTCCTTGATGTCTTCTATAACCCATTGATCATTCAGTAACCTATTGTTCATTCTCCAAGTGATGTATTCTTTTTACTTCCTTCTTTTATCGTTGATTTTCAGTTCCATTCCATTATGATCAGATAGGATGCATGGTATTATCTCTACTCCTTTGTATTGTCTAAGAGTTTCCCTGTGACATAATATATGATCTATTTTTGAGAAGGATCCATGTGCTGCTGAGAAAAAAGTGTAACTGTTTGATGTTGGGTGGTATATTCTATATATGTCAATTAAGTCTAGGTTATTAATTGTGTTATTGAGTTCTATAGTTTCCTTATTCAACTTTTGTTTGGAAGATCTGTCCAGTGGTGAGAGAGGTGTGTTGAAGTCTCCCATGATTATTGTATGGTGGTCTATTAGACTCTTGAACTTGAGAAGAGTTTGTTTGATGAACATAGCTGCACCATTGTTTGGGGCATATATATTTATGATTGTTATGTCTTGTTGGTGTATGGTTCCCTTGAGCAGTATGTAGTGTCCCTCTTTATCCCTTTTGATTAACTTTGGCTTAAAATCTATTTTATTTGATATGAGTATGGATACTCCTGCTTGTTTCCGAAGTCCATATGAGTGATATGATTTTTCCCAACCTTTCACCTTCAGCCTATGTATGTCTTTTCCTATCAAATGCGTCTCCTGTAGGCAGCATATTGTTGGGTCTTGTTTTGTGATCCATTCTACTAGCCTGTGTCTCTTGATTGGTGAGTTTAAGCCATTAATATTTAGGGTTATTATTGAGATATGGGTTGTTCTTCCAGCCATATTTGTTTATTTATGTTACTAAACATGGTTTGTTTTCCACTTTGATTATTTTCCCCCCTTTAGTGTCCTACCTCCCACTGTTGGTTTTCATTGTTATTTTCCATTTCCTCTTCCTGTAATGTTTTGCCAAGGATGTTTTGAAGAGATGGTTTTCTAGCTGCAAATTCTTTTAACTTTTGTTTATAGTGGAAGGTTTTAATTTCATCTTCCATCCTGAAGCTTAATTTCGCTGGAAACACAATTCTTGGTTGGAACCCATTTTCTTTCAGTGTTTGAAATATGTTATTCCAGGATCTTCTAGCTTTCAGAGTCTGTGTTGAAAGATCAGCTGTTATCCTGATTGGCTTACCCCTAAATGTGATCTGCTTCCTTTCTCTTGTAGCTTTTAAAATTCTCTCCTTGTTCTGTATGTTGGGCATCTTCATTATAATGTGTCTAGGTGTGGGTCTCTTATGATTTTGCACATTCGGCGTCCTGTAGGCTTCTAGGATTTGGGGTTCTGTCTCATTCTTCAAGTCTGGGAAGTTTTCTCGAATTATTTCATTGAATAGATTGCTCATTCCTTTGGTTTGAAACTCTGCTCCTTCCTGTATCCCAATGACTCTTAAATTTGGTCTCTTGATGTTATCCCATATTTCTTGGATGTTCTGCTCATGGTTTCTTAACAGTCTTGCTGAGCTGTCTATGTTTTTTTCAAGTTGAAATACTTTATCTTCATTGTCTGATGTTCTGTCTTCTAAGTGTTCTACTCTGCTGGTAGTATTCTCAATTGAGTTTTTAAGTTGGCTTATTGCTTCCTGCATTTCTAGGATTTCTGTTTGTTTGTTTTTTATAACCTCTATTTCCCTGTATAGTTGATCTTTTGCTTCTTGGATTTGTTTATGTAATTCATTGTTGAAGTGATCTTTCATTGTCTGATTTTGCTGTCTGATGTCTTCCTTGAGACTCCAGATCATCTGAAGCATGTATATCCTGAATTCTTTATCTGACATTCCATCAGCTGCAGCTATTACCTCTTCTAAAGTTGAGTTGACCTGCAATGCTTGTGGTCCTTTCTTTCCTTGTCTCTTCATACTGTTCGCGTTCCTTTCTTCTTGGTGGAACTGTTGTGCTATTGAATTTTCCCCCTATATATTTATATTGGTCTTGTATAGTTGCAAAGTCTCCCTCGCAGGCACGGGCGGCGGCTCTGCCCCTCCGCCAATTGGGGCAATGTGCCTACCACGCCGGCAGGCCGCTGGGCCTGCTATGCCAGTCGGTAGCAGGTCCGCCGTCCTTGCAGGCGCGGGCGGCGGCTCTGTCCCTCTGCGGGCCGCTAGGCTTGTTCTGTCGGTGGTCGCCGTTCTGCCTACTTTGCAGGCGCAGGCAGCGGCACTGCCCCTCTGCAGGCCTCTGGGGCTGTACTGCCAGTGGGTCGCAGGTCCGCCTACTTTGCAGGCGTGGGGGGGGGCGGCTCTACCCTTCCTCAGGCCACTGGGCCTGTTCTGTCTCTCGGTTGCAGGTCTGACCTGTTCTGATGGTGGTCTCAGTTCCGATTACCTTGCAGGCGCGGGGGGGAGGGGGCGGCTCTGCCTCTCAGCAGGCCGCTGCTCCTCTTCTGCCGGTGGGTCGCAGGCCCGCCTACCTTGCAGGAGTGATTGGAAGCTCTGTCCCACCGCGGGCCACTGGGCCTTTTCTGTCGGTGGTCACCCTTCCCCTACCTGGCAGGCGAGGGGGGTGGGGGGCGGCTCTGCCCCTCAGCAGGCCGCTGGGCCTGCTCTGTCTTTGGTCCCAGTTCCCTCTACTATGCCGGCGCAGGGGGAGGGGGCGGCTCAGCCTCTCAGCAGGCGGCTGCTCCTCTTCTGCCGGTGGGTCGCAGGCCCGCCTACCTTGCAGGAGTGATTGGAAGCTCTGTCCCGCCGCGGGCCACTGGGCCTTTTCTGTCTGTGGTCACCCTTCCCCTACCTGGCAGGCGAGGGGGGTGGGGGGCGGCTCTGCCCCTCAGCAGGCCGCTGGGCCCGCTCTGTGTTTGGTCCCAGTTCCCTCTACTATGCCGGCGCAGGGGGAGGGGGCGGCTCAGCCTCTCAGCAGGTGGCTGCTCCTCTTCTGCCAGTGGGTCGCAGGCCCGCCTACCTTGCAGGAGTGATTGGAAGCTCTGTCCCGCCGCGGGCCACTGGGCCTTTTCTGTCGGTGGTCACCCTTCCCCTACCTGGCAGGCGAGGGGGGTGGGGGGCGGATCTGCCCCTCAGCAGGCCGCTGGGCCTGCTCTGTGTTTCGTCCCAGTTCCCTCTACTATGCTGGCGCAGGGGGAGGGGGCGGCTCAGCCTCTCAGCAGGCGACTGCTCCTCTTCTGCCGGTGGGTCGCAGGCCCCGCCACAACATTTTTTCTGGTATCAATGGTCACTGTATTATCTGGAATCTAAATATTTAAACAGCTAATAAATTGACAAACTGTATTATGTTAACCTGTGAGAAAATTTGGAAGGAGCACCAAGCAATAAATTATTATTTATACTGACTTTGGGTTTCAAATCTACTTAAATTGAAATGTTTGCCACTAAACATTTTATTATTATATATATTAAATACACACTTTTTTAGAAACTTGTATTACTAGGACATAAGGTTATTATTCTATTTTATTATTAGCTGACACATAAAAAACAAGTATGCCTATTAATGGGATACAATATAATATTGCATTATTTAAATCAGATTATACATGTCAGTATTATCATTTATCACTTTTATTATGAAATGTACAGTATATTTTCTGTATTCACTCTACTATGAAACAGTATATCACAACTTCTTATTAACTGTAACTCATACTCATGATCAGCCACTCACCATAGCCCCTGGTAACCATCATTCTACTCTCAACTTCTATGAGAAAACCTTTTTTTTGGGGCGGGGGATGCCTCCTCTGAGGTTATGCTCTTACTGTGCCTGTTTCATTTCACCTAACATAATGACCTCTAGTTCTATGCATGTTGTCATAGGTTGAATAGCATCCAGTTGTTCACATGTACAGGATGCTCTCTATGCATTTCTCAGTGAATGCACACTTAGATTGCTCCCATTTCTTCACTATTATGAATAGTGCTACAGTGAGTACAGGAGTACAGATGTCTCTTTAGCATATTTACTCTGGATATATAATAAATAGTGGGATTACTGGATTATATGGTTGCTCAACTTCTAATTTTTTGGAAAACCTCCGTACTATTTTCCCACCAAAAGTTTGCAAGAGCTCTCAATGTTCCACATACTCATCAACACTGGTTTTATCGAGTCTATTTGATGTTAGCTATTCTTACTGAGGTGAGGCGATATTGCATTGTGCTTTTGATTTGCCTTTTTCTGAAGATAGTAATGGTATATTGTAATGGAATATTCCCTATTTTCTTATTTGTTTTTACATGCACACAACATAATGTGGTCAATTTCATTACCCACTGCCGCCTCCTCTATTCTACTGGTCTCCCTTCTGTTGTCATGAAACCCCAGACTTTTTCTTTTCTCCAGCTTTCACATATGAGAAAAAACATACTACTCTTAACTTTCTGAGTTTGGCTTATTCCACATAATATTCTAAACTCACATCTATTTACCTGAAAATGACATAATTTTGTTTTTGATGGCTGAATAAAACTCTATGGTAGATGTATACCACATTTTCTTTATCTATTAATCAGGTGATGGGAACCAGAGTGGTTCCATAATTTGACTTTTGTGAATTGTGATGCTCTAAACATGAATATGCTGTATCACTGTAGTATGCTAACTTTAATTCTTTTGGATAAATACCCAGTAGAGGTATAGGTGGGTCACAGTGTTTTCATTCCTAGTCTTTAGTACAGTCTCTATAGTGGTTCTTCAAATTTATAATTCTGTTAACCACATTTTGGTGTTCTTCCCCCCATTCCATATCTTTGTCAGCATATAGAGATCATTTATTATTTGTATGCCCGATGCCATTCTAACTGGGGTGATATGAAATCTCTGATTGCTAAATATGTTGAACTTTTTTTCATATAATTGTTTCTCATTTTTATTTATTCTTCTAACAAGTGTCTTTTCTTCATTTGCCCATTCATTGATTGGGTTATTTGGTAATAAGTTTTTTGAGTTCTTTACATATTGTGGATATTAATCCTCTGTCAGAAGAGTAGCTGGCAAATATTATCTCCCATTCTGTTCTCTCTGCTCACTTAAAATCATTTCCTTTGCTGCGCATAAGCTTTTTAACTTTATGCCATCAGCTTTTTAAACTTTTAGTATTATTTCCTGAGCTTTAGGAGTTCTATTGAGGAATCCATTTCCAGCATCTGTATGTTGGATTTCTAGTCCAATTCTTAGGTCTTTGATCCAATTTTGAGTAGACTATGCAAGGTGAGAGAATCTAGTTTCATTCATTGCACATGGATACTCAGTTTTCCCCAAACCAGCTCATGTTTTCAGCACCTTTCCCAAGAATCAGATGACCATCTCTTCCATTGGTTTATGTGTCCATTTTTAATGCCAGGACCCTGCATTTTCTGTTACTGTGGCCCTGTAGTATTATTTGAAATCAGATATTATGTCATCTTCAACATTTGGGGTTTTTTTTTTCTTTTTTTTGTACTGGGGATTTAACTCGAGGGTACTCAACCACTGAGCCACATTCACAGCCCTATTTTGTATTTTACTTGGACACAGGGTCTCACTGAGTTGCTTAGCACCTTGCTTTTTCTGAGGCTGGCTTTGAACTTGCAATGCTCCTGTCTTAGCCTCCTGAGCTGCTGGGATTACAGGCATATGCCACTGTACCTGGTTTGTTGTGTTTTGTTTGTTTGTTTTCCTGTGAAGAATGTCATTGGTGTTTTGATGGGGACTGCACTGAATCTGTGTATTGCTTTGCATAATATGGCATTTTAATACTATCATTCTGGCTATCCATGTTCTAAAGTCTTCTTCAATTTCTTTCTTTGGTGTTCTATAATTTTTCACTGTGTAGGTTTTTCACATCATTCGCTAGAGGGATGGGGATCTAACTCAGATGTTGAACACTTTCTTAACATACATGAGGCCCTAGGTTGAAACCACAGTGGAAAAAACAAAGTACTTAATTTACATTCAAGGTAATTATTAATAAAAGAGGTCTTATTACAGCCATTTTATAGCTTGTTTTTCTAGATTTTTGCTTTGTTGTTACCATGAGGCTTTTGTGTATAACAAGCTATTTTGGACTAATAGTAATTTAATGTGATCAACAGAAAATATACTAAAACTCCCATATTTTTGATATCCCATTTTAAATCTTCCTATATTGTCCCTCTCATTATTATTTAAATTGTTTTACGAATAGCTTATACAACATGCTTACAATATTAAAATATACAAATTCAGAGTAATTATTCTTACCAGTAAGTTTTATACATTCTCATGTTTTCTTGCTCATTAATATGAGTTTGAAAAACTTACTGTAGTATTTCCTGTAGAACCAGTCTGGTAGAATTATATTGTCTGACAATGTCTTAGCTTTTCTGGGTAGAGTATTCTCAGTTAAAAGTCTTGGCCCCCTTAATACTGTGAAAATATGTCACTAGCTCCTGGCCTGTAAGGTTTTTGTCAAGTGAGTTGAGACACCCCCTTTCACCTGTGAAACTTGATTATAAGATATTTTGGGGTAGAGTTAAACTTGGTGACCTATGTCCTTCCTGTACCTGAATGTGTATACCAATCTCTATTTCTTTGAATATACTTCCTATCCCTTTGGTAGTCTCAAGTCCTTAAGCCCCAATAACCTGAATATTTGCTTTTAAAAATGATGTCCCAAGTTTCTCATTATCTTTATTATTGTTCATTCTTTTTCACCTTCCAACTATATTTTGTCAAATAACGTCCTCAAATTCACTCTATCCTTTCACTTTTCTTACAGGTAAAGAGTTTCTTTTTGATATATCCTGCTATTGATGACTTCTATCATGTTTTAAATTTTCTTGAGGCTCACTGAGTTTTCCTAAAATAGCTGTTTTATATTCTGTATCTAAAGTATCTCCCTTAGTGATGACTACCTGGTCCTATTGTGGCATCTTATTTTAAGGATTAGATGAGGATTAGCTCTTTAAAGCTCTTGACACTTGCTGTTGTACTATGAGATCTAGGCATTGAGGACTAAGTATCTATTCTAGTCTTCATAATCGGCCTTTGTTTATGTCTATAAACACGGTACATACATTTGAGTCTGCAACTACTTCCATGATCTTAACAGTAGATGGCACCCAGGTCCAGATTTGCCGGGTCCTGGCAAATTTGTTTAGTGATTATGTGTTGTCACTGCTAAAGTACCAGGGGGTGGTCACAGCCCAGAATTGCCCCAAGTACAGTGTTGGTGTATTATTCTGAAACAACCAGCAAAGTCCTAGAAAGAGTAGTCTGTTCTCACAAGCCACTCCCTGTGTGGTCAGTGTAGTTCTAATGCATAGTTACAGCCTTGTAGGCAATATAGAATTCAGTTCAGCTCTGGAAAGTTACTGTGGATAGAACAGCTCCCGGTCCCATGTCACAGCTATGACCACCAAGCTGTGCCACACTTTGATCCTGCCAAGTCTAGCACTGCTGTGGGTTGCCCATTACTGAAATGAACTCATGGCACAAGAACACTGCAATGAGCCACAGGTGATGCTAGCTGAAGTAGAAGTCAAAAAAAAAAAAAAAAAAGAGGTTCCATGTATTTTATGGGACTAGAGAAGGTTCAGTAGATCAATCCTCAGGAATGGGGATTAGTAGGGTCTGTCTAATGTTATGTTTATCCAGCCCAGCGTTCCAGAGTAAAATCCTGTGTTTACTGCCTTGACTAGAAACTGGGGTCTTATACAATGCTGCAGAGGTTAGGGTTCATGAAGGCAGACCCTAGGCCATGTAGACCAATGCTTAGGTGGATCACAGTCCAAGGACTTTCATAGTATCAAGGATGCATGCAGGCCCACCAAGCCAAATTATAAGTCTGTCCCATTGGGGTTCAGGTTTGGCCAGGGAAGTTCTAGAATCCAATTTGCTTGCCCTCACAAGAGTTATGCCATTTTGGGTTGAGACTCCCTTTGTTACCAGGGCAAACACTAAGCTGAGTCATCCTTAAGTCAGAGACCTGCACAATTTTAGAAGGTGGGTGTTCTCAAAGCCTAGAACTGTTGCAGACCCAAACTCATATATTTCCTGCTGGCACACAGGTCTTTATGTGATGGAAGGGCCAGTCTAGAGGTTGTCTTTGAGCTCTAACCTATGTACAGGACCTTCAATTTCTACCAAGTAACAAGTCTCTCCAGAGTAGGTCTGAATTTGTCTTCAAGATAAAGTTTCTTGCTTCCCAGTACTAAGCAAATAGCGGGTCGGGTTCCCGGTCTCAAGTCTAAAGCCTGGAGTTTGTTCTCTTCCAAGCAGGAAGCAACTACCTCCTTGCTGTGGTTCCTTAGAGTTGAGGATGGGGTAATTTCTTCCTGCCTTCTTTAGAATGATTTGGTATAGCAAAACAAAAAGATATATAATTTCCTAAGGTCTTATGTAGCTAATTTGGTGTATGAAAAGCTAGCTATTCAATTGGTGGGTCTTTGGGCAGATGATCTTATTCAGCTGCCATTATGCTTTCCCTCTGAGTATGGCTTTCTATACTTCTGCTTCCATTTAGTTTTATTGTCTAGATGTTTATTATGGAAAAGACATGGGGGACAAAAGTCATTAGGTTTTCTTTAAAAAATAATGAGTTGACAGTTTAGCAAGTTCACTAGCATAAATGTATGTACTAAATACATGCATCATTTCTTGAGTTCAAAAGACTATCAGATAATCTGGAGTGATAGACAGTTCTCATGGGACATTATTACTTTAGGCAGTATTCTTTAAGTACTCTGTCATGTACTTATTTTATCACACAACATATTCTTAACATATGAAGAAAAATGACTCTAACCTTCCAGCAGAAATGTAATTTCAACAAAAAATGAAAGCACAAGAGTAAGACTGTTATGGTTTAAATGTGAGGTATCCCCCAAAAGCTCATGCATGAGACAATACTGGAAGGCTTAAAAGCGAAATGATTGGAGTCTTTCTCTGCTTCCTGATACCATGTTCCCAGCCACACTCTTCTGCCATGATGTTCTGTTTCACCTTGAGTCCCAAGGAATGGTGTTGACCATCTCTAAAATCCTGAGCCCCCAAATAAACTATCTTGTCATATCATTTAGGCACAGCAGCAAAAAAGCTGACTAAAACAGAGACTGTATTTAGCAAATTCACTGGACATACTTGACTTTGTACTGAGAATGAACTTCTCTAAAATCAGAGAAGAGTTGCTTTGGGCATCCACAATTTCCTTCTACTTATGGGCAAAATCAGCTGTATAATAGCTTAACGAATGATGAACCGTTAATAACAATATGTACCATGTATCAGGAACTGCTGAACACTTTGTATGAATCACTTCATGTCATCTTTCCATTCTCCTATAAAATGCAGAATAGTATTTGCAAGTCTACTACCTAGTCACATTTACACAGTGACATAATTAAATAATATACTCACAAAGTTACATAACTAGATATGGATGTGCATTATACAGATCCAAGTCAGATTGACTCCAGACTATCTTTTTCATATATGTTCTGGTTTACACTTCACAACCCTGTGAAATAGACATTACAGAATAATAGAGCAATATATTCCATGCAGAGGTTCACAGGTGACTGATTCTAAAAATCATTGGTAGATATTCCATAAAAAATTGTTATTTTCAAACATGATTGAAAAATACACCTGGTTTTCTTTACTAAGACTTTTTCATGGAGTATTATTCAAAGAGTATTAGAGAGAGATTCACAATCAGGTTAGGTAATGCCACTAGCTAACACTCCAGCTAGATGTCCCACTCTTGCAGAGATGAGGTTGTGGAGAATCAAACATTTAAAGACTATTTCTAGCAAACTGACTTACTTTGATGTTAAGTTTTATATATATATATAGTCAATGTTCAGTAAAACAGTCATATAAACATGTCACTTTTGTGAACTTTTATCATTTGCTAAAAATACATTTTATGGGTGATGACTAAAAGATTTTTTTATCAGTAAAAGACTATTATAAGTAAGTTTACAGAGATAATGTCTTTATCTGAGACAAATATCAAGCAGTCAATAGGAAAACTCCAGACTTGCAGTCTAAGAACTGAATTTGAGTTCTCTCTCTGCCATGCACTATTTTTTTTTTCATTCATAAATATGAGGACACTGGTATTTATATAAAAAAACAGTATTGTGAATAAAATGTATGAAATACATGAACATAAGATGTTCATTAACTGAATTAACCTGCCTAATGAATTACTGATGCTAGTGACGTAATCAACCTATTGATATAAATAAAGCTGGCAGCTTGGACAAGAGACTTTTTGACATTCTTCCTTTGCATCTTGCTTCTGTCTCCATTTGATTTTCTTTACAATGAAATACATAAACATAGATGGTTATTTATTGAAGTAAAACCTGTTCTTTTTACACCAGTATATAGATATATTTAACCTTCAGATCCCTACAAAGAAACCTGTAAATATTTTGTTGCTTAGAACTGCTAAAATTCATCTCTTTAAGTCAAAAAGGTCATTGTCTCTGAAGAAAAATGAAAACTGAGCCATGTGCATGGAGGTGTGAGGCTAGGAGACCACCATTTACCAGGTTGAATAATGAGGTAGGGGAGAGTCAGGGCTCAGGAGCCAGAGTCCTGAACCACCCGACCTATTCCATGTTTCTTAAATTTCTCATCTACAACATTCAAAAACTGGAAGTGCCTATCTAGCATTTGTATTAGCAAAGAATTAGAAATTAGAATAATGCTTGTTGCATATTAACATGATGTTAAAGATTCTAGCAGTTCTTTGTCCAATCAATTATTATGCAGCCATCTTCACTCTTCTTTATTCCAATTACAATTTATTTTCTCTTAAACATAACTTCCAAAGGGCAAAATTTGGTTACTTATTGTATTTGAAAATTTTTGTTAGAAGCTATTAGGGTTCATGAGTGAAGGCTTATTTAATTTTTCAAAAATGAAATCTATTATTTTGATACAATTCCCAATATTAGGCATTCACCTAAGTCACTGTTTCTCCTACCTTGTTATTTGTATCTTATGCAACTAGATTAGGCTATGATCATCACCCCTTAAGGAAAATCAGAACCAGGATCATAGTCCATGTATTGGTTTCTAATGGAACAAATGCTTTCTCCCCTTAATATATTTGGATATAATGCATATTTCTTGGAAACTGCCTTTTTCCCCCCAGTTACTAGGTAATATTTCACCTTTCTTCAGGAAAGAAAGAAAGATAGATGGTACTTAAGCTGCTTTGCCAGTCAGAGTGCCAGATAACTCAATTCCTTTCTAGAATACTAAATGAGGTTATTTTCTCAGTACAGCAGCCAAAGGAGTGTAAATAAGACACTATTCAATTGTCTTCATCCCACCTACAGCCTTAGAAATGTGTATGTTTAGTTTTGATGCTATTTCTAGAGCATTAAGCAAAAATTATTTTCAAAAATTCTTATACTATTTGATATTTCAACAAGTTGAAAACTATAGATGTCTAGATAGAATTAGCTAGACCCACCCTTTCTTAAAATTAGTTCAAAGCATCTAAAACTAAAAAGAAGACAAAATATGTAACTGGGGTACATTTCAAGTTTCATTACAAAAATTATACTTTGTTGTGTTACTTAGTACAGGATACTCATTATAATGTTAGTGGTCTAATATTTTTGTATAACAACGATAGAGATGATGGGAATATATATGAAAATATTCCCCTGGACATCATTACTACTAGTACTTACTGAGAAACTATTTTCCTGAAGTCAACAAATACAATAATCATTGCTTTGAAATTTATTTCTATTAGCAGCTGTCCAGAATTCAATCCCTTGCTTATTGATCACCTTATACTTCTTTACTTTCTTTTACAAAGACTCTTGTGTCCAGTTTATTGAATATTTTTCTTTCTTGGCTTGGAATAGTTTGCCTCACTGGAAACTTCCATTATCCCTAAGGACTTTTGCATGTGAAAATAATCATTACAGTTTATTATTATCTGCAAAGTAAACAGTATATATGCTTTGTTATTTATACCCACAAATAGACATTTGGGGTTATTATTATGATTCTGCAAATGAATCAAGTAAGTTTTAGAGATGTTTATAACTTGTCCAAGGTTCAGATGCAGCCTAACTCAAGTGTACAGTCCCAAAAGGAAGGATAATTTTGGCAGATTCTCTAGGACTGGTCTACTATATTAAACAACCCCTGTAGACTGCTGTGTGCATTGCTATGCATATTCATAAAGTCTTATTCAATTTTAAATCAGGAACTTGAGAGATTCAGATTGTATTGTTGCCTGCATTGAATACTTGGCATTGACAACATATACAATCAGGGGGAAAGTCTATTTCTGGTAACAATAGAAAGAATAAAAGTAGGAGACCAAAAGTGGCACTAATCAATAACACATCCTTTATAATTCTGTATTTCTCAGTCCTTTGACTCTTATTTAGGCTTTGAATTATTATTTGCTGTATCCGTGCTCTAAATTGAAACATAAATTGAATAAAAGGGTAGATGGATCTCTTTATTCTACTTAATTTGAATAAATATCCAATTAAATGGAAAAATCCATACTTTATAACTAACTAAAGTAGAGAAAACATGGAGGATATGGCATAAGAGAATATCAGAGAGAGGCCCCAAATAAGTGTCAAAAACACCATTTCCCTATTCCTGAAGTTTGGATATCATAAGTGCTAACTAGCACTACAATATTATTTTAATAAGGTCAAGGACATGGAAGGAAAATGGGAAGATCACTGATAAAAATAATGGGAGGTAGCTCTGTGGTGGAGGACTTAACTTGCCTAGCATGTGCAAAGTCCTGTGTCCAATTCCTAGCACTGTCAGACTGATACAATTTGTATAGAAATGCATCACAAAATGGTCATTTAATAGTGGCAATATAAGAGAATTTAACTAGAAAATTATGGTTGCATTTTTAAGTTACTACCTTTTACATCAAAATTCCCAATTAATTTGTAAAATGATTCAATCATCTCTAACCACATATTAAAAAGTCTAATAAGGTATACATTTTATATACAATGTTTTAGCATTTTGTGACTTCATGTATATTTCATCTTTCAAGCAATCCATGATCAATCTCATTTTCTAATTGATGGGTTTCAGCCGAGTAGTAGTCTCATGAAAACACAAGTGTAAGAAAATAAATGCAAGGAAAAGAATGAAGATCTGGTGGCAAGAAGAGCAGAACAAATTCAAAGAAGCAATGAGGGAGACATTAATATTGTAAATATTTTGATTGAAATATACTGAAATAAGAATGTAAAGGTCATTGTACCTTAATTGTATTAAAATACCTTAGTGAGTGCTCTTTGTGTTATCAGTTCCTGTTATTATGGCAGGTACTCAAAAATATTGAGTAAATGAATGGACCATACCTTCCCCCATAAGGTTATTGTATCAAATGAGATAATGTATCAAGAATGCTCTGTTAAATGTTGTGAGCTAACAGAAACTCCAATTATAGGCTTATGACTAAGAAAGTTCCAGCAAAGCTCTTCAACAATTAAATGTGTTACCTTCAAAATAGTGAGTTCTCTGCCCTTAAAAATGTACAAAAATAGAGGGCTGGGGTTGTGGCTCAGTGCTCGCCTAGCAAGCCTGAGGAGCTGGGTTTGATCCCCCGCACCACATAAAAATAAAGAAATTATGTCCATCTACAACTAAAAAAAATTTTTTTTAAATGTATAAACATAGAAATCAAATGATCCTCTATCAGATAAACAATAGAAGAAATTCCTCCTATGGCAAGGAAGTGAATGAATTTTAAGATTCTATAATTTCATTGTCAGTGATAGTTACCATTTATTGAATGGGTATTGAGCAAAGAGCTAATCACCTTGCATTCCCTTTAGTTACTCATTATATAAACACTTTATTGTGTCCCCAAATGAAAGCTAAAGTAGTTAAGGAATTTCCCTGCATCATAAACTAGTAAGTAATGTCGTATTTGAAGCTTATTCAACTCCTTAGCCTTTACTTTAAAGTCTGTATCACGAAATATTCAATGACTCCTTGACTACTTACTCTGGCAATCACTCACTCTTCAATCGTAATCTTTGTTCCTATTTATCTTTTAAAGGATTATTAGTAACTCCTGGATGGTTCAATTCTATTTAATTAGTCCTACCAAATAAAAAGTAGCATTTCTTAGTTCATTAATCCTTTTAACCAGAAAATGTCATATGAAGCATATAAAGAAACTATGATTCTTTTGGAGTGAAAAACTAATTAGTCATTTTTATAAGACGTTATTAAGACTTACTATTTCTGCTGGATATTATGTACTGCTGAACACAATAAAACTGATGTCAGCCTTCATGACCAGAAGTTATTATGAAACCTACAATTACAATATTTTAGTAGATGACTACTTCCCCAAGCCTATGAAAATGTTCCATATAAACACTAATTATCAATTTTAAAGAAGCACACTTCACTAAAAGGCACTTTGTTTCCTGATAATATGGAAGTAATCCTGTTCATTTCATACTATTCAAGTATTGTCCTTCCTAAGTGTATTTGGCCTCCAAATATGGAATAGATTTCAACTTGGGCTGTTGCTCATTGGTGTCAATATGCCAAGAACACTTTTTTAAAAAACTTAACGTAGGCTTATTTAAGCAGAAATATTGTAAGAATACTTTAGAATTAGTGAAAAAAAAGCATTTAATTCTCCCACCATCCAGTTGAGTCTGTCACCATATCTAAACCAAAACAGGTACTAAAAAAGAAGGAGTTATTAACTTTGTGTCAATGACCTCAATTTGTGTGCACTTGCTTAATGGTATCTCAGAAAATTGGCTTACCTGATACATTCCATGTTTGGTCAGATATCTAAATGAAGAATAAAGATCTTTCTTCTCCTTGAGGTTCCTGAATAGAATATTTTAGCTATAGAATGCTATAATCTGAAGACTTGAAAGAGACATTAGAAACCACCTCGACTAATTTTCTAATTTTATAGATGAAAGAAATTGCTTCTAAGTGAAAATGACTTTCTTTATGGCACACAGCCAATGGGGCAGAAAAATACTTAAACCCCAAGTGTCTTAATTTTCAATTTTTAAAAAATTGTTCATGATCAAATTCCTAATTGTGCTCCCATATAAATTCATGTCATTTTTAACCTTTAAAAAGTGGTATTCCTTGCTCCAACCCCTGCCTCCATAGCCCAATTAAAACATTACACTAAGGCAGGTATTCATCAAAATTAATTGAGAAAATAATGTTAATCTTTTATTATGATTTTGGAGAGTGATTAAGACATTCTTTGAGAAGGAAACAGGCTTTTTTCATAAAAAACAAACCTTCATATTTTTCGTATTAAACCTTACTTCAATAGGTACAGAAAAAAAATATATGGCTGACATAATGCATTAAGCAATATGTGAGATTTACTCAAGATAATCCACTCACTCCCACATTCATTAATCCGATCACCACATACTTTGTTGACGCTTAATCTGATCCATTGCCATGTGAAAAATTAGGGATACAGTGATGAACACAAATAGACTTGGAACTGCCCTCATGAAACTCATTTAGAGTTTGGCTCCTACTTTATATTACATTGATTGATAACAACAAATTGGTTTAAGGAAGTTGCTTTTCTTTCTTCAATAAAATAATTTGATTCTATGCATATGTGTAATGAAAAAATCAGGAAAAGACTAGGACTTTTCAGGAGAATGGACACTTACACTGAAGGATGGGTGTCAGTTGGGAAGCCGCAGGAAATACAGCAATGGTGGAGTAAGGGAACATTGCAGATGGGCAGCCTTGTGGCTGGTGTCAGTGTGCTATATTTTTCCTTTCAAGGAACTGAAAGATGGCACAGAATTATCCAGAAAAAAATATTTTACCCTCTCTGAGGAAAAAAAAAAAATGTGAAACATGCCTGATAGACACTCAACAAATATTTCAGTGAATGAAAACACTTCAACTGATAACTGAACTCTGAGTCCAGAGATGCCAGCATTGCCATAAAGAAAAGCCAACCACTTCTATTTAGAGTGCCAGAAGTAAAGATACTGTTTTAAATGGTGATCTTCTAACTTAAATACCTGTGTAGGTTCATGACTTTTTTTTTGAAAAAATTATGTTCGTCAATGTAAAAATATCAGCACTATTACTTGTAACGATAAGAATTACCCAAATCTGTCTCCCAGATAAAGTGATTAACACCTATATCATGAGACTTGTATTCACAACTCAGATTATTCTCTCCCCAATTTTTTATTTTTCTCCATGGTAATGTAGATTTAAACTATCCAGCTAATCTACTTAGATTTTTCCCTCAATACAAATATATACACTTTTACCTTCACTCAGAATACTCCACTGACACTGACTGTCTCTTCATAAGGGCAGTTCCAAATCAAGGCCTTATCTTTCTGGCCTCATGACCTTTGTACCTGGTATTCATGATGACAAGAATATTCTTCTTTCAAATTATGAATGGCTCCCTTTTTCTTATACTTTGGATCTTTGCTTACTTTTACCATTTGAATAGGCTGCTTCCAGGTTTCCTAGGTAAGAGAACCTGGCACAGTGCCTGACCCATAGGAGCACTCCACAAAGAGTAGCTGTTGATTTCAATTTTGAAAATCAGCTACAGCACAGTGATAACCACATCATACATATTTAATTCTTACTACTAACAGATAAATATTATTATCTTGCATTTTACAAATGGACTATTTAAGAGAGATTAAATTGCTTACCCAAAGTCATTTAGTCCCTCTGTGGCAAGGCTTATCTACATCAAAAACCTGTGTTGAAGCTTTTTGTACTACGTAATTTTTATAAAAAGAAACCAAATGCTCAAATGGTGTAGTTATCTTGTATGTACACTTAAAAATAAGATTCTTAACTAATCCAGGCTTCAATTGGATTATCTGGACAATACTTTCACATCTCTTCAAAATCTATTTGTAGAAGTGTCTATCATAAATTCAACTGGAAATTTTAACTTATGCTCGATTTCCTCATATGCTCTTGTCAATACTGAGTTAAAATTTTTTTTAATACTTAAGGTTATCCCCTATAACCCAGATTAGCTCTCGACTCTTGTCAATAGCCAGGTTATTTCACATAAGTAAAAAGGGATCAATGAGTATCTTGAGGGCTCTGAGCAATCTTTTATATTCTTATTTGCCCTCCACAGAGAATGGTGGAGTACAAATTGGTAATGGGGAGCCCATCTCATCCTGAGACTGAAGTTGCTTTGAAGATTCTCACCAAGATCAAAGAAAAAATTATAGACTGATTCACTGGGGCTTACTTTTAGTGTAATATAGAAAGGAAATCACAGAAGGGAGACTGAGATGGTTAAGGAGGTGAAAAGTATCATAAAATCTTCATTTTATGGATGAGGGAGATGAAACAGAGAATTAAACTCAAGGTCAATTAGCAAGTGAGATTTGAGGTGAGGTTTTTGTACTGACTGCCCAATGCACTTTTCCTTACCCTTCACTGCCACACATAAAATTCAATAAACTAATGTTGATTTGACTCTGTTCAAAATTTGAGCTAAACAGTAGAAGAATTGTTCTGTAGGAGAGAACTTAAAAAAAAAAAAAAAGCAACTACTGTTAATATTAAACACCTTAGCCAGGGTCAAGCTTTCTAATTAGGTCAGCATAATTTAAAATGAACAAAAATCATCCCAGATGGGAATATCAAAAATTTATAGTTTTGCCCTGGATGCTATCTCCGTGGCCTTAGAGGTTACAGAGAGCAATAATTTATCCCTAGTTCCTAGGAGATCTAGAAATTTATACACAAAACAGACTGAAAAGACAAAGGAAAAAACTAACACAAATTCAATAAGTCAAAGATTCTAATACTTTATAAATATTTGTTCTTTTCCTTTTAGTCTACATTAAGAAATACTGGCAGGTTTCATGTCCACGCTAATGTGAAATGACAGATTATTCAGTTCAGAACACTGTGAAAAGCTACAGGGTAAATGATTTAGTGCCACCTCAACTATGTTTTTTTACTTAAAACCATTCTCGGTTTGGGGCTATATCCAATTCTGTAGCATCTTTCAGTTTTAGAAACATCTCAGTGGAAAAGTTTAGAATCCAGTGCAGTCACTCTAAAAGCATTTACCCACCTTCACTGTGTTTGGTTTTAATTTCTTTCTCTTTGAGAGATCAATTTCTCATTAGTGCTAAGCCAAATGCTTTCAGGAGAAAATGAAAAAAATGTTAGTTGAAAAAGGCTTTTCCCAAACTATTTAAGAACCTAGAAGAAAAAAAAAGACCTTTAATATAAAATAGAAAAAAATATCATAAATACACAGGTTTTTTCTCAAGCTTCAAATTGTTTTTCCAAGTATAAGTCCATTAAATTTTAACAGATTTATACCATCAAGGAAAACAAACATTCATGTTAATAGATATACCACAGCATTATGAAAGGCACCTAAGCCAGTAAACATAAAGACAGCTATTGGAATCCTATCAAATGAAATTAATCCATGATGCCTTCTGCCATCTCTGCCTACAAGTGGAGCCTGTCTCATCCTGAGACTGTTTTATTCTTTGCCTCCAGAGTGAGTGAAATAGCCAGACCTCTTATGATGGACTCCCATGGAGAAAAATAAGGTCTGATACATTAATTAAAATACAGTGATTAATTCAAATAACCTGATGAGAATCTGAGCTCTTAATTTACCATTTGCTGAAGACTTACTGTGTAATCAAAATGTTTCCTTTCTTCCTCATGTAATACTAAGTCTAGGAAAAATATTTACACCAGTATATGCTAGTGTTAGAACTGGGGAAGGTACTAGAAGTATAAGAGGACCAAGGAAGAATAATCATGGGGTGAAATGATATTAACTGGGCACCAGGGAATATCACCCAGGTATTGTTCAAGCAAAAATGACAGAATCTTGAGAATGGAAAACAGGTGTCTCGACCAGCTATGAAAGACTACTGCAAGACTCAATAGCATGCAAAAACAGATTATTTTGAAGAGAATATGGAGTTCATTATGAATGGAAATTAGGATGTGTATAGATTTTAAAAAAAAAGACTGGCAATTTGAGATGAGAGGTTAAGATTTGGAAGACTATGGTGTGTCATGATAAGAAGTTTGGGTTTCATCTAGAATGAAACATGGAGACATGAAGGAGCATTAAGTTAGTTGGTGAGATTAGCATAAGCCACACTGGGAAGCAGAAGAAATAGTGTGGCCTGATACTGAAGGCAGAGGTAGCAAAATGGTAATAATGCAAATGAATACTGATTAGAAGCTCAAACAGGGTTGTAGGAGCAAATGAAGGTGGAAATAGTATGTTAAGTTTGATATGCATAGGTAAGCACTGAGCTACATTAGTCACTCACCTTCTATTCCAAAGAAACTCCAGGGCTAGATAGTGACGTGGTTTTGTTTGTCCAAAGATTAACCCAGCATGGCTTTGCTTTCCCCAAACTCTCCTCTTCTACTAACCTCTTTAAATATAGGAGGACCTCAGAGAGAGAGGGGAAGACATTCTTTACAGGCATTAGTTTCATGGAGATAGGTAGGCTTTTTTCTTACCTTTCCTATATCCAAATTCAAAGAGCAAAGGCTTTAAATACTTGCCCATAGAAATTGTAGAACTGGAATCTTATTCTTGACTTTATATTTGCTTAGTCAACAGACATCCGAATAAGCTCCTGTCCCAGTTTGGACAGGGGGAAGAGAAATTTAGGGGAAAAATGACAAGACAGAGGGGGCATAGCTAGAAAAGAAACCCTACAACACCAGCACAAAGAAAGGCAAGAGTATGGTAATTCCCCATAGCATTGGATAGACTTTGGAGAAGGTACAAGCAAGACCTTTCTGGACACCATGAGCAAATGCCAGAGACAGAGTTGAAAATTTGGAAAAGGCAATCCCTGAAGAATAGGGGAAATCAAGGAACTCAACAGTATGGAGATCCCAAAGACAGATGTGCTCATAAGAGGCAGCAATTGGAGACCTGCTGAGATTGAAGGAAGCTCTGTCAGATGGACAACAATAGAAGTTACATAAGAAAACCTCTTATCCTGTGCCAGCTTTCTCTTCCCCATTCTGATGTACATGGGAGGAAAGGATCCTGGGTGAAGCAAGAGAAAGGGCTTGAAAGAGAACTTCTGTGTCACTTGCTAACTCTGAGCTAGTATAGGAAAATAGAAGAGCAAGAAATTAGAGATAAGCTTTACCTTTGTACCAAACCAAAAAAGCTGTCTAACATCTGAGACGTCCCTAGAGGTTGAAAGGGGGTAGAAAAATGCAGAAAGATAGTGATTGGAAAAAGTAAAAACATTTCATATTTGCTGCCTTTTACATTTAGATTCTTCAAGAAGCCAGAAACCAGCAAACGAATGTTAAAAGATATTTAAAAAGTATAATAGAGAGGTTCATTCAAGGGATGTGAGATTGATTCAAAATATGTAAATCAATAAATATCTTTAATTATGTTGATGTAATGAATTAAAAGAATCATATCAATTGATGCAGAAAATATAGCACCCTTTCATGTTCAAAACACTAGAAAAAACTAGGGATAGTAGGAACATACCTCAACATTGTAAAGATATCTATGCTAAGTTCAAGGCCAACATCATTCTAAACAGAAAAATTAAAAGCATTTTCTCTTAAAACTGGAACAAAACAGGGATGCCCTCTTTCACCACTTTTATTCAACATGGTCCTTGAAACTCAAGCCAGAGCAATTAGACAGACAAAAGGAATTAAAAGGATACAAATAGAAAAAGAAGAACTCAAACTATCATCATTTGTTGATGACATGATTCTATAGTTAAAGGATCCAAAAATCTCTACCAGAAAACTTCTGGAATTAATTGATGAATTCAGGAAAATAACAGGATATAAAATCAATACCCCTAAATCAAATGCATTTCTATACATCACTGATGAATGCTCTGAAAGAGAAATTAGGAAAACTACCCCATTCACAATAGCCTAAAAAAAAAATACTTGGGAATTGACTAAAGAGGTGAGAGACCTCTACAATGAAAACTACAGAACACTAAAGAAAGAAATTAAAGAAGAACTTAGAAGATGAAAAAATCTCCATGCTCTTGGATAGGCAAAATTAATATTGTCAAAATGGCCCTACTATCCAAAGCAATATACAGATTCAATGCTTTCCAATTAAAATTCCAATGTCATCCCTTATTCAAATAGAAAAAGCAATCATGAAATTCATTTGGAAAAATAAGAGACCCAGAACAGCGAAAACAATCCTTAGCAAGAAGAATGAAGCAGACAGCACCACAATACCAGACCTTAAAATATACTACAAAGCTATATTTAGTAACAAAACAGTATGGTATTAGCACCAAAACAGACATGTAGACCAAAGGTACAGAATAGAAGACACAGAGACAAACCCACATGAATACAGTTACCGCATACTAGACAAAGGCAGCAAAATTGGAGAAAAGATAGTCTTTTCAACAAGTGGCACTGAGAGAACTGGAAATCTGTGTGCAGCAAAATGAAACTAAATCCCTATCTCTCACCATGCACAAAACTCAAGGTAGATCAAGGACCTTGGAATTAGATCAGAGACTCTATGCATAATAGAGGAAAAAACAGGCCCAAATATACATCATGTCAGATTAGGCCCCAACTTCCTGAACAAGACTTCTGAGATGCTAGAAATAAAATAAAAAATCAATAAATGGTATGGACTTAAACTAAAAAGCTTCTTCCCAGCAAAAGAAACAATCAATAAGGTGAACAGAGAGCCTACATTTGGGTAGAAAATTTTTGCCACATGCACATCAGAGCACTAATCTTCAGGATATAGAAAGAACTCAAAAAACTTAATATTAAAGAATCAATAAATGGGCTAATGAGCTGAACAGACACTTTGCAGAAGAAGATATATACTCGATCAACAAATATATGAAAAAGTGTTCAACATCTCTAGTAATTAGAGAAATGCAAATTAAACCTACTCTAAGATTTCATCTCACACCAAGGGCAGTTATTAAGAATACAAACAACAATAAGTGTTGCTGAGGATATGGGAGAAAAAGCACACTCATACATTGCTGCTGTGAATGCAAACTGGTGCAACCACTCTGGAAAACAGTATGTAGATTCCTTGGAAAACTGGGAATGGACCCACCATTTGATCCAGCTATCCCAGTCCTTTGTCTATACCCAAAGGACTTAAATCAGCATACTATAGTAACAATGTTTACAACAGCTCAGTTCACAATAGCTAAACTGTGGAAGCAACCTAGATGCCTTTTTTTTTAAGGGAGAGAATTTTTTTAATATTTATTTTTTAGTTTTCGGCGGACACAAAATCTTTGTTTGTATGTGGTGCTGAGGATCTAAGCCGGGCCGCACGCATGCCAGGCGAGCGTACTACCGCTTGAGCCACATCCCCAGCCCCCCTAGATGCCTTTCAATAAATAAATGGATAAAGAAACTGTGGCATATATACACAATGAAATATAACTTGGCATTAACAAAGAATAAAATTATGGCATTTGCACGTAAATGAATGGAGTTGGAGAATATCATGCTAAGTGAAGTAAACCCATCCTAAAAAAACTAAAGGCCAAATGTTTTGATAAGTAGGTGCTGATCTGTAATGGGGGGAGACATGAGAAAAATGGAGGTATTTTAGGCAAAGGGAAGGAAAGGAAGGGGAGGGTTCATGGGGGCAGGAAGATGGTAAAATGAGATGGACATCATTACCGTAGGTAGGTACATGTATGACAGCACATATGGTGTGACACTTCATTTCTCTGGTTGTAAATGATGTAAAGTTGTGCTACAATTATGTACAATGAATGAAAATGCATTCTGCTGTTATATATGCCTAAATTAAATAAATAATAAATTATTTTTTTAGGTAGAATAGATAAGACTTCACCCACTTGTAATAAAGGAAAAAGTGATGACTTTTGAGTTACTTTAGATGACTGCTGAGTTTTAAAAAATAAATAGCTTTTGCTTCTCTGGGCTTCATTATAAAATAAAGAATTTTATGATGGTTATTATCACAGAAAAGGGGGCATATACACATTTAGAATCTTCCATAAAAATTCATGTAAAATAGAGAACAGCAAAGTGGGAAGGAAAAAGATTATGTGTGTAGTTTAAGATATGTTAAGTTTGATATGCCTGTGACAAATCCTTCTGGTGGTGGCCTTCAGAAAAAGGGCAAGTCTGTTGTTTTAATCTCAAGCACCTTCTGCATCCAGCTGACAAGGAGGTGCCCTCCTTCTTAGTCTTCCTTCAGAGCCTGGAGGTTCTGCAATTATTCCGAGGCTCAGCACAAAAAGCTCTGCAGTTTTGTTAGGATGCTTGCAGAGATGCTGAGAGCCAGGGGTGGAGGCCCATTAATTACAGTAACTTTTGCACTTAAGCTTTCTGCCTTGCTTTCTAAAAGCTGTCATGCATGTCTCTCTGGGTCAGCTCACTTTTTTTTCCAGCTAAACTGCATCTAAAGGGAAGAGCATGGTGACAGCACAGCCCTCCCTGAGTGTATATTGCCCTTAGCTTTTTAAAGATTTTACCGATCGGGTTAAAGAGTATGAATTTCTCTCATTTCCATCATCTGTAAGGAACATGTGTCTTGTCTTGTTACCCTTGAGTTTCCACTTCTGTCAGCTTCTATTGTAGGTCAGAACTGCCAGTAAGCATGTGATCTTATGCAAAGCTTTCTTTTGAAAATGTCTTCAGGTCATTGCATAGTGGCCTAAAGAATAAATTGGGATCTAGCAGGCTTACTTTAAAACCCTGCACATTTTACCCTCTCTGCCTTGAATGTTCTTCCTCTTCTTTATCATACAAGTGTAATCATATATCCTGGGATCTTAGTAAGAACTAAGGTAAGTTTATGAATCAGAAATGCTTTGTACAGGGTCTAGCAAATCATAAATGCTTAGTAAATGTTATCAAAACACACTATCCACCACTGCATTTTTAAAAAAGACTTTGATGTGGTCTAGTCTTCAATTTTCTTCATGTATAAAGTGTAGTCTAGCGCTTTATTTGGTCTGATTTAGTACTTGAAAAACACTAGGCTAGTTATTATGTTGTTTATAAAGATGACCACTGAAATGGTTACAAATTAGGAAGACTCTAATAGACAAACAATGACAAATCAAAGAGCCTGAATAAAATCAGGACCCTGCCACTTGCAGAATAGCTTTGAATAAGGTCAGAGGTGGTAATAAAACCATTTTCTCATCAGCAAACTACAGTACTCCACTCGCATAGTGATTAGCAGCTTTTTGTAAAAGAAAATTAGTATTGTGCCTTACACATTACAAGTGATCAGTCAGTCTTCGTGGCTAGCAGAACAATTTTAAGACCTTTGTAAGTTCTAGGCTCACTGATTTTTAAATATCCCATCCCACATTATATCAAAACAGTAAAATGTATCTGAATACCAAGTAGATATTCTTATAATATTTTAAAAAGTTATATTTTTAACTTGATAATTAAATTTTAATACAACTGTTAAATTTTTGTATTTTTATGTTGGTAACTGTTTTCTGAAAAAAATAGAAGAGGTGTGATTTACTATTACCATGTTACAATGTATTATTTTCAACACTGTTGTTTTTATTGTTGGAGCTAATTTTGTTTTGGCCCTTGAAAGTGTAAACACTCTAGTGTTCAAGAGGTAATACAACTTGTCTGTTTTCTACCAAGGAAAAATACAACAAATGCTTTGATGAAGTTTTAAGGAAACAAAAATGAGGGCAGGAATAATTCTAACTAAAGAGGATAGGGATGAATTCAGGCAGATCTTATGTTGGTACCATTATAAATAGATGGAATCTACCCATTGAAAGTATGTGGTGTGAAGTGAGTAGAGCAGTGGTCTCCAAATAGAGGTTTGAACAGTTCAGAGAATATTCATGAGATCCATCAGGGGAAGCAGGGAGAAAATTCTATAATATATTCACTTTGCCATCTCATTTTCATTATAATGTCTAATTATAATGAAATAATTATCATCTGCTTAATAATTATGTAATTTATAAACATATTGATGGTGTATTACAAGACAGTTTGGAGCACTATAGAGTTCAGAGAGGGAGATGACAGAAGCAGTGGCCATGGGTAATGCTCTTCAACTGTGTATGCTATTTTGTAGGCAGTAGGAAACCATGAAAATAGTAAGAAAAAGAGTAATGAGATCGATAATTTAAGAAATTCAATCCAGAGGCAATGTGCAATTTAAATGAAAAATAATGAGAGTTCATATAATTAGGAAAAAATTCAATATGCGTATCCATAGGTCGTTTTATCTATCTCCTTCCCAAACCAGGATAAAGATAAAGCTAAAGTCATTTTCAACCTTCAAGTGAGATGTCACCTCCTCTGAGATGCCTTCCCTCACTATATACACTTTCCTCCTGTGTTGATTAACTGCCCCTTTTCTGTACTCTGGAATGCTTCCTTTCCAAAATTGATTGCACTGATATGTGTTCACTTGGCTAACTCTTCCTCTTTACCTTGTGGTTCCTAAGGATAGAAACTGCATCACATTGACAATTGTACCCAAGAAACCTTCCACAGTGAAATTTAGAAACTGTCCAGTGAGTAGTCGATGAATCAAACTAAACTCTTTCCCCTACTTCCAGCAGGCAAATTCCTAGCAGTCTTTCAAGTCTCTGTTTAGATTGAAGGAGATAAGTGCTAAATGGAGACAATTATAATTGTGTTATAATTATCTCTGTTACAAAAAAGGATGGTTATTTCATTCCACAAAAAAATGAGAGGACTGGGTATAGGAGGGCTTAAAGTTAATTCCACGTTGATCTTGCATATCCATTTTGTTCTGGGGATATTGGCAGAGGTCGTGTGGGGCACAGGAGATGACCTACATGCTTAACCCAGATCACTTCTCAGGCTCTTAGCACTGAGAGAAGAAAGCCTCTGTATTAGCTGCTCTTTCTAGTCTAGGTTATCACCTCTGCTGGTTTATACCCACATCCTCATCTTATGTTAAAAAAAAAAATTAAAGGGTTCTCATTTTCTAAAGAAGAATAAACCTTGTCCAGAGAAATTAAGTACAGCCAAAACCAAAATGAACCAATATTTATATCATCTTCCATTATCCACAAAACAGATAGAATCAAGAATCTCTTCTCAATGTTCTGTAGCAAAATTCCCAAGACCCTTCCCACTACAAGGAAAATGGCACCTGCTCCTCTGCACTATTGATTGATGGCTACTGACAACAGAGTTGTCTTCATGGATTTCCAAACCTTATTAACTTTTCTTAAGTAAAATTACTACATACTCTGGTCTATTTCTCTAGTTCCATATTTTAATGTACTATACATACTTTTAAATTTTTCCTCCATTATTCATTTTGTTTCTTTCTTGAGACGCTTTTCTATTTATTTCTCCCTATCTGTTCTTTAAGATCCATATCACATCTTGTCCATGAGTTACAGAATTCTTCTGAACTGCAGAAGAATTATAGTGTGATACATAATATTACCATTCTGCAGTCCTTGTGTGAAAAATTGAATTCCTACAACTTTACAGAGATTGTGTCTTAACACATATTTTGTATCTTCTGCCATGTTTGGCCCAGTATAAGACATATAATAAGTATTAGTGCTTGTCACCATTCATTTTTTTCCTGCCAGACATATGGCAAGATTATGCTTCCTTACTATTCTGAGATCAGATGAGGCCATGTGCCTATATTCAGTTGATACAGTGTTGTGAGTTATTGCATCTTTACCATATGCAATGTTTTCTGTCTTGGTAACTGAGGAACCACATTATCCTAGATCCCTGAATCAAACTGATATATTAAAGAACTCTCCCACTGACTCACAGTGAATGATAGACAGAAGATCCCTTGTCACTGGCTAGTGGTACTGAGTGAGGAATCAGCTAAGTGCACCACATTTAGACTATAAGCCTCACATATCAGGTCAGTTGAGGACATAAGCTATTGAATATCACAAAGAAGGCTCACCTAGAGTAGCATGCAACTTCTCTGTTCCTGACATCAGCATGATCTTCCTCCTTACATAGTACTGCAGAAGTACTGGAGCACAAAATTCTTATAAAACAATAATGTTGAACCAATTGAAAATTGCCATTTTGCAGGTTAAAAATAATCAAATCCTTTTAGATATTTATCTGAAGGCTCTGTATTTGATTCTGTCATTGCCTTCTGAATTTGGATTACCTCTAGTCATTTTAAATGATAATTCTGAAAGGTCCTCTGAAATAGTTACGGTGAGTAGAAAAGGCAACACCCTTTGTTCTTTATTATGACTGACAAAGCTTAATGGAAAACACTCAAGAAAGATCTAGAAACTTATCACTGACTGTTTTGACTTAAAAAAAAAAAGTTTCCATCCAAAACCTGAATTCTTACATAAATTTCTTATCCCAGAGCTGAAGTTTACTTCATTTAGCCTACACAGTCTTGCTCACGCTTTTTCAAAGACTGCTAGAAGCAACAAGGAGCATACTACACACAAAATTATTTTGAATATTTTAACTAGTTTATTTACAACAGTCTCAAAAACCTCATGATCTACCCCAAAAGTTTTAGCTAGATTGTTTGACACTAGCTTCTTAATCTGTGATGTTTGTGTTTTGATACCTAGTACCAAAGCATTAAGAAAATCAGTTTTAGGTGTTTATCATAGCAGCACTACTCTTCCAGGTTACAACTTTTCAATTAGTTAGGTTCTGGCTAAGCTACTATAATAAAGTGACTCAAAGATGTAGTGCCTCCAACAAGGTAGAATTGAAATATATACATGTATATCTGTATAGTAAACTATATATAGTAACTTGTGTGCATGATAATATATAGTACACAATTGAGTATCTATCCCATTGTAACTAAATTGTAAGAGGATAGAACTGCAAACAAAATACAGAATTTGTATAAGTTAAATCATGGGTTGACTTATTTGTACTAGATGATTATTTTTCTAGGAAAGTATATTACCAGTAAATATCCTTTTTTGGAGGGGCAGGGAGTGGTAGGCTTGCCTCAGTTCTGACATCAGTTGTTACTTTTATTTTTGCCATCTGAAATATCATTAAATCTGTCTTAACCTTAAAAAATAGCCAAATACAGTCCCTGTTCACACCAAAGGAACAGACAGGTCCACCAAACCTTCCCAGCCACTTAACCTCCTTGAACCTCAGCTTCCACTGACCCACTTGGCGTCTACACATAGGCTGAGTTTGGATACAAGAGACACAATCAAAATCATGCCCAGAAAAAAGTGACCAAAGTGGCTATAGGTCTGGAATCTAAATTAAATATACATCAATTGATAGAAAGAAGGTATTTGTACAGGTGAAGGCTTAAAGTAGTTGAATAAAAAAAAATAGCCAAATAGTCAAATAATGGAAATTTTATATTCCTAAACCAAATATAATAATGAGAGGCAATTATGAAAAACTCATAAAACAAAATAAGTCATTTTTAATGAGTTACTTAAATGTACAGTATATGGTGATAAAACCTGAATATACCCAAGAGGTGATGATTTATTAGAATTGACCTGTTCTAGATACTGAACAAATATACTTTATCCATGGCTAAGCCAGATCAAAAGCCAAGAAAAAACTGTAGTTACATAAGTAAAAAAGGAAGTCTTTCTTACATTTTTCAGCTTAAAAATCTTTTAAACTAATTTAAGAAATAGATCATCTGGGTAGCTTCATATTTCTTTTTAAAAATTGAATTTAGTGTTAAGTTTCTCAAGTTCTTTATATATCCTGGACATTAATTCTCAGTCTGACATGCTTGTGGCAAAAATTTGCTCTCAAAATATAGGTTCTCTCTTCACCTCATTGATTGTTTCTTATGCTGAGAAGAAACTTTTTAGATTGAATCCATCCCATTTATTCTCAATTTTATTTCTAGTATTTTAGGAGTCTGGTTAAGGAAGGTAGGTCCTAATCTGACATGATGAAGATTTGTGCCTACTTTTTCTTCTATTAGGCAGAAGGTCTCTGGTATAATTCCTAGGTCTTTGATCCATGTTAAGTTGATTTTTGTGCATGGTGAGAGATAGGGGTTTAGTTTCATTTTGCTGCGTATGAATTTCTGGTTCTCCCAGGGTCATTTGTTGAAGAGGCTGTCGATTCCCCAATGTATGTTTTTGGTGCCTTTGTCTAGTATGAGATAACTGTATTTATGTGGGTTTGTCTCTGTGTCTTCTATTCTCTATCATTGGTTTACATGTCTATTTTGGTGCCAATACCATTCCAATTTTGTTATCATAGCTTTGTAATACAGTTTATGGTCTGGTATTGTGGTGCCTCCTGCTTCACTCTTCTTGCTAAGGATTGCTTTGGCTATTATGGTCTAGATGCCCTTTAATAGATAAATGGAAAAAGAAACTGTGGTACATATACACAATGTAATATTACTCAAGATTAAAAGAGAATAAAATTATGGCATTTGCAGGTAAATAGATGGAGTTACTTTACTAAGCAAAGTAAGCCAATCCCAAAAAACCCTAAGGCCAAATGCTCTCTGATAAGTAGATGCTGAACTGTAATGGGAGTGGGGAGGCATAAATGGAGTAACTTTGGTTGGGCAAAGGGGAGGGGGCATTGGGGTAGAAAAGATGGTTGAATGAGATTAACATCATTACCCTAGGTACATGTATGATTACACATGTAGTGTGACTTTTAATTTCTCTGGTTGTACAAGATGTAAAGTTGTGCTCTATTTGCGTACAAGGAATCAAAATGCACTTTGCTATCATATATAACTAATTAGAACAAATTTTTAAAATTAAAATAAAAAAAAATTTGAATTTATAGATTAAAACCTCCCCACAATGAAAATCCCAGTCCTGAATGTTTTACTAGAGAATTTCACCAAACATTTAAGGAAGAAATAATCCCAAATTTATGAAAACTCTTCTGGAGATACTACCCAATTCTTTATGTAAGGTCATCATGATGCCCAGACCAAAAAGTAGAAGAAAATAATAGACAATAGTTCTTAGATCCCAGATGCATTTTTTTTATCAAAACAATCTTGACAAAAAAGAACAAAGAAAAATTAATATTAAGAATTATATATATTTAAAATAATCAATAAAGTGTTTGGATTAAGCAGTAGACATTAGATCACAGGATAGACCATGCCAAGTTAATTTGGACAAAGTTAAAAAGCAATTCAATGGAAGAAAATGATGCTGGATGGAGCAATTCAAAATCTGCTCCCCCCCAAAAAAAAAATTTTAACCCAAATCTCGTGCAAAATTGAACCTCAAAGTGGATCAGGAAAAAAAAAAAAGGTATGTAATAAGAATTTTCTTAAAAATATAGGAGGAAGATAAAACTAGGAATGGAACCATCATATGACCCAGGTATCCCATTTCTTTATATTTATATAAAACAACTAAAATAAACATCCTTTAGTGACATAGCCACATCCATTGTTTATAGAACCACAACTCACAATAGCCCAATTATGGAACCAGCCCAGGTGCCCAAAAAATAGGTGAATGGTTTAAGAAAGTGTGGTATATGTACACAATGGAATTTTATTCAGCCATAAAGAAGAATGAAATTGGAGGCTTGGAAGATGGAGGAGTTTGCTTTTCAAGCTGCTTCATGGCATGAGACCAAGAAATCAAATAAACAGCATCTCAGTAAGGTGGGTGAAAGAGGGATTTTACAGGCATTTAATACTGGACTCTCAGAACAGCTTGGGGAGCCAGAAGTTTGGATACAATAAAATAAAGAAGAAATCCCACCACTGGCAATGGCAAGAGATGATCCACCACAGGCAAAGCATGGAGTATAAGGGAATTTGGTAGTGTGGTATATCTTGATACCAAGAAATCACAGATAACAGTCACTGTCAAACTTATCCAGAGGGTGTATCACACTATATCCTAGTAGTATTTCCCAGTTGTTTGTAGAGAGCCAAGGCAGGCCCCATATTGCTACCTCACTATGGAAGACAGCAGCTGTGGGAGCAAGACCAGGAGCCCAGACCTAGCAGACACCTACCACACAACTCAGTAGTCCTAGGAGACCAGGGGAATAGGATTCACAGTGACCAGAGAGAGCCTGGTCTCCCCCTATCCCTGCCAATTTTGAGTCTAGTGGCTTGTAGGATCAGCTGGACAATTTGAAAAAGATGTAGCTATGACTGTTTGCTTGAGGACTGAGCCGAGGAGGCTGGGAATAGTGTGATCCTTAGGTGGAAGAGGGAGTAAAGGATCGGTTCCTCTCATGTGGCAAAGGGCCAAAGGGAAACTTCTGGCATGCAGTCTCCCAACATGGATGGGCAGCTTCTGGTCCTGAGAGGTGCAATGATTTAAAGTCTTCAGACCAATCACCATTCAACAAACCCCTGGAGCCTAACTAGACCTAAACCCCACATTCCAAAGCTCCAAACTCTTCTCACAGAACCCCACTCTACCTCATACTGCTAAGAAAGGAAGTCAAGAATTTTTGACCTCCAGCTGTCAGTTTAACGAGCAACACAAAAACAGAAAGAATGTGACAGCCTGAAGTCACTACTCTTAGATGCAGGCGATACCTCAAGGAAAAAAAAAATGGTAAGAAAAACATTTAGGAACAGACAAAAAAAATCTATTCTCATTGACAATTTTGACCACTGCAATGGAAACAATTCCTCAAATTTTTTTTTAATCAAGAACCTTTTTTTTTTAATTGACTGTAGACATTTTTGTATGTGTGTGTGTATTTTCCCTTTTTTCTCACTTCTAACTTTTTGAAAGTAGTTATTTTTCATGACTGTCTTTTGAGGGTTACCAGTTTTTGATTAGTATATCTTGGTTCTATTTTGTGTTGTTTTTCTCTTGTCTGTATCTCTTGGTTCTCTTCCTTCCCTTTCTTTTGCTAGAAGTCAAATTCTATGATATTCATTTCCATGCTTCCTTAAATTTTTTACTTCTATAGTCTCTCCTACTTCTTCATAATCATCACATCATACATCTCCTTCTGCATTTTCCCTGTTCACCTTTTGAAATTGCAAAGTATTTTATTGGAGGTAACTGCTTATCATAGTATTTCTAGTTATTGTGCCAATTAACATTGTAGATGTCATAGTGGGAACTCGAGCAGTTAGTGTAATGCTATATATTCTTTGAATTGGTGTTGTTATTATTTGTCTCCCCCAAAACTATGGTGTTTTGGAAATATTCAAGGACACTATAAGTTCATAGGATAGGAACTGTACTGCCCCAGATTCATACTGATAGATGGGCAGACAAAAATATGAAAAAGCAAGGGAACAACCCCAAATACCTCAATAACAGAATCCATTAACAACACAGTGGAGAAAATGTCAGAGAATGAATTTAGAAAGTTCATAGTTAAACTGAACTATGAGGTAAACAACAACGGAAGGAATGAAAACAGAAAATACAAGAAATGAAATGTCAGTTCAAAAAGGAATCAGATTCTGAAAAAGAATCCATCAAAAATAAAAATTTAATGGAAAGCACCACCAAAATACTAGACCACTTAGAATATAGAGATTTAGTCAATAAAGACAAAATATATAATCCTGAAAACAAAGTTGACCATCGAGAAAAGATGTGAAGAGACCATGAAAAGAATATTCAAGAAATATGGGATAACATGAAAAGTCCAAATTTAAGATTTATCAGGATAGATGAAGGCTATGAAATACAAACTAAAGGAATATATAGTCTTTTCAATGAAATAGAAAATAAAATATAGAAAGCATGCAGGTTTCCAAATATACAAAATTACAATAGACCCACCCCAAGGCACATTATTATAAAAATTCCTTACATACATAATAAAGATAAAATTCTAAAAGCTGATAGAGAAAAATTATGTGTCACATTTAGAGAAAACCCAACCTGAATATCAGTTGTTTTCTCAACCCTGACCCCAAACGCTATGAAGTCTTAGAGAAATAAATACCACACTCTGAAAGAAAATGTATGCCAACCAAGAATATCATATGCAGCAAAATTAACCTTCAGAATTGAAAATGAAATTAAAACCTTCCATGATAAACAAGTTAAAAGAATTCACAACCAGATAGACTACACTATAAAACATACTCAATAAATATTTCATGAAGAAATTAATAAATGAAAATAACTAGCAGGAGAAACTACTGTAGAATAGTATTTTAGTCATTTTTTTTAACTGCTGTGACTAAAAAATCTGACCAGAAAAGTTTTAGAGGAGGAAAACTTTATTTGAGGGGTCATGGTTTCAGAAGTCTCAGTATAAACACAGTTGTCTCCATTTTTCTGGGCTCTGAGTAAGGCTGAACATTATGGCTAAAGAGTGTGGCAGAGGGAAGCAGCTCACATCATGATCAGAAAGCAGGGAGATTTCATTCACCAGATACAAATATATATCCCAAAGCCATGCCCCCATGCCCCCACTCCCCCTCCTCAATTAGCTACCAGTTATTCCCATCAGAGTATTAATTCACTGATTGCATTAAGGCTCTCACAACTTGATCATTTCTCCTCTGAACCCTCTTGCATGGTCTCACATCCAAACTATAACAAACACTAAGTCAGAGAAACTAATTCAAATTAAAGACTAGAAAAAAATTAAAATGATGAGAAAAATTATCTCTCAATAATAATACTGAATATAAGTGGTCTAAACTCATCAATCAAAGACATGAGCTGACAGATTTGATTAAAAAATAAGACCCAACCATATGCTTTCCCCAAAAGATTCATCTCATTGGCAAAGAAATCCAGATACTGAAGGTGGAAGGATAGGAAATTATATATCATTCACATGGATCTCATAAACAAGCAGGGGTTTCTATTCTCATATCAGATGAAGTGGACTTTAAGCCAAAGTTAATCAGAAGAGACAAAGAAGGACATTTCATAGTGCTTAAGCAAATTACACACCAACAAGGTATAACAATCATAAATATTTATGCCCCAAACAATGGTGAATCTATATCCAAACAAACCCTCAATTTCAAGAATGAATTAAATAGAACACAATAACACTGAGTGACTTTAACATGCCTCTCTCACCACTGCATAGATTCTTTAAACTAAAAAAAAAAAAGAACTTATACAATAATTTAGATTTAATAGGCATATGAAGAATATTTCATCCATCAGTGACTGAATAAACTTTTTTCTCAGCAGCACACTGCTCATTTTCTAAAATATACCCCATCTTAGACCACAAAGTAATGCTTCAAATAAAAAAAAAAAAAAAAAAAGAGCGAGAATACCTGGCATTCTTTCAAACAATTGAATGAAATTAGAAATCAATGATATTATAAAATTTAAAAAGAACCTACTTTAACACCTGGAGACTAAATAAAATGTTATGGATTCACAGAAGAAGAAATCAGGTGAAATTAAAAAAAATACTTAGTGGTGAGAATTCATCATGATACAACACATCAAAATCTCCGGGATACTATGAAAGAAATTCTAAGAAGAAAGATCATAGTATTGAGATCATTCATTAAAAGAATAGAAAGTCATCAAATAAACAATATTATATCTCAAGGCCCTAGGAAAAGAAGTAATCAACACCAAAATCAGGAGAAAAGAGGAAATAATTAAAATCAGAGCCAAAATAAATGAAATTGAAATTTTTTAAAAAATCAGAAAAGAAAGGGAAACACTTAGCTAAACTAACCAAAATAGTTGATTTGTGATTTCCTAAAAAAACAGGGAAAAACTCAAATTATTACGAATCATGATGACAAAGGAAATATCACCACAGCTACTACTGAAATACAGGATAACCAGAAACTATTTCCAAAATTTATACTATAATAAATGAGAAAATCTTGAAGGCATTGATAGAGACCCAAATTGAACCAGGAGGTCATAGATAATTTAAACAGATCAAGTTCAAGTAATGAAATTGAAGACACCATCAAAAACCTACCAACTAAGAAAAGCCTAGGATAGGATGGATTCTCTGCCGAGTTCTACCAGTCCTTTAAAGAAGAACTGACACCAATCGTCCTCAAATTATTCCATGAAGTAGAACAGGAGGGAACTCTTACAAACACCTTCTATGAAGCTAGTATCACCCTTGTTTTAGTCAGCTTTTTTACTGCTGTGACTAAAGGATCAGACCAGAACAAATGTAAGGAAGAAAAGTTTATTTGAGGGTTTATGGTTTCAGAGGCCTTAGTCCATAGAAGACTAGCTCCCTTCCTCAGGACTTGAGGTGAGGCTGAATATCATGGTGGGAGAGGGAAACAGCTTCCTTCATGGTGATCAGGAAACAGAGAGACTCCGCTCTCCAGCTACAAAATATATACCCCATAGCCACACTCCCAATCAACCTCTTTCTCCAGCCACACCCCACCTGCTTCCAGTTACCACTCAGTCAATCCCATCAGGAGGATTGATTCACTGATTGGGGTAAGATTCTCACAACCTAATCATTTCTCCTTTGAACCTTCTTGCCTTGTCTCACACATGTGCTATTGGGGGACACCTCACATCCAAACCATAACAACCCTGACACCAAACTAGACACAGATACATCTTTTGATTATCATAGATGCAAAAATTCTTAATAAAATATTAGGAAATCACATACAAATACACATTTAAAAGATAAAACACATTTGATCATGGTACACTATCTCAGAGACGCAAGGTTGTTTCAACATACAGAAAACCAATCAATGTAATAGAATTAAAGACAAGAATCAAATGATATCAATAGATGCAGAGAAAGCATGTGACAAAATACAGTATCCATTCATGTTCACAACACTAGAAAAACTAGGTAAAGAAGGAACATAACATTGTAAAAGCTATATATGACAAACCCAAGGCCAACATAATTCTAAATAGAGGAAATTCTTTCATTTTTTCCTCCAAAAGACAGGGCTGCCCTCTTTCAACACTTCTATTCAGCATAATCTTTTAAACTCTAGACAGAGCACTTAGGCAAAAATAGAAAGTAGATGGATACAAATAGGAAAAGAAGAGCTCAAACTATCTCTTTGCTGATGATATGAGCCTAGATTGAAGAGACCCAAAAATCGCCAACAAAACTTACAGAACTCATAAGTCGACAAAGTAGTAGTATTCAAAATTAACACCCATAAATCAATTTCATTCCTATACACTAACAGTGAATCAGCTGAAGAAGAAATTAGGAAAACTATCCTATTTATAATAGCTCCCATACACACAATACTTGGAAATCAATCTAACAAAAGAAGTAAAAGACCTCTAAAATGAAAACTACAGAACACTAAAGAAAGAAATTTAAGAAGACCTCAGAAGACAGAACATTCTCCCATGTTCTTGGATAGACAGAATTAATGTTGGTAAAATGCCCATATTATCAGAAGCACTACAAGTGGCAACAATCATGCTAAGTGAGATAAGCCAAATTCAGAAAATCAAGGGCCAAATATTTTTTCTCATATGAAAGCTAGAACAAAGTACTGTAAAATTGTGGGGGGCAAATTTTAGGAGATGTAGAAAATATCAGTGGTGTAGAAGGAGATTGAGAAAGATAGAGGATGGACAGAAACAATGAGGAAATGCAGAATGGATTTGACAATTCTATACTCTCTACATGTTTCAATATACCACAGTGAATTTTACCTTTATGTATGTCTACAAAGCACCAATTAAAAACTGAATATATATATATATATATATATATATATATATATATATATATATATATGGAAAGCCAGTAGAATAGGAGGGAAAGAGGAGGCACCAGGTACTTAAGTGGAACAAATTAAGTTCCATGATTTATGTTAAAATAAGTCCAACTATTATGTAGAACCAAAATGCACTCCATGGAAGAATTTGAAAATATAGAAGGACATATTAATGATCTAATAGTCAGTAAACATTCTCAAACTTTATCAAAAGTACTATGTGTGGAAGATACATTGATAGATTAGGCTTTTTCAAAATTAAAAACTCTAGTTCTATGATAAATATCTAGAATATGCTATATAAAAGCCTCCATACACAGGCAAAAAATAAACTATCAAATTATGAAAAGCTATTTCACCAAAGAGCATATTAATTAACAGAAATTAACTACACGAAAAGTTGTTCAACATCATTAACAGTCAAGAAAATACAAATTAAACACACTACATTAAATGTACACCTTATGAGAATGGCTGATTAAAAAAAAGAGAAATAAGTGACATACAATGCCTGCTGGTGATGGTGGATAATAAGGTGGATCATTCATGCAGAGATATTCAAGATGACTGAATATGGATATTGTTATGGTCTGGATGTGAGGTGTTCCCCAAAATCTTACCTGTGAGACAATGCAAGAAGGTACAGAGGAGAAGAGATTAGGTTGTGAGAGTCTTAATCCATCGGGGAATTAATTCACTGATTGGGTTAACTGAGGGGTAACTGAAAGCAGGTGGGTGTGGCATTGGGGGCATGGCTTTGGGGTATATATTTGTATCTGGCAAGTGGAGATCTTTCTATCTACTGTCTGATCATCATGTGAACTGCTTCCTTCTGCCACACTTTTCCGCCGTGATGTTCAGCCTCACTTTGAGCCCCAAGGAATGGAGTCTACTGTTTATGAACCTCTGAAACTGAGCCACCAAATGAACTTTTCCTCCTCTAAAATTGTTCTGGGCAGGTCTTTAATTCGCAGCCACAAAACAGCTGACTAAAACAGATGTCCTGTGTATGACTCTGCCACAGAGAACCAGGATGAAAAAGGAAAAACTGTAGAGGAGAATGATTGAGGGAAGAGTTTGGATATCAGCCAAAAAGTGATGGAAAGTCAGAAAGGCAACCTAGAGAATAGAATGAAGCAATTTCAAAGCTAGTTCCCTGGCTGGGCATACTCCACCTTGCTGGGTAAAGGTAAGCAGAAAAGTACCAGCAACCCCCTTCACTGCAGCATACTAGCAGTCCTAACTACAGAATAATACCAATCCGTATAGGATTTAAATCCATTTTGGCAAGCTAGGTGATCTAAGTGTGATTACTTTGCTCCAAAGAAGGAACTCACATTGGATCTCTCCTGCCTCTAGAACCCAAGCTGCTACAACAGTTATTTATAGATGTCACCCTACCTTAGGGACCAACAGTCACTTCCCCGATACTACCAAAAGCCTTGGTCCTATGCAAGTTTCACAAAGGTGAAGACAGGCTGCTAAGTGTTCTACAGCTTCAGGACCAGTGGTCGTCAGAGACAAGAGCCCAATTCCCATTACACTGTCTCACAGGAATTAAGGAAAACCTTCTCCTACTCCATGGGCTTAGGACTGTAGCCATCGGTACACAAAGGCCCAGAATAACTGGCACTTTGGTCTTAGGACCAGGAAAAGGTTTCACTTGTGACCTTTAGCTCCAGGACCATGGATGCCAATACCACAAGCCTCGGCCCCCAAAGTGCTTATCCCTCAGGATCTAAAGACATTCCCATCCATGTAATGCAGCCCACATGCCCCAATTATTACCAAAAGGCCACATCTCCACATGCCACGGTATTAGAGATTATGGTATTATCATGTGATCTAGGGGAACATCAACATTTAGTCCATATCAATAATCTATTCAAAATCACAATATGGTACAATTGGACAGCCACATGAAAAATGAATAAATACCCATATCTCATACCATAAACAAAAAATAGCTCAAGTGTATCAGACATAAACAAACTATAAAATTTATATAAGAAAACACACAAAGATTGTAACTTCAGGCAAAAGATTTCTTAACATAACAAAAGCACAATGCATGAAATAAAATTAATAAATTGAACTTTACTGACATTAGGAATTTCTGCTGTTGGAAAAATTCCAAGACATGGCACAAACTGGTATATTTGCATATCATATGTCTGACAATGAAGTTCTTTTTAAGAGTATTAGAGAACTCCCAAACTTCAAAAATAAGAAATAATTCTGTAAAAATTGATATTTGAATAATCACTTCACAAAGGAAGACTTACAGATGGAAAATCAGCACATGAAAAGACACTGCACATATTCATCACTAAGAAAATACAGCCTAAAATCACAAAGAGATCCCATTACCTACTTATTATTAGAACTCAAAGACTGACCATGAAGAATGCTTTAGGAGTTCTCTGATACTGGTGCTGCTAAGAATGTAAAGTGGTGTCATCATTTGATAAAATCACAGTAGCAGCTTCAAAGAGAAACATGAACATAACCAGAGGATATAGTCTTTACAGATCCAAGTATTTAGCCAAAGGAAATAAAGGAATAGATCCAAAGAAGACTCAGACATCAATGTTCAGGAACACTTTATTTGTAAATAGACCTGAACTGAAAGCAAATAAATACCCATCAATAGGTGAATAGATCAATAAATTGTAGTACACATACACATTGGAATACTAGTAAGCAACAAAAATAAATGAATAGGCAATTGTAGTCATTTAGGTAAATCTTAATTTAGGATGAGTGAAATAATCTATATATAAGGTAATATAACATATACTGTATCATTTAATTTATATAAAAGTCTAGAAAATGCAATCTAACTATGATTGTAGTTATTTGGTGATGGGAATAGGGTAAAAGAGGACTGGAAGAGAGCATGTGAAGGAGCACAGTTACTTTTATGGGTTATTTATATGTTCACTATCTTAACTGTAATGATGGTTTTGACTTACCATCCACATACAAAAGCTTTTCAAAGCATAGACTTTAAACAGGTGAATTTACATGCTTATGATAACTCAATAAAGCTGTTCAAATGTTTGGAAGCTTCAGATGACACTCACAATATATGAGGCCTGACCTGATCTTGCCCTGACTCTCTCTCCATTCTTACCTATGCCACTCCCTGCTGCTGTTTCAGCTGACCATTTGGCTCTTCAGGACCTCATGGTCATTTCAACTGACCTCAGCCTTTGCAAATGGTATTGCCTCTGCTTTTCCACACAAAAGGATGAGCTCAAACAAATGCTCCTTCTATTCTTAATGCAAATGTTACTCCCCAAGAAAAAACTTACCTACTACATAAATATTTCAGGTATATGAGTTTAAAAAATTTCTTGGCAGTCTTCATCTTCACTTTTAACATTTATCACATATTTATATTTTTTAATAAATTTTAGATTATGTTTACCATAACCAGTAAAATATAATACTTTAAAAATATTAACTAGATAATATATGCAAAATGACCTTATAAGAGGAATATCTCTCTCTCTAAACTAGTTAGGTATAACGGTTTTACATTTAAGGAAAGAGATTAAATAACTTTGATTAACATTACACACCCACTAGTCAATGGCACTGATTCAAACTCAACCTTCTGTACTTTTAAAGCTTATGGTACTAATTATTAATCATCCCATGATACATGCACTGTGATATCAGAAGGAAACCTAATCTGGCAGATGAACATGTATGCCAAGGAACACAAGCAACATCTAGAAGCTGAAAACAGCTCCCACCCTACAGCCCACAAAAAAATTAAAAATTAATAATAAAAACACAAAATGATTTCTTTCCAAAACAAGAATGAGCTCTTTAAAGACGACTTTTCTCCAGAGCATCCAGGTAAAACTTTACCCAGGCCACACCTGGATTTCAGCATTTTGAGACACTCAACATTCTGAAGAAATGAATGGATGTTCGGTTAATTATTAGGTATTGTTTTAACTTACCAAGTTTGAGTAATTTGTTATGCAGCAATAGAAACTATCCTGAATACACACAGGTGACTGACACAGGGGAAATCACCCACAAATTATATTTCTTATTAATAACTGATGAGCCTAACCAAGTCATTTTAACTTTCTTGGGTTTTAGTTCTTGAATATTTGAAATGAGGTTGGATCAGCTAAGTTACAAGTTCCACGAATTAATTTTTATCTTTAAACAAATATTGTGGGTCTGGGGTTGTGGCTCAATAGCAGAGTGCTTGTCTAGCATGCATGAGGCACTGGATTCCATCCTCAGCACCACATAAAAATAAAACAAAGATATTGTGCCCACCTAAAACAAAAATATTTTTAAAAAACCTATTGTGGCATGCCTTGATCAAGCATCTTCTCTCCACTACAAATTCTTTTTCCATCCTTCTGTATGCTATATTATGTCCCATGAGGCTGTCTCCTGAGAACTCAATCAGTGGGTTTCCTTGCCCCAAGCAATGGTGCAATAGGAGGCACCAGAAGATTAGAGAGATGAAAATATGGTAGGCTGAGTATTCCTTGACTTCCTAATGAGGGCAATATGCTAAGGAAGAAATGATCCCTAACTTAACCTGGGAATGTGGGAGCAGGTTGATGAGGGGCTATGAACAAAATTGTGTCCCCCACCAAATGCATGTGTAGAAGCTCTACTACCAGTATTAATACACTGCTGTGAGGGCTCACGTGTCCTGCATGGGGAGGGAATGAGTAAACCATATGAAGGGGTAGGCTGGCTGGAAATAAAAGTCTGAAAAAAACAGTATTAAGAAATGAAGAGAAAAGACACAAGGAATTAGTTAAAGCAGGGGCTTTAGGAGTGAAAAAGACCTGATGGGTCTGATCCTAACAAAGGGAAAAGACAAATGATTTATACTGAAACACACCAAAGGAATTTATCCTGAGGAAGTGTTCTTTAAGATAAACAAGAAGCATGAGGTTGTGGGGAAGTTGGCCCGATTGAGGACTTATCACTTGCACAATAATTCTTCCTCCTCCAGGCAGCTGGCACCTCAAGATTACTTGGGCACACTGGTATCTCTTTCCACTCCCTGTGAAGTTGCATTTGAACCAATGAATTTCACAGTATCACAGAATTCTCTTTGAGAAGGACATTGCCAAGGCAATGAAGCAGTCTCATATGGGTGACATGACCCTAAGACTTCTCCAAGGGACACACCTCTGCTTAGGCATGACTCAGACAAGCCCACAATTCATTTGTGACTCCCAACAGTGAGGGTTTTTAAGAGGCAATTAAGGTTGAATAACATCATAGGGTAGGATAGGTGACCTTAGAAGAGGACGAGATCTCTCTCTACACACATGCACCATGGGAAAGTTATATGAGCACACAGTGGGAAAGCAGCAGTCTGCAAACCAGCAAGAGAGCCCACACCAGAGGTCAACCATGCTGGCATCTGATCTTGGACTTTTTAGCCTGTCAAATTGAGAAAATAAATTCCTGTTGTTTAAAAATGAAAGATAATTATGAAGTACATATCAAAACATTACATGGTACCCATTACTATGTGCAATTCTGCATTTCTGTGTCTCAGTTTTAAAAAGATAAAAGAAGAATCTAATCTGAGAGTCAAAACATGATCACTAAGTAATATGGCAGAAGGTAAACAGATGGTATTCCAAGGCAGTGTACTTAGAAAGGTCTATACCAAGTTGTGGGGTGTCTGATAGGGAAGCCAAACATGGACATGAAGGGTCCAGGAAGTGGCCCTGAAATTTGGAAATAGAGATATGTGTCAAGGGGTTAACAATGAACGCATGTGAGGTGAGTTAAGCACCATAGTGTCCCAGACGAATTAACAAGGCAGAGTGTCAGGAACTAGTGGCAAGGTGAGAACCAAGACAATTCCATATCTAGGCAGAAATTAACACCAAGTCTAGAATCCAGAATATAGGAAGCATGACTGTCTCTTAATTCTAGAAAGTTGGTTTGAACTCTTAAATTCTCTCCTTACCCCACAAAACCTTCCCTACCTCCCTCCCTTCCCTTACTACCCTACTCTGAATCTAAGGATGTCTCAGCAGAATTAGTCCCCAAATCTGAAAAATTCTGACAGCAGAGGGGAGAAGACTAAAAGGTTAGGAATCTCCAGGAGAGAAATAATTCAACATTCAATTATCTAAGTAATTATGTGTGTAATAACCAGCATTATAATGTAAATCACACTCATTATCTACTTTTTCTAAGATTAAAAAAAAAGCTCATCTGATAAAGATTTGCAATTTGAATCAGAAGACAGGATTTGGAGTAAAGGACACTGTTACCTGACAGATAAACATTATGATATTCAAAATTCTTCATCCCTTCAATTGGATTAGTAGTCTAATGTACAGACCTGGGAGTTGGTAAACTATCTACAAAAGGAGAATTTAATATGCTGCCTCTTGTCAGTGAAAAAGAATTCATCTTAAACCAAGAGCTGAAATATTGCTAGTGTCCAAGACACATTTATTTCTTTGAAGCAGGTGAATATTTAAGCCAAATTTCTTCCCTACTATATTATAATTTACTCCAGTTGGTAAAATCCAGAATATTTTCAAAATATTAGTAATCAGCAAAAATTATAGTATTTAGGTAAATTCAAAGTCTATAATTTTCACAAGAAGAATTCTTTGCAATGAATGTAAGTTTTGCTTTCAAATATATCTCTGGTAGAATGTTTACCATTGAGTTTGAAATGGAATAAGTTCACAGAATAGCATTTTTATAGAAAAAAAAAGAATGGAAATTTTCATTGACCATCTTGAATGGACTATATATAATAATATACATATTATTAGAAGCATTGTTTTCCAAATGTCTCCAGATAATCTCTCTTAGATATAAACTACAAAATCAACCTTTCTCTTCCTAGTCAGACTTGTTTCTAAATTTGTTTTTCTTCTTACATATTGCAAATCAAATTAGATCCATAATGAAAACCATGTTTTTTCAGTGTTATCTTTATTAATGGCAATATGTAAGTATATATTCATAAGCAATATTTCAACAATCTACAATTTAATAACAATTGTATGAAGTTCAATATTGTAAATAACCATCAGGTCTGAGAGATTAGCAAGACTGAATGTACATTTTAAAATAGTATCAAAAATCTTGACCGAACAGATTTAGCCATTATTTTGGAATCTTTATTGGTTTAATATCATATTGCTATGTAATAAACTGTTCTCATGAACAGGAGGATTCAATTTTAGTATTTCATATTCAGAAGGGTCACTGGTTCTTACCCCATGCAGCACAGCCTATTTTTCCCTCTTTTCTAAAAGAAGTCAGTCCAAACTCCAATGATATGTCAACTAAAACCACAACAGTTTCTTCTGTTCTGTTTCAGTTCACTTTTGTAGGCTGATATACTGGTGAAATAATGGGTTACACTTCAAGAGCACAGAAAGGAGAAAAGGACCCAAGTACTAATTAAATTTGAAATCTATAAATTCCTAAAATGATAAATACACAGGAGGATGTGGTAATTTCAAATGTCAGCCTCATTTTCACCGAACTTCTAAAAATTTTTAATAATGCTTTAATTTTTCACCTTTATATAAAAATGAAGGTCCATTTTTAACAAAGGTCTTTAAAGAGACCAAATGCAAACTCGGATATCATGTTCTTATGTTTAAAAACTGCGGTGTGAGCAGCTGAGTTACCAGGTTGCATTTTCATATCCTTACTGTACCTTTGGCAATACAGAGAAACCACCATAAATCATCTCCTGGCTGTATACAATTAATTTTATGTTCTGTACTTGTCCTCCTCTATGTTTTATGCTATTTCTTTTTATATTTGATTTTGGAGGTCACTCTTGGTTTGAGGTAAAATACCCAAGCTTAATATTAAAATATTGCTAGGTGATATCCTAGGAACAAGTTGTTATAACCAAATTCAGGGTCACCTTTTTCTACCAGTTTTAAAATTAACTGTCAAAAACTGTCAAAAGAAAAATAACCTGTACCTCCCTACCTCTTTTGAATATTAGAAGATATTCAGTGGCTTTATTGCATAAAGTCTTAAAAGGATAAACCATTTCTACTGTCACTGCTTACTTTCACAGTGATGCTTTATCTTATTTATTATCACCTTACAAGTGTTTTGAGACTTCATCAGAGTTTCTTATCATTTAGTTGATTTGCAGTAAAACAGGAGAAAACCTTTTTTAATAATTTTCAGAATAGCTATTCTTCCAGACGGGAGCCTACGGATACTAAATGTTTCTAAGTCAGATGAAGGGAAGTACGTTTGCCGAGGGGAAAACATCTTTGGTTCTGCTGAAATAATAGCATCTGTATCTGTAAAAGGTAAGAAAATGTGGCTAATGTCTTACAAGCCTAGTTTCATGCCCATATAAGAAAATAAGTATGACATGCACATGTGTATGTTTGCACTTAACTGTGTACATGCCTGCTTCTAAACCATATTACAAACAGAATTAACACACCCAAATTGTCACTTTCTATCATTTAGGAAACCTAGCAGGAAAGAACCAATTATTGGTTAAAATTCAATATTTTGCTTTGAACAAAACTTATAAAGTTTTTTTTTTTTTTTGAAATGTCTCAAAATATTAACACTAGCAACATAAAAGAAATTTCCCTCCACTTGGTTTGGGGATATAGCTCAGTGGTAGAACATTTGCCTGGTGTGCATTGGGCCTGGGGCTCCATCCTTAACACCACAAGAAAAAATATTTTCTGTACTAAAACTAATTTTAACATCAGTAAGGAATATTCCTTTGTTGCCATATCAACTAGGGATTTAGACCCAGAGGAGTATCAAAAAGAGGATATCTATGAGTAGTGGAGCCAGGGGTATAGATCAGATAAATTGGTGCCAGTGCTGCTCATTGAGGTTTGCACCAATGGAATTTCTTATATACTTACACTTTTAGTATGATAAATATTATTTCTAATATATATGTTCTCTGGTTCTAATACAACTAGATTTCAAGCCAAGAACATGGTTTTGAGACTATATATTATTGTTTAGTAGTAAAAAGAATAATCTCATATCTTAGGAGCAAAGCAAAGAGACATTTTTCACAACTGAATTATATCGTTGACTTTTTTCCCATTGTGCATGTATTATATACCAAATCAAACTTTGACCATAAAAATATGACATTTATTTAGGTTTGGAAAATGAACAAAGTTCTGTGGACAGTAGTAATGATTTACAATATTGTGAACATACTTAGTGCTAATAAAACTGTTAATTTTTCTGTGTCTTTAGAAATGCAAATGTAATCAAAATACCCAGCTCTATGATAGTTTAGAAGAAAGGCAAACATTAAGTGTAGGAGAGAACATAATTTAAAAGATGTTTTCACTTATATCATATATGTTACTGGGATCCAACCCAATCTTCCAATCATATGTCTTATTCTGTGTGCTAATCAATTTTGTTCTTTTCATAATGAGGTAATGCTGGGTCCACAGACCATTTTTGGTGGAGAGGTTAAGGAGGGGAATGGGGATTGAACCCAGAGTAAGCCACATCCCCACCTCTTTTTATATTTTATTTAGAGACAGGATCTTGCTAAGTTGTTTAGGGCCTTGCTAAATTGCTGAGACTGGCTTTAAATTCATGATCCTTCTGCCTCATCTTCCCAAACCTCTGGGATTATAGATGTGTACCACTGTGCCCATCCCACAGACTTTCATGATCATAATAATAGGTTTTGTAAATCATGAGTTAAATGGGATATTTAGTGATTCAGTATACTTCAATTTCCACAAAATTCCAACTACAGTATATTATGTTCATCTGTCTTATTCAATAAAGCCAGAACTTGGAACGCCACACAGAATATCTGAGCTCTAGAATGCTAATAGTTATAGTGGCATTCCTGTTTTAGGATTTCATTTTCTTCTCAGGAACTACTCAGGACTTTGGATATTAAAGCAAGTGATAGATGATGAGGAGTGGTGCTTTCTCAGACTGTACTCTTGTGAACAATAGAGGTAGAGTAGGAAAATCAAGCTAATTATTAATCAACATGTCATATTTCTTGTGGCATCTATACCCATGAATCTAATTAGTAAAAAAAAAATCAAAATCGTGTCTCCATTACCCCCTACTTCATTTAAAACATGTCACATTGCAGTCACTTAATTACTCATTTCACCCTTACATGCATAGCTGTATTAGTTACTCTAATCCCAGTAAAAATGTGTCATTTTCAAAATTTAACCAAACCATGTAGTTAAACATTTTTTTTCCTCCAAAAACATTTTCATTCAGTGTTTTTGCCTTTCTTTATATAGTTTAATTAAACCAACCATAATCTATTCAAAGTGAAATTTTATAATCATCCAGAAGGTACCCATCCTACTCTTTTCTATTCAGAGTGTTTTGTGGAATGAAAAGTAAGTATAAGTAGTATAGTAGTAGAATAATATTTTTATCCCCACTGAGATAGTAATTTGGAGGGAGGTTCTTTCTTTTGCCTTATAGCCTCTAGGAGCCTTTAAGGCACAAACATCCCTGCAATTCTTCCTTCTGAGATAAGGAGCATTTTTTAAAAATACTTTTTAAGTTGTCCATGGACTTGTTTATTTAATTATATGGGGTGCTGAGAATTGAACCCAGTGTCTCACAAATGCCAGGCAAGTGCTCTACTACCACTGAGCCACAACCCCAGCCCTATTACTTAGCATTTTTAATCCTTTTATGTACTTGATGATCCTTTAAGTTGCTCAGAGAGACTGCAGCTTCTCTTTTCTAATGCTTCTTCCAGGATGCCAAATGTTGCTTCTAGTTTTGTTGTTTCTTTGTAGTGTCTTGTCATTTTTGTTTGTTTTTTCCTAAATCCAGGGACTCCAAATTCATTAGTCATCTACAAAAGCATAATAAAATATCCTAGCTTCCTAAAAGCTAAGATTTCACTTAATAATAAAGATGTGAAAAATTTGGTGTATGTATCTGGAGCAGTTGTATTTGTATAGAATCCTTATATACGTTTTTTTTTTTTTTTTCTGTTATTCAAAATGATACAGGCTGCATGGGGAAAACCCTGTTGATTATTTTAATTAATATATTTTTGCTTCCATAGAACCTACAAGGATAGAACTTACTCCTAAAAGAACAGAGTTAACTGTTGGAGAAAGTATAGTCCTTAATTGCAAAGCAATTCATGATGCTAGTTTGGATGTCACTTTCTACTGGACGCTAAAAGGACAGCCTATTGATTTCGAGAAAGAAGGTGGACATTTTGAAAGCATCAGGGCCGTAAGTTTATACACTTTTATTTTCAAGTAGTAATAAGAAATTTTGACTCAATATAAAATGTTTTATTAACTTTTCATATATTAAAAGTAGGAAAAATGATTAAAACAATTACTTTCTTTTATGTCATGTCAAACTGAAAATAATAATTCTTTTAAAACTCCAGTAAAAAAAATTGGAAGATATTATTATGTGAGTTTGGTTTCTTTGCCACTTTTAAAAAATTGTTTTAATAGTATTGTAAATATTTACATATTACTTCTCACATTATATTGCTACATAAAATGGTCACTGCATTATTTAGCTTTGCTTTCAGTAATTATGTTACAGTAATGAATGAAGTTAGTCTGCCTGTCCTACTCCTCCATAGAAGTAATTTGGGGATATTCTTTAGTTTTTCACAAGCTGTAGAAATTCAACATGCATACCATAGTCACGATTGGACATTAGTCTTAAACATTCATGGACATTCTCGTTTCTTGTCTGCCAAGTCTTTTCTTTTTAATATCTACTTATATTATGTATCTACAAGGCATTCAGCCAAATGAAATAGGAAATCTTGTGAACCAGATACTACAGAATAATAGCAGTACCTTAGCTTTATAGAGAAGTGAAAAGAATACCCCTTCCCCCACTGACTTCATGAAAATATAAAGGAGCAGCATAGTGACAGAGAGAATTGGAGAAAGACAGTGGAACTCAGCTGGTAGGGAGATCTTGGATGAAATTTTCCTTCTATATTGGCTGAAGAGAGAGATTCAAATATATATTTACTCCCACCCCAATTATCCAATTTAAATGCTGTCATATACTTCCTAATATCAGTTTATTCTTTCCTAAACACTATGGGAAGCTTTGGAAAACCATAGGTAGTGAACCCAGATATCTAAACTCACTTGTATTGGATTTTACTTTAAAGATCATATGATACAGTAAAAAAAGTCCTGGACCCAAAGTTAGGAATTCTGTGGATGGAATTTCAGCCCAATCCCTAATCATCTCTGTAACATAAAGGCGGTCATTTGATTTGACTGGACCTCAATCTCAGAGAAGTGAAAAATTTGTGCCAGATAATTTCTAAAATCCCTCTCACTCTAGATTTAATAAATGCATAGTAGTGACAGAGTAAAGATGAACTCACTTTGTTGCATTTGCCAATGTAACCCAAATTAAACACTTTGTTCCAAATTATTCCTTCCATCCTTGTTTACTCTGCAATTAATGAGAGAGACTATATAAATAACGGATGATTACCTACTGCATTAGTCACCATCTCATTAAATCAATTTCAATTATCTATGGCTAAGTTATATGCAAAATATTTAGATCATGTTACACTCATTTGGGTTGATAATTCCTTTATATGAATTTAATAACGTAAATGCCATAAAACAGAAACAGGATAATATGATACAAAAATATTACTTTTGACAGCAAAAAGTACCACTAAAAATATTTTCTTAGGATTATTTATAAACATTCCTTTGAGTGATCAGATATATAAAGTAAAAATATCTCCAAAATTACCAATGATTTTCCTTCATAGAAACAGACCTAGGGCCTGGGGATATAGCTCAGTTGGTAGAGTGCTTACCTTGCATGTACAAGGCCCTGAGTTCGATCCCCAGCACCAAAGAAAGAAAGAAAAAAGAAAAGAAACAGACCTTCTTTTTTGAACCTGATAAAGTTATGACAATTTTTGCTTATGCCCCTTAGACATTACCACTCTTGGTCAATGTCATTTATTTGTATAAATATGTATCTTGAATGTTTTTCACAAATACCTGCTCTATCCCTCTTTGCACATATGCTGTCCCTTAAACTTGAGAAATACAAAACTAATCCCTTACTCCATGCAAACCCATATACACCCAAGACATTTTAAAATTATGCTTTGGAATAAGAAAATACTTATCTTGAAGACACTTTTAGTATACTTACAACAATTTATAAAAATAAATCCTTAAAATATTTGGTAGCATCAAAACTGTGCAATGTAAAAGAGATCTTCTATCACCTTTCTCAACAATTTTGAAAACTAAATGAGTTCTGTTTAGAGAGAACACCACTGCATGACAATGGATGGGCAAGAAGGAACACTGTTTTGTCCCACTCTTCCTCCTCTCCCCATAAATGTATCTGCTTTAGGAGGAGAAATAAAATTGTCATTAGAAGGGAGATTTGGGAAGCCCTCTAGGTTTGTAAATACCTTCTGGGAGGAGGGAAGATTCTAGAAGTCAGAGAGACAGAACTGTTCTCAGAGAGAATCTCAGTAAGTACTCCTAAGGCCTGCTCTGTACTCCAAAGAAGAACCATTCAAAGAATGTTGAGGTCTCACCTTAGGGGTCCAGGTGGTGCAGAAGAGCAAGAAAGACAAATGGGACTGGGGGCTTCAGTAGAAATAGAGTATGGCTTTAACTGGAATGTTCTGGAAGCTGCTGCCCTGGGATGGTGTGCTGGAGATGGGTGATTCAATGTGGTTGAATCGGAAGATAAAGAGGAAAAAATGAGCCAGCCAAACCTCAGAGATGAGGAGAGAAGAAAAAATCACAAGGATTTTGATGTTTAACATCTTATACATACCAAAATATGACATAAGTATGTTCTTAACTAGTTGAGATTTTTTTATATATACAGCTATTTGTAGATAAAAGTAGTCAAATTTTTATGTGTACACTTTATGTAACATATAATATCATGTTTTAAATAGACTACTGTTTTTGGATGACTGCATTTCAGGAGAGTACATAAACATGTAATCATATCATGTTTTAAAAACAATAGTATTGCTTTAAAATTTAAATTAAAACATCTATAATGAAAATGCTTCTAATTATCTTGCCCTCTGTCCTGAGACCCCATTTAATAAACCTGGCAATTTGACTAATTTGGAGTAAAACCATTACCAAAGCCACAGTTATAAGGGACCAGGCAATCAGTTCATAAATATTTGATCCAGTTCTCCTAAATCACTTCTGGCAAACAATATGAACAAACTGAATGTATAAATTATCAAATCTATTCTTAAGATTTTAATTCAATCCGCTATTTGCAGGACCCTTTATTTTATTTGCTAAGTGTTGTGGGGAATACAAAGAAGACATGGCCCTTCACCACTGAGAAGGCACAATTGAATGGGAGAGAGCAGGATGGGCTAGAAATCTATTCTCTGCATGCATACAGGCAGGAGAAGTCAGTTTTTGAAACGTATCTGGATAGGTAGAATTTTGCCAGGTTCCTAGAACAAAATGCTTTGCCATACAGAGCAGACCGGTCAAAAAGACAAAAGGCAGAAGAGTTTGGGGCATGTCTGAGGAAAAATGTGGAACCAGATGCTTGGACAGCACAGTGAGTATACACAGTAGACAAGAAGTCAATATTTGTTGATTAAATTTCAAGGAGAGCAGTGGAGGCTTCATTGTAAAAGGCACTGATTTCTGAGCTGTAGAATTTGGTTGTATTTTGAATGTAGCAGGGAGCCACATGGTTCACATTTATTTTTTGAGAAGATAATTTTGACAGCTAGGTGGAGCAGGGATTGAATAGTTCATGGATTTAAATTCAGTCTAGACTGGTGAAGTAGAAGTTACAGTGAGGAGACAGACATTACAACCTCTGGTGCTGAATAACCATCTTATTAAATAAAAGCATTTACCGCTATTTTGACACAATTGTTGATGTTGTTCAGAGCTCTGCAGGAACCTCTGCTCCCTCAATGTCTGAATAGCACCCGAGTGTCACCATCTGCCCCAAAGTCACAGTCTTAATGGAGGGCTGTGGTGATGCATTGCTTTCCAGAGACTTAAAATTTCCTACTCATTTGGAATATAATCAAGCTTTAATCCTTATAATGCATAAAGAACTATTACACTGAATATCATGGAAGCCTGCAATTTGCTGTTTTTTTGACAGAGAAAAACATGTTACACCTCTGTGATCAGGATGGTCTGCTTAAAAAAAAAAAAAAAAAAAAAACAACTATGTTCTCCATTTTGTGACCTCCCCATTGCAAAGTTGCTAAATTACAACTATACAGGCAACCAAGCCAGGGTTCTATGCAACTGCACTATTTGCAGGACCTTTTACCCAATTCTCTGGTTAAAGCAATAATGGGAACAAAAACATAGAAAGCACAATGGGGATTTTGACCTCCTTTTTAATGAGGAAACTGAAGAGTAAGACTTTTTCAGACCATGCCCATGAATATTAAGTTGAGCATCAATATAACATTTAGTTACAACACAATTTTAAATGTTATATTGATTCTCCTTTATGAATCATACTCTATTCGTATTCACTTACTACTTATTATGTGTTCAGTCCTAAACTGGGGGAAATAAAAATAAAAGGAAGCTTTGATCCCAGTCTTCAGGAAGCACAAAATGATGCAGAATATGAAGTAATTCAAGAAAAATATGACCACAGGAAAACTGTTGCTATTATTTTTAAATTATAGCCAACTATTTTTAGAGACCAGAAAAGAGAAAGATTTAATCTGAACTTTTGCATTGTGGAGAAAAGAACAAGGAATTAATTAAGCAATATACAGTATGTGAATAATTGAACTGTTGATATACTCAATATACACAATAATTGAACACTCACTCTGATTTCTCTTAACAACCTAAGAGTTTTATTATTGGGGGGAAAAGTGCTAACTGACCCAGACCCAAGAGGGTAGAATTAGGACAGACAGAGTAGAAAGGAAAGGATAATCCCAAGGTTTTGAGGGATGTTGGAGATTATGAATAGAGTTTGAAGTTCTTCCTAGACTGATATATGGATTCTCCTTTGGAGTTGGCAATCTTTTAATGCCAAGTAATCTACAGTATGTTACATTACCACATTTGAATATCGGAAAATAGGAGTAATTTTCATAACTTCTATTCTAAGAATCATAAACAAATATTTCTGATTTGTATCTATGGCTTTTGTGAATTACTGGGTAGATAAAAAGGAGCCAGAATATAAGCCCCTTAATGCCTGAGAATTTTGTATTAGCTGAAAAGCTCTAGCCCAATTTCAATTTTCTTATCACATACTTCTGTTCCTCATTTATCTTCTTAGAAATTAGCTTCTATTTCTGGAGGAGTAAAAGTCTTAGAATGGAATACAGTAAATGTTCAACAGGCATGCTTCTCTTTACCAACTAATAAAAATATTAGTAGGGTAAAAGTGAAGGAAATCAGGGACACAGTGCCACTGTTTTCTAAGGCACAAAGCTATGAGGTCCTCATGAGTATCTGTTACACCCTCTTCTTCAAACTGGCTGCATAAGTCCCAGAACCATTTTTTTTTTTTTTTTTTTTGCCAATCAGGAAGCGAACTAAGGGGTAGCAGGTCTACCAAAGGCACAGATTCTCTTTGGCTCGATCTGTTCATTAGTCATATTCATATGTCCAAGTAGTATGGCCTCCTGGACTCTGAGCCCTACACTCTCACCGTCTGGCACAGGATTTATCCTTCCTCATTAGTTCAGTTCCTGCCTTACTAAATCATGGAAACCTGGCAGTCTACCAACTTGGTGTTATCTGCTATATTTCTTAATTGAGATGGATTTGTTTCATACCAGTTGCCTCCTAGTCTTTCATATAACTTAACAAAAATATTTTTTTAATTTTAATAGAACAGAAACAAGTAATAACCACCAATCAAAACTTGGGGACTGACACAAAGAGAGGTTACATCCAAAATCCATAGAATTTTGAGATCATGTCAAATCTATTTGCCTTGTCTATATTAATAAAAAAAAATTCCACCATCTTGTTAAAGTAGAAATCATTCTTACAGCAAATAAGAATTCCCTTCTTTTCCAGTATGTGTATGTGTTTCATGTGGTCATGTGACAAAATATAAGACTGAAATCTATTATTCTATAACATTTTGTATTAATGAAATAAGTTCAACTCTGTTTTTCTAAAAATAGTGGCAAATATGTCATCTTAATTACTTTCTAGTAAGGATGCCCACAAAATAGCAATTTATTCAAGCCTTATTAAATAAAAATAATAAAAACTTGATACATATCATTATCAGATTGCCCAACAACTAAATTATTTTAGAAGTTTTAATACTATTAAACACTATACAAATTTTTGTTAAAATCTGTTGTAACAGAATCATTTATTTCTTTGTTTTTGTTTTTTTACTTTATCATAGTTTGGAATTGAGTAAACAATGACCACCTTAGGTAACATGTAAGACAGTCTTATTGGGATACCATACTTAATTCCTGGTTTATTATCTGTGGACCACAATATGGTCAGGATCATGGCAGGATAATAATGCTGGGTAGATGATCCACTTTCATTTTTTCTGCAATTGACAAAGCAAAACATGTGTGACTCTTCAATTTCTGTAGTTTTCCAAATTTGATAAAATCAGGTAATGCCTCAAAGTTATATCACATTTGGAAAAGACAAACTTCTCTGTCCATTTTACAAGCCTTACTTTGTTCATTTGAATATAGTCAACCAAAACATACCTTCTGGGTATGGGATTATCGTAAGGATGCAGGGCATTGTGTTAATTTGTCAATTTTAATATCTATTTTATATTTGTTATATTTTCATGGCATTATGTGTGATATGAAGAGTCACTAATATCTGCAACAAAAGACTGCAGGTCTTTTTATTTTATTGTTATTGTTATTTTTTTTAAAGGAGAGGGAAAATAAAGCTCCATGACAAAGAAAGATAATCTTAGTTGAGGACCATGCTGGGAAAAAATCAGATCAATAGCCAGCATTCTGTGATCTCTAAAGGAAATAAAATGCCATACTTTTCAGACTCGGCTCTGACATTATAGGTTATTAGATTGGGAAACATGGGAATGAGAAATAGAAAATACCTCTACCTCTTAATAGAATTTGATCTTATAGATTATAAACTTCAGAAATTAAAATTTTCTAGCTCACTAACTCCAGAAATCAAGATATGTTTATTTGCACTTAGGACTCCATATATTTTCTCCTTTGGAAGTTTTGTTTTTCTCCAAAGTTACTTTCTATTCATGCATATATGGACTCAATACATCTCTATAATATTATATGCTTTTTGGCTTGATTTTTTTTTTAATCTAAGATTAATTTACCTGGAATGAAGCACTTGCATCTTTGGAAATTTTACCATTATCCCCAGTGTGTTGTTGCAACCACTGTTACTGTTCTTTTAATTTTGATCATGCAGTCTGATTTATTTTAAGCATGTTTATTAAACCAAATTCTTACCTAACTCTAAGTCACTTTTAATAGTGAATCACTTAGACATATTATTCTAAAATGAATAACAAACTTCTATTATAAATTTCTATAAATTATCCTCTAATTTTCATATTGAAGATCAATGGATCTTGACTCTAGAGTGACTTTCCCTTCCAAATCTGACAAAGACTGATTTTTATGACAGCAAAATCTTTATAAATTTATATAAACAGTTTAGAATAAATCAATGAATAACTAAATTCACAATATCAAATCCACAGTTATAAAACTGTCACTATTACTTTCCACTTGTATCCCATGTTCACTTATGTACTGACACGAGTACATAAATTATCTGCAAAACCTATGTTCATCTTTCTCAATAGTTCAATCTTGCACATAATCAGTTCTTTTACTTTTTAAGATTCCAATTTATAACTTTATAAGTTTTATAAACACCTCTCTTGTTTTCTTCCTTTTACTAATTTTATTGACTTATGAGCTTGTTCTAATGAATTGAATTAGAAAGAATAGCTATGTGTCACTTTTAACCAAAGATATCACACAAGCCAGTGTAGAAGATGCTGAGGTATGTTGCCCACATTCTACTTTCCAATACTGAAGCATGCTCTCCCCAAACTACAGATAGCTGAGAGCTGTCAGCCACCAGTACTAAGTCCCTCTCTGGGAATTGCCTTTAGCTGAAGAGGGTTGTCAAACAAAACCAAGTTATGCTCCACCCCATAACTTATACCCAGTGCACAAGGGTGATCAGTATACAATGGTACTATAAAAGCCATGCCCTTTGCCTCAAAGTAAGAACACCTCTGAAGTGTCAGCTCAGCACCAATGCCCTTTGGAATTTGCTGAGACCCTTCTTGCCCACATCATTATTAAACATCTCCCCTGCCCAATTCTATTTTCATCATTTATTTACAAGTGTTAATGCCAATGGTACTCCCCAATGAATTTTCTACCTCAGAGTCTGTTTCTCTGAAACCTAACCTAAGATAACCATAAATGGCAGATGTCATCACTTAGGAAACACCGGAAACAGGTGTAAGTCATAAAAAAATAACTCTTTGGAATGTCTACAAGAAACCAATGTGTTAGGTGTTCAAATGTCATCTCATTTACTTTCCACAAATACCCTATGTTGTAAGATTTTTAACAAAGGAAGAACATGAATTTCACAACATTAAACATCTTTCCCAAATATAAATTTTCATTTTATATAAGAGTTACCATCTATATATATATATTTTTTCCCCAAATGGAATATTACTCAGCTTTATAGAAGAGTAAAAATATGGCATTTGCCAATAAATGGTTGGAGTTGGATAATATCATGCTAAACGAAATAAGCCAATCCCACAAAACCAAAAGCCCATGTTTTCTATAAAATGCAGATGCTAATTCACAATAATGTGGTGGACACTAGGGAAGAATAGGGTTACCTTAGATTAGGTAGAGGGAAGTGATGGGAGGGAAGATGAGGGGATGTGGGGATAGGAAATATAGTAGAATGAAACAGACATTATTACTGTATGTATGTATGTGACTACATGACAAATATGATTCTGCAACATGTACACTCAGAAAGATGAGAAATTATATCCTATCTATGTATGATATACCAAAGTGCATAAATGCATTCTACTGTCATGTATAACTAATTAAAACAAATTTAAAAAAATTTTAAAAAGAGTTACTATTCACACTTGGGCTAAACCTAAAGAAAACACTATCTTTTATCAAACAGAGCATATCTAAAACTATTTAGCAAGATAACATTTTTAATTTCTTACTTTCTTTGTAAATTTGACAAATTATGTCATCTTATAAATAAGATGATTTAAAATTTGTAAGTCTATTTTTACTTCTGGTAAGATTGATAAATATTCATGCATAGTCATTCATTACTATCAAATTTCTACTATAATTTTATGGTTACCATTTGAGTTTTTATTTTCTAAAATTTGTACATATTATCATAAGCAATCTTATGCCCTTTGGACAAAAATGTTTCTGATACATATACATATAAGTATATATCTATTTAAGGCAGTTCTACAAGTCAGACTCATAAAAGGTTAATCATTTTAGAGTAAATTACAAACATTTTTTTTATCTGATTGAGACTCTTAACTGAAAAAACTGTAGACAAATTAAATTTAGCATAGTTTACTTGAGGAAAGAATGATTCATGAACCAGATAGTATTCAGAACCAAAAGTTCAGAGAGCTCTACCAAGCAGTATGAGAAGCAAACTATTATAAACATAGAAGTAAACTAGAATAATCATCTGATTGGCTATTGATAGTCATCTGCCTTATTTGGGCAAGGTGTGATAAATTAGCTGCAAATGATTAGCTGAAATTCTACTCTTTGTATCAAGGATAAACTAAGTTAGGCTTCCACCTAGTTTACATACTAAGTTAGGTTGTAGTTCAGTACATAGGGACTCAAAATATGGAGGCAACCTCAGGCCAAATTTAATTCGAAAAGACCTGAAGGGAGACATCTAAATTGACTTTTACATCTTGAAAGGAACTTTTAACCCTTCTTCTCAAATATGCATCATTTATTTCATTCCCACAACTTTGTGAGTCAAGCAAGTTATATTCAGATCAGAAACCAGACCTCAGGAAGGAGGAACAGTAAAGGCCTCACTGCCCAGGGACTGAGCTGCAGAGGCCTGTTTATGATACAGGCATCATTTCCACATAGGATTCTTTAAAACCCCATTACCATGAATGATATTCCAAATCTGGTTTAGTGTCTCAAGGCACAAATAGGAATAGCTAAAACTAGCTATTATTCTTCACTGTAGCTTTCTGAGAACTATGGCCATAAAACAGATTATAATTCTGATCTTCAGTCTCACCTTTTAGCTAATAAATGAGCCCATTTTTATGTCACTTCATCAATATTAAAACATTAAAATCACATGTTCAGTAAGATAAAATCATGAAATTATTTAAAGGTTACTGAGAATGCATTGAAAAATATCTTAAAATATCCTACTATACTTGCCTCTTCAGATGTTCTGTGGGTGTGTTTTCCCATTAACTAAAGCTCACTTTTCTATCTGCTTTGTTTCATTATATAGCATGTGAACCCATTTTTGTCAATTTCCCTTTTTAGTCTTCTAAAGATTCTCTCAAATGGGATGTGAAATGCAATATGTTATATTACTTTTACAGTTAAAATTGAGACAAATATTGTAAGGTACAAAGATTTCATCTAGTCTTCCACATCTGAGGCATTAAAAATCATGTCTGTCCTTAACAACATTTTTGGTTTCATGTTAGTTTTGGGTCAACAGAATCGAGTTCTCAAAGTCACATCACTAGAAAGGTCTCAGATTCTTAAATTTTCCTCATCTTTAATTATGTCTTAAATTTTGATACCTCCTCTCCAGTATTAGGACCAAAGTCCTATTCTTGGCATTTTTTTCTATATAGTACCCATTAATCTGGAATCACAATCACCATGTTTTCACAGTACAGTTTTATCATAGTACATTTCCCCATCTCACATTGGTACATAAGTATATACAAACACACACATATTCCCCATCCTGGATCTAACTCCACCCTACCCATCAAACTTCAACTTCTAGCATTTCTGCTTTACACTTGATTTTTCAACAAAGCGTAATAGTTTTTGAAAAACATCATGTTTCAGAGGGCGATCCACTGCCAAGAGTACTCTTCCCTGACTTGCTCTTGTCAACTTGGCAAACTCCTTCATTTCCCTCAAGTCAGTTTGAATCCTTCCCATTACTCCTTACCCAGCCCTCCACCAGAGAAAATATCAAACACTGCCATAAATGTTCACTTCTTTATTTCCCCTTCTAGAATTTACCATTTCAGAAGAGATGTTTCTCAACACAGTACCCAATGCATATTAAAAACTAAAAATGATGCATAGTTACTCAGCATAGGTAGATATGAATAGATTTTAGTTCACACATTCCTAAGAGTAGGTCACCAAGAAACGAATGTCGAGTATAATAGCTAAATATTTTTCAAAAGTACTTTAGTTAACAGAGGAAATTTTCTAACTTGTTATAAACGATGTCAGTGGATTAATATTTTATCCACTTGGCTCCACATTAATATTTAAGTATTTTTAATATTGTGATAAAAGTATGTTTTCTCTGTATATAATAATCACAGTTCTTAATAAAAATATAATGGATTCTAAGTAATCATTTTATAGAATGCTGATGTTTTAAAGGCTTCACATAATCCTAAAAGAATGTCATATGTGTATCATATGTGAATGTGTCTTGTGTGTATCAAGATTATGTAATTTAACCTGCAGAGTGATTAAATGCACAATACACAAGGCCCTTAATTTTTACCTTGTTGGAAAAATATGTAAAAGATTTTTCTTTTTAATTTTTGAAAGCCATGATAAATAAAGGACTATTCCTATTATTTAATAGTGTAAAAGTTTGGGGATATTTATAAGCAAGCACAGTATCCTTTTACTTTTTAGAATATTATTGATATGTAAGTATTGCATTATAGATAGATACATTGTTTCTCAAATAATAGAGTTGTGTATATGAGGGGCCATTATTCATAAGACACTTTTGAAATTCTTTTATTTCAGATTTTCTCTCTCTGCATCTATTTTGTATTACCTAAGTGTTATATTTTGCTTTCAGTTTTTCAAAATCCCCTACTTTGTTTTCATGGAATATTTTAAACATATTACAATATAGGAATCCCCTAATTTGTTTTGTGGACTATTTTTTAACATATCATAATGTATGGGTCTAGAAGTAATAACTCAATAAATAACATTTCAACGATGTTCTCTCTTCAGAAGAGGAGGAAGAAGAAATTTTAGAAATAACTATTATACTACTATTCACTTCCTTTATCTAATAATGGTTATAAATGAAGAAGTCCGATAGAGAATTCAGAAAGTAATGAATAACCAGGGGGTCTAAGGAATATTTTATTAGTGTAAAATATAGGAATTCTGAATTTATCTCAGTTCCACCAAGACTAATTGAGCACCTATCCATTGGTAAGGAACATACGATTCTGTAATAATTAAAAACAAACATTCCCTGGGAGGTATGTGGATACAGGTAAGGTGGAGTGCTGCCTTTAAGAAGTCTAGAATATTACAGAGGAACAGAAATCTAAAGATATATGTAGCACAAGCAGTGGAAGAAGTATATTCAGGTAGCTCAGTTACACATCATCCAACCTATGGAATAAATATATATATATATATATATATATATATATATATATATATATATATATATATACACACACACATATATATATATATGTATATATCTATTACATATGTGTGTATGTATATATATTTGATATATGATTTTAATGTAATTTAAATTTTATCAGAGCAAACTTCTAAAACCAAATAATGGCTGAGTCTTAATGAGGAAGCAGGAATTTTGCAGACAATGCAGGGACAAGAAGCAGAAAAGAAAAGGTATTACAGGTAGCTGAGCATCACATAGAAGATATATTGATGTTTCCAAAATTAATGTACAATTTTACAGTGAGAGCTGCCTTCATTCAGTATATTACCATAGTAATCCAATTTTAAATATGGCATTTCCCATTATCCATCAAAGTTAAATAAATGAACACAATTTTTCTTAATTTTAATTATAGGAAGTTACAAACATCGAGCAAAAGTAAACATGCCAGAAACTCTCAAATTAAACCAAAGGATAAATTGTATAATATTTAGCATAAATGTGTTTTACATAAGTTAACATGTTGCTTGGAATTTTCTGTGGAGTCTGCAAAATAAAAATTAACTGTTAAAATATTAAGATTCAATATTCAGGGCCATTGAAATTATTCCCTGAGGACTGTGTGACTTTTTCAGGCTACTTGTTTTCTAACACTAAAATGTATTTCAGAAAAACCAAGACTAAGATCATATTTTCTGCTATCTTCCACGTTTACTCCTTTAATAAACTATGTTTTTTTTTTTCAGGAAAGCAATATTTATCTTACTTACCATCACCAGCACCCAGGATCACACCTGGAATATATATTTGCTAAATAAAATATATTTTAAACAAACATTTGTAAAAGTAATTGCAGCCAATAGAATTTTATATTCTCAAATATAAGCACATCCTCATTTTTGTCTGCAAAATTAGATCATAAAAATACATATATCAGAAAAAATTTAATGCATTCATTCACTTTACAAATACTTAATAATTACTGTAATGTGTACAGTTCTGTCCAGGGCAGGGAATAAATGATTGAATTAGACATGGTCTCTAATTTCTAGAGTTCATTGTATAGTTCAACAGACTTCTAAGCAACTATTTAATATTATGATAAGCTTTGTAGTGTTGAGACATTATACTGATGAGAGAAATAAATTCCAGAATAATAAATTTGAATTATTAACCAGCTATGTCATTAATAGAAAAGCTTGCTCTTAAAATCAGTGTTCAGTTGAATTCAACTTGACTTAATAAACTTTATCAATAAGTTAACTAGGATAGCATAGGGTAATTTGATAAAATTTAAATTACATTAAAATCAGCTGTTTTTCATTATGCACCTTAAATGTTCTATAAAACCAAAAGAATTTGCAATTTTGAAACAAAATTAGCTAAATAATTTAGAGTGCATTACCTATGAAGGTACAACACTATACTCAAATGTTCAAGGACTACACATTAGGAAGTCTAACTGAAACTACAAAACACTATTTCATCCTTTCTAACTTTTGATAGCACCACAGATAAATATGGTGTGTTGAAAAAAAAATGGCTAAAATATTTCTGATAGTTTTGCAATAGTATTTTGCAAAATTTTTTCTGAAACCTAAACTCTAATTTCTAATCACCAACATTTAAACAGCAAGAAACTTGTTCAAAACTTACTGGACAAGTTTTGGCTTTCCTTGAAGTAAAGCAACTCTATGACATGCTTTTATCATTATGCCCATCACATCAGCAATCATTTTGAACAAGCCACTATAGAGACTCCGGTGTACAAAATAACCAGAGTTAAAGATGCTATCTTTTCAATTAGAATGCTTCTTTAAGAATTATCTGGCATAAGAAATTAGGGGTATATTTTTTTTTTCTTCTTGTCCACATTACTTTTTTCCATGACATTTAGTCTCATATCAAAACTGACTGGAATAATCCTTTCATTTATTTCGTTTTTAGATTTTAGGTGTTAAGATTTATATCTTTAGAAAGAAGAAAACACTGTTAATATAAATCAATACCTTTTGCACATATCTTATAACCATATGAAAGGAAACTAATGGGTAGTTATCCCAAATATATAGATGCAAGAATTAAACAGTCTTTCAATTTTGCAAAACAAACCTTGCAAAAACTTATGTCTTCAAACAACTATTTATTTAGTTGACAGTTTGTACTGAGATCACCTGGAGTTCAGCTGCTGGCCATAGCAAGACTTATTCACACATCTGTAGTCAGCTGCCAGTCAGTTTCAAGACACTAATTTTGGAGATCAGTTGGCTCTTGGCTGTAGCTACATGGTAAGTGGGCTACATGTTTCCCATCATCTACCAGGTTAGTCCAGATTCTTGCATATAAAAGTCTCATGGTTCTAAGACCCAACAGCAGAAGTGTCAAGACCCTTTAGACCTAGGATCAGAACTTGCTCAATGTCATTTCTGCCACACTCTATTGGTGAAAACAAGTAATAGTCTGCATGAAAAAGAGTGGGAAAACTTATTGGAAAGAACTGCCAAGAATTGTGGCTATTTTTTCACTATCTGTCCTCCAACCATGATTTTTATAGTTTTCCAACTTGGCACCCTCATTCCAGAATCCACAGAAGTCTTATTCAGTCATGATTCCAAATTTGTTTTGCAGTTAGCAACTCCCTCAAATTTGTGAGTTGGCCTCAATTGAATGGTTTCGCTGATGGTTTCAACGGGCTCAATGATGCATCTGCAGTCAGCTATCAGGTGGCTTGGTAACTGTCTGAGGGAGGGGCAACTAGATGGATTTTCTCTGCTCTAAGTGGTCTTTCACTCTTCAGCAAGCTAGCAGCTTTGTCATTCAGTTGTCACAGGGTTCCAAATAGTAATTTCCAGTGCACACACATACATTGCAAACATCTGCATGCTCCATGTTTGCTAATATCTCATTGGTCAAAGCAAGTCACTAGGTGAGGCACAGAGTCAGGGTGGGAGGTTACTCCAGGGCATAGATTCAGGAAGGCATGGAATACTCCAGGGTTACCACTGCAGCAATTGATATAAACAGTTATTAGTGCCAAATAATCCTTAACTTCAAATTATAATGTCATTGTTTATACTAAATTAAAATAGAAAATATATGCGTGATGCTGTGTGGGGAAGGTGAGAGCTAAATCTTTAGAAAAATAAGCCTTTGCACAAACCTAAAACTAAACATACATTGTCACTATCAACAAAGATGGTGAACAGCTCTAATAAAATTAACCACTATCTGAACTGACCCTATTGTGTTAAATGAAGACAGCTAAACCACTAAATCTGTTTATGAAGCAATTTTCCCATTTCATGTGCTTTCTATCATCTTTTAAAATGCTAGCAAATTTGAATCAATTGAATAGAAAATTGGCAGCAATTAAGAGAAAATTAACAGGAAAGCAAATTGTAATGAAAAAATTAATGAATTATTTGGTTTTATACAAAAAATATAGTTCACCTTGAAAGTAATTATATTTACTACCTTATTGGTCCTAACATAATCTGTTAAATATTTTACTAAAAATTGTTTCTAGTGATTCATGTGCTTTTGCTCTACTTTGGTAGCAACATAAACAGGTATATTTATTAATAAACTGCTGTAAAGAAACTTCAAGCAAAAGTGAAATATACTCGATATTTGATCCCAGAAATGAATTCAGAGGCTCTTTTAGCCAGCATGTTCCAGTTGATTCTCATTTCTGAATGGGGATATCATTTTTTGTATGATGTTGAGTTTGCTGAAGTTTGAGCTTTGAAGACAAAAAATAAAATCAAGACTTTACATACAAATCTCTGATCACAGAAGACTGATCTGAGGAACATCAAAATTTAAAATAGTCAAAAATCATCTCATTTCTATTTCTCCACTTTATAATTCTGTTTCCTAAGCTACTTTAATGCATTACTATTCTTGTTAGCTGTGATGTTAAGATGCAATAAAGGAGGCATGCAGATTGAAGGATATTGTTATGTTCCTCAAGCAAATATGAGACTTACAAATTCAAAAGAGTTTAAGTTTTCTAAATGTATTATATGATGAAAGCAAAGACTGCAAATGTATATTGATTGAGACATTCAGAGGAGACAAAGTTTATAATGAGTAGAGTTCAAATTAGGCAGTTTGGTTGAATTGTTTGAACTTAGAGATTTCCTTCTGTGAACACAATGGTCAGAAATTAGTTTTCTATAAGGTAGCTTCTCAGCAGGTTGTTACCAAAGAATACCATGAGTCCCATCAAAGCCAATGTCATGATTACATGATAACTATATAACTATATATGAAGTTTATCAAAAGATAATTCAAATATAGATTATGTTGGTCTGCACAGAAATCCCATATGCACAGAATATTAGAAAAAATACTGAATATTTCTAGTTAGATCAAGACATTATACAATGTGTTTGATTAAACCAAATTTTTTTAATGAAATCTTCATCTTTTATTAAGCTTTTCTACCATGTTTGATGTGAAAAGATATGAGAAAGTTTGAGCAACAGAATTGGTAGTTCTTCAAAGACTTCAAAATAAATTGTTATAAATAAGTAAAAATACAAAACAGAAGTCAACATGTCTATAAAAAAAAGGTGGGCAAGTATATAGGTAACCTGACTTCTGTGCCACTGAAAATCAATCAATTTTTAAAAATTCCTTAAAATGTTAATCTTGTAACTGTCAAAATGAGACACAATTCCACCTTTACCAAGAAAATTTGAATGTTAGCTTCAAATGACACAATCTAAAAAATAAAATTAAATGGACATTTCTCAACAGAAATAATATCCCAAAGGCAACATTTCCTAATGGAACTGCAAATGTCACTCTAAATAAAGACCAAGTCTTTAGTCAGATTGATACATCCAAGGGATATCCAGTTCTAGTCAAATTGAAGATGTAGAGAATAATTATGTTATTGTCTGTGTGTCTAAACATTCTTGACCACCCATTGAGGTCTCATTTTGCATAATAAATTTTATATCATCAATGCACATGCCAGATGTCAATATTAAAAGTCAGGCAACATTCCTTTAGGATTTGGGAACTCAGTTGCCTTCAATTACACAATTCTGATGGATTGAACAGGTAAGGAGAATAGACAGTAGTAACAGCTTTGCTTGGTAACAGCTTTCAACAAGATCAATCAAAAAAAATGTACAAAGTGATTTTTAAAAATACACAAAGAGCTATGTCAAATGAAGTTTAACAAAATGCTATAGATTGCTATCATGAACAAAGGGCTAGACTAGTCTGATACTTAGCAAAAAAAATAATAATTATGCACATTCTTTTTTAATGAATGCTTTCAGAACATCATAAGTCCTAGAGGCAGGATCACAAAGAGGTTAGGTTATAAAGAACCATAAAGTTATAAACAGAAAGCAGTCTTTACTTGAACATAGAATAGTAAGATCAGGCATGGATCTCTTTAGCCACACAACCTGATTAGTTGATATCTTCAGGTGATAATCCCTTAGCTTGGTGTGTCTCTGTGGTATGTCTCTGTGGTAATTAGCTTTCAACTCTAAATCAAAGGTTTCAATTTTTTCATGAGAATTAAGGTAGAATTTATTTTTATAATCATATAAACAACATAAGTTCATTGCAGATCCTTTGAAGATACTAAAAGTTGAAATAATAAAATAAAAATCACTTGGAACTACACTATCTTAACCACTAACATTTACAACCATATTTTCATGCATCTCTTCAAGCATGCATAATAGCATGTATAATGATTTTAAAATAATGCTTTCTTTCTCCACTCTTCTTGTCCTCTCTTGGCAATGTCTATCATACCCAGATCAGCTTTTTAATGTCCTAATATATGTTCTGTATTTTCCTCTGTCTTATTTTAATCCTAAAAAAGTTACAAATGAATTGGGAGATCTCTATCATTGTTTTAAAAAATAAAATCATAGTTCACATACTCTTTCTGCTTCTCATTACCCACATTCAATAATAATATTGAAAAATACTCCATGTCCATATGATATAACTAATTCATTCTTTTAAATAGATTCAAAATATTTCATTGTTTGATTATACCTCAATTTAAATATTCCCCAATTAACTTTCTTTTTTCAAAGATTTATAAACAATGCTACAGAAAATCTCTTTTTGTTGTTGTTGTTTTTTTGTACTGGGAATTGAACTCAAGGGCATTCAACCACTGAGCCACCTCCCCAGCTATTTTGCATTTTATTTAGAGACAGGGTCTCACTGAGTTGCTTAGTGCCTCACCATTGCTGAGACTGGCTTTGAACTCATCATCCTTCTGTCTCAGCCTCCTGAGACACTTGGATTATAGGTGTGCACCACCACACCCAGCTACAGAAAACATCTTTCAACACTTGTATTCTCATGTATCAACAATTTTATTTCTACAGGACAGAGTCCTAGGAGTAAATTATAAGGTCAAAGTATAAGGCTATTTTTAATTTATGATGTCAAACATTTTCATAGTAATTAAGTAATATCATAATACATTAAAAGGTGACATGATTATATAGTACAAGATTACTAGACAGGGTAGCAAGAGTTCTTAGTGTAGAATCAACTTTGTTCCTAATTAACTGTATGTCCTTGGATAAATCATGTCATTGGTCTGGATCTTCATCTTCAAAATAAAGAGGTTATAGTATATGATTTCTAATGTTCCCATCTGATTCTAAATCTCTAATATTTTTGTTTGTATTCAAAAACTAAATCTAACCAACTCTGTAGATATGGCATCCATTAAAATGAGATCAATTTAAAAGTTTTTAGTGAACATCAATAAATTTTCAGGAGAGATACTTGATATCCCCAAATCATATTTTGCTTAAATATTCCAAAATTCCTTAATTGATGGAAGATGTTCTAAAATCTCATGATGCCATTAGAAATAGAAAATTCTCAGTGCATAAGGAATCCTAAAGTGGAAAAAAAAACTCAAATTGTATTTTTTTTCCTGTGGCTAAAATAATGTTTGTTGTGCATGTAATATCTTGGTAAATGGTGAAGATTGCTCTAAAGTTAAAGAAAAAATTTCTCTTATAATAACAATATGCTTAGAGCATGGAAAATATCCTTTTCTCTGAGTAAGAAATTAGCAACCCTTATTAACAGTGAGATTTTCAAATAAAATGAAACATGTAAGCCCTATCATTCTGAAATCTTAGACCAAATACATGTGAAATACATACATTGGTGTTGTTATATAATGAAAGTTGTACAACTCTGAAGAGCGTTGCATTGTCAATTACTTCAGTTGAAAGCAATGATCAATACAGTTCATTGTAATACATAAGGTCTTACATGGTTACCAAAGGAGAAAAATTAGAATACAGATTCATGGATAATCTTCAGTATCAATCTGAGTAAGCTGATTAATTATATATAATTATACATTAATACATAAATAATTGATAAATTCTCTTTTAATTTCATAACCTACATAAGATAACAAGCTATACAATGACTCTACTAAGATCTTTCCCTTCTATCAATAATTACTTTATGTACAATGTATTTAAATCTCCAATTAAAAATAGAGTAGTTAAAAGAATCTAAAGAAAAACAAGACTCAACTGTATATTGCTTATAAGAAACTAACTATACCTCTAAGACATGCACAGACAAAAAGTGAAGAGAGGGAATAAAGTATTTCATGAAAATGGAATCCAAAAGAAAGCAAGAGTAGCCATAATTGTCTCAGATAAAAAGGACTTTAAATCAAGAGCCACAAAATAGACAAGTAAGGCCATCATATAATGATATGATACTGTCCATTTAACAAGAGGAAATAATTATTCTAAATATACATGCTCCCAATATATAACGAAAGTATTAATAATCACAATGGAGATACAGACTCCAATACAGTAATAGTTGAGGACTTTAACACACCACTTATAGCAATATACAGACCATCCAAACAAGAATTTTTTTTAAAAAAAAAGGAAAAAACAGAGTTAAATTCTACATTAGACCAAATGGATCTAACAGAGTTCTACAGAACATTCTACTTAAGAGTGATGGTACACGTTTTTCAGTACATTAAATATTCTCTCGAAGATATATCATATAACAAATCATAAGGTAATTAGTCAGTAAATGTTCTGAAAATTTGAAATCATATTGCGTATATTTTATGACTAAAATGCAATAAAATTAAAAATCACTAACAAGAAATCTTTGGAAACTATACATATACATGGAAATGAAAGAATTTACTTTTTAACAACTAAGGAACTCTGAATGAAATAAGAAAGTAAATTTAAAATTTCTTGGAACAAATTAAAATGGAGACACAGTATACCAAAACTTATGGGATACAGGAAAAGCAGTACTAAGAGAGAAGTTTTCCTACCTCAAAATAGCAGATTTTAAATGAACGACCTACAGCTACATCTCAAGGAATTACAAAAACGGAACAAACCTAAATTCATTAGAATAACAAATAACAGAGCATAAATAAGTCAAATAGGGACTAAATACAAGCAAAGAGTTGGTTCTTCAGAAAGTAAACACTGAAAATTTTAGATAAACTTGAGACAAAATTCAAATAAGTAAAATCAGAATAAAATGGGAAACATTACAGCTGACACCACAAAAAATGTAAAGGATCATTAGAGATTATTATGAATAATTATATGGCAACAAATTTAATAATTTAAGAAGGAATGGACAAATTTCTGGGCACATATACTTTACCAAGATTGAATCCAGAAGAAATACAAAATCTAACTAGATCAATAAGAATAACAAGATTGAGTCACAAATAAAAAGTCTCCTTTCAAGAAAAACCCAAGAGCACATGGCTTCACTACCAAATTCTACCAAACTTTTAAAAAAGGAATAATAATTCCCATATACTTATTTCAAAACATAGAAGAAGGAATTACAAAAAAATCTATGAAGACAGCATTACTCAGATACTAAAATCAGACAAGGATGCACCCAAAAGAAAAAAAAAAAAAAAAAAAAACTGCAGACAAGCCAGACGTGGTGGCACACTCCTGTAATCCAAGTGGCTCAGGAGGCTGAGGCAGGAGGATCATGAGTTCAAAACCAGTCTCAGCAAAAGTAAAGTGCTAAATGAGACCTTGTCTCTAAATAAAATACAAAAAATAATGTTTGGATTGTGGCTCAGTGGCCGAGTGCCCTTGAGTTCAGTCCCCAATATACTCCCCTGCCAAGAAAAACCTGTATACCAATATCCCTGATGAACATAGATGCAAAAATCTTCAACAACATATGAGGCAATCAATTCCAACAGTGTACTAAAGTGATTGCTCACCATGATCAAGTGGGGTTTACCCAGGGATGCAAGGATGGAAGAGAATATGCAAATCAATTAATGCGATACACAACATAAACACATTCAAAGACAAATCATATACTCACATCAATAATGCCAAAAAGGCAGTTGATAAAATTTCATATATCACTTTATAATAAAACCTCTGAACAGGCAGCATGTGCTTAGGATACCCAAGGCCTGGAGTTCAGTCCCCCAACAACAACACAAAGACGCACTGAACAAAGTATGTATAGAAGGACTATGCATCAATGTAATAAAGACCGTACAGCTAACACTATAGTAAATGGGAAAAGGCTGAAAGCTTTCCCCTATAATATCTGGGATAAAACATGGATGACCACCTTTACCACTTTCATCTAGCATAATATGGGAAGACTTAGTCATAGCAATTAAGCAAAATAAAGAAATAAAGGGCATTCAAATTGGAAAATAAGCCACATTGTCACCATTTGCAGATGACAGGATCTTATATAGAGAAAATTCAAAAATCTTCACCAAAACTTTTAGAAAAAACAAATTTAGAAAAGTTTCAAGGTACATAATCAACATACAAAAATCAGCAGTGTTATACTATACACCAATACTGAATTATATTAAACAGAAATAAAACAACCCCATTTTCAGTAGCTATAAAAATTAAAACACATAAGAATAAATTGAACAAAAGAGGTGAAGAATCTCTATAATGAACTCCATAAAAAAAAAAACACTGATGAAAGAATTGAAGATAACACAATGGAAAGACATCTAATGTTCTTGGATTAGGAGAATCAACATAGTTAAAATGTCCATACAATAGATCTATATATAGATAGATAGTGATCTATAGATTCAGTGCAATCCTTATTAAAATACCCAGGACTCTCTTAACAGAACTAGAAAAAATAATCTTAAAATTTATATGGAAACACACACACACACACACACAAGTCAAAGGCATCTAGAAAAAGCAGCACAAAGCAGGAATAATTAGAACCCATGGACCACTGGGAAAAAAAAAATAGAAAGCCAAGAAGTCAACCATGCATCTACCATCAAGTGGTTTTGAACAAAGCGGGTAAGAGGAGGCTGTGGAGAAAAGACAGCCTTTTTAATAAATGGTGGAAGAAAAAATGTATGTATCTATGCAGAAGAGTAAAAGTGGACCCCTATTTCTCACTAGTTACAAAAATAAACTCAGGGTGAATTAATGACTTAAAAATAAAACTTGAAATATGAAACTAATAGAAAAAAATAGGAGAAATGCTTCAGGACATTAAAATTAGCAAGGATTTTATGGACAAGACCCTAAAAGCAGAGAGAACAGGAAAAAAAAACCAAAAAGACAAATGGGATTATATCAAACTAAATAGCTCTGCACAGCAAAGGTCATAATCAACAGAGTGAAGAGAAAATTAGACAAAATATTTGTAAACAACACATCTGGAAAGATATTTACATCCAGAATATAAAACTTATTCCGAAAACTCATAGCAAAATTGTAAATAACCTGAGAAAACCTGATTAAAGAATTGGAAATAGAACTAAACAGGCATTAAAGGCTAACAGGTCTATGAAAAAACAATGCTTAACATGATTAATATCAGATCAAGGCAAATGAAAACCACAAGGAGCTATCACCTCACTCCAGTAAGAATGATTGTTATCAGAAGACTAAAGAGCCAGGTGTGTTAGTGCTTGCCTCTAATTCCAGTGATTTGGGAGGCTGAAGCAGCAATTTAGCAAGACCCTGTCTCAAAATACATATAAAAAGGATTGGGGATGCAGCTCAGTGCCCCTGAGTTCAATCCTACATAAAAAAAAAAAAAAAAGCTAAAGATAACAAGTACTCAAGTGCTGATGAGGATCTAGAAAAAAAAAAGGAAGCTCTACAAGTGTTAGTGGGAATATAAGTTAGTACAGCCATTATAAAAAACACTGTGGAGCTTCCTCAAAAAATAAAAAAATAAAAATAGAACTACTTTAGAATACAGCAATTCCACTACTGTTTACATATCCAAAGAATATGAAATCAGTATGTCAAAGAGACGTCTGCATTCTTATGTTCGATAAACATTATTCACAATAACCAAGAATTGGAAATCACCTGTGTCCATCAACTGAAGGATTAATGAATAAAGAAAAATTGGCAAATATACATAGTGGAATACTATTCAGACATAAAAAGAGTGAAATCCTGCCCTTTGCAATAAATGAGTGGAACTGGAGATCGGGTTAAGTGAATAAGTCACAGGAAGACAAGGACCACGAGATCTCACTCAGTTGGAATAGAGGAAAGTTGATCTCATTGAAGCTGAGAGTAGAATGGTGGATACAAGAAGCTGGAGAAAATACATGAGGTAGGGGATGAGGAAAGGCTGATCATTGGGCATTAAATTGTAGTGTGATAGGAGCAAGAAGTTCCGGTGTACTATTGTACATTAGTTTGATTGTAATATAACAAATATGCACTGAATATTTCTGAAAGCTAGGCAAAATGATTGTGAATGTTTTCAACACAAGGCAGTGATAAATGAGGAGATAGGTCTCTTTAACCTGACTTGAATATGGCACAATGTGTACATTTATTGAAACCTCACAATACACCATTAATATGAACAATTATGTTTTTATATACTAAAGATTGTTTTCAAAAATGAGTTATTTCATGGCTAAGTGTCTTGATGTAATTTCAAAATATCAATTGAATTTGACTTGGTGTCTTTGACCTGTAACTTTTCATGCCTGACTTTTGATTGACACAGTTATCTAATTTTACCTTGCCTTTGAACTGAACTATTCTTCCTCTGTTTCAATCTTCATTGTAAGATTGCTGTTGTAAGCACAATGTAAGCAGTAGTTTGAGTAGTCTTTTCTGACATTGATGTGTTTCAATTCCCTCAATTCTAAGTATTTCTGAAGTTGATGAGAATCTTCCTGATTATGAAAGACATGTTAAAATAGATCTTAAAACCCAAATTTCCTTCTTTTGTAAGAAGATATTTTTAATTCAGAAACTTGTTTCTAAACATTAGTAACTTTCTGAGTAGGCTTGGAAAAAGAATTCTCAGTATTTGATCATAAAGCACATAGCTAAAGTGAAGCTACTTGTTGAAGATTGTGTTATTAGTTCTCAATATTGTAAAAAAAGCATGACAACATCATAAATTTTAATTCTGAAGAAATTTAAAAAGCCAGATACTCAATTGGAAAATACTCTTTAGAAATGCTGATATTAAGTATTTCATGAGGAATATTTTTGTAGAAAGATTAGGTATAAAGTTTCTCTGTCAGTTTAATTTTTTTTCTTTCGAAATGTCTGTCAATATGCTGCTCCATATTATTTTATATATATATGAAGAGACGTCTATGAGCCAGACATTATGCTAGGCAGCAGGTATAGCAGTAAACTAAATATCACCTTTGTTTTGTTACCCACAAGATCAAAATTGCTTGTATCTATGACATCCAAACATAAAAGGCATAAAAACCATCTTCATTTCAAACTAATTCTTAAAGTTCCATACAAAAAACAAAATGGGTTGTGGGTGTATGCCTGCTGGAGGCCCTCTGGGCTTAATCTCTAGCACACAGATACACATACCCCCCCCCCCCCACACACACACACAAAAAAAATAGAGTATTCTGTTACATTACCAAGACTTTAGATATTTGAAAATACCACCAGGTCAATCAATACTGATTCTAATTGCTGATGAGTGAGATAGAGCTATGATATTTTCCCTGGTGGGACTCTGCTGATTTCTAGGAAACATTAGAAGCCCTGCAGGCAAGGGTCTAAGGTACTTTTCCATGTAGCCAAGAAGTAACAAGACTGGGATGCAGACAATGATTATTCTGCAATGTAAAAACAATAGCAGAATAAAATTCACCTTATCCAGGAAGCCAGTGCGTTATGATGTAACAATACTGTTATTCTTAAAAGAAAAACCAGAAATAAGACCACTCAAGAGAGAATGAAAACGCTAACAGTAAAATATTGATTCATCTAAATTATGTACTGTAGGAATTCAAATTTGGATAATTCTTCAACTAAAACTGTTAGTAATATTCATGGCTAAATGGCTACATGTCATTTGTGGGGTACATATTGTGTATTTTCTCAAGGCTAGATAAAAGTCCCAGAAAAGGTAAATGATAGTATGAGTAAATGAGCTGCGTGGATTTATATGTTACCATGAAGGCAATTCTGACATTTTGACAGAAGATGCAGCATTGTAGATCTAGATGTTTCTGGTTAAACCAGTTATAAAAGCATGGGCTCCTGGAAGAACTCTATGGTTTATTTAGAGATATAATTCCTAATAACAGTTTTATAATCACTATTATTCAATAAAGCCATTTTATTTTAATATGCTTACTAACTTTTCCTTTAAATAGTGCTAATAAATCAAATTATCTACAGGTTTTAAGCAGAACAACTGGGTCCATAGGCAGTGTGATAGAATAAAAATTACACCTACCTCAAGACTCCAGTGTCCTAACTCTGCTCCTGACTCCCCATGTCACTTGCACTCAGACAAGTCCTTCATTGCTATAAGAATTAGTTAGATCAGAGTGTTTCTTTTTCCACAAAGTAAAATTGTTTTTTTCCTGCGGAGCTTTTTGTATTGTTATCTATTATAATACAACACATTGCCTTTTAATCAGTTGCCACATTGCATTGTGAGCTTCTCAAAGGCCGAATAGGTACATGTAGATTGTGCATGACAAACATTCTGTCTTTTGTACAGACTCTGGTAACCTGAAGCACTGGGTTGAGAAGAATTTATAGTTTAGGTTACAGATCACCTGTTTGCTACAAGTAAAGGAGGAGAGAAGAGTTTAATGTGTTAAGTGTTTATCATTTCCTGTCCAGACCAAAAAAAAAAAAAAAAAGGACAATTCAGGAAATATTTGAAGAATGAAGAATGCTGATCAATTCTTCAACTGTACATATGCAATAACCATCCATAAAATAAAATGAAGAACTACTGTAAAATGGTTGTTATTCTAGAACTTTCCTGGTGGTCATGCCGTTACTACCTGTTTATAGATCATATGCTAATGCATGAATGAATTAAAGTTTCTTCCCGACTAGTTCTACCATTTTAAGTAACTTCAAAGAGAGGTAATTTATGAAGCATAGACTTAGTGAAAGGTAATAAGATTATTCCATTATTAGACAATGGTATAATTCACTTGAAACCAAAATGTTTATTGCCTGTCATGATTGTTAATATCTTCCTATCTGTCAGTGTTGCCTCATTGAACCATCCTATGGATCAGGTGTTATTTAAATTGTATTATTACTAAAGAGATTTCATGAGAAAGTTGATTCATCATACACCCTAGAGAGTAACTTTTCATAACTGTAATGATGTGAATTTAAATACCTCTCTTGCCTAGAATTCACTTAAAGAAAATTATTCTGCCATTGTACTTACAAAACTCCCAATTTCTAAGTGAGGAGGAGAGTCCCTCTATAGCTCCATATAGATCTGCAACTGTAGAATTCAAAAAGCAACCCATCTTCATTATTGCAAGTGTGAAATGTTCTTCCAACAAACTGGATGTAAAAGTGAACAAATTGAAGCTAACAGAGGTGTATCAGTGAGCTGTTTTCATTGAAAGAATAAGGAAAAAAATATTTGGAGAGAATACCACATAAATATACTAATGTCAGGCTAGTCTCACATGAAACATTCAGAACACAATATAAACCATGTCACTGTGTTTTATAACAAAAGACTTAAGGAGATTAAATCTATTTTATTTTTCCATATCAGCATGGATTGAGAAAAACCTTCAAGTCAATTAAACATGAAGGAGAAGGTAAAGACATGAAAATAGGAAAGGATGGGTGTTTTATAATTTACAGAAAGAGCCATGCTGACTCCTCAGTATTTATCTCAAAGAGCACCATGTCCTAGAATTGGCATCAATGTTCTTGAAGACCCCCAGATATTTCAAGGTAAACTGGCATAGTCAACACATCCAATCAACCTGTGGACCTGCATCCTTCATAGTCACACTGGGTCCCATAGCAAGATGAATCATATGCCTAGTGTATTGTATAGCTATTGCCATTTTGAATTTTCCAATTCTTAATTTTTTTTTTAACAAAGGTCCTTATATTTTCACTTGGCACTGAGGTCCACAACTTATATAACTATTCCTAGTGTTCATTGAGTCCTGTTAAAAAATTTTGACTTGAACAAAATTTTAGCAAATGAAATAATTGGAGACACTGGCAGGTCAATGGGGAACCACTTGAAAAAGGGAGCAGAGAATACACTTTCCTCTATGATAAGAGACATGCTTGGTTCAATTCAACATTAAGAAATAGTGAGCCAATGAAGATTTTTAAGAAGGTAAACAATATCAGTTTTAAAAGACTAACATAACAATGGTGTATCAGATGGGTACATGTGAGAAAATAAGAAGGATAAAAAAGAGTATTATAAACTTCCAGTTTAAAGATCTTTTAAAAAATTTAGAAGTCAATGCTTATGGAATGATTGTGAAAACTATATGTGGCACACAGAAAGAGAAAATATCTTCATCTGGACCCAACCTGTGTACACATCTCTTCTAAGCCCATATGAAGATATGAGAAAAGCTCTTCCTCCTTTCTTGTCTACATTTCTTCTATCAAAGCTGGAATAGAATTGATATTCTTTGAGTGCCAAGTCATGTCTGCATAGCACAAGCTTAGCACATTAGGAATGAATAGCTATCGAAGTAATTAGTAATATACTGAATAAAACAACAAAAGGAAAAAGAGCCAAGTATTCTTAGTAGTCTTGTGAAATAAACTTTTGCCAACAGACAGAATGGAGCTAAGAATAAGTCTGAGAAACATTAGGTTGATAAATTGTATGACTTTATCTATTCCAAGCATCTTTTAACTTATAAGCACTTGGGATGGGGTTGTGGCTCAGTGGTAGATCACTTGCCTTACATGTGTGAGGCACTGGATTCAATTCTCTGCACCACATATAAATGAATGAATAAAGTAAAGGTCCATCAACAACTTAAAAAATTTTAAAAATAAACTTAGAAGCACTAGATTAATGAAGAAATGTCACTGTTTGCATGTGGAGCCCTTTTGCATTGGTCACTTACATTCATCTTAGATAAAGAAGTGTTACTATATCTTGCCACTAAAAAGAGAATCAACATCCATAGGATCAGAGAAGAGACATCTTTCTTCACTATAAGCAATTAATATTTCTATTTATTAATATTTATATTTATGTATACCCCAAGCTTAGCACATTAGGAATAAATGACTATTGAATTAGTAATATACTGAATAAAACAACAAAAGGAGAAAGAGACAAATATTCTTAGTAGTCTTGTGAGATAAACTTTTGCCAACAGACAGAATGGAGCTAAGAATAAGTCTGAGAGAAAATTAGGTTGATAAATTGTATGACTTTATCTATTCCAAGCATCTTTTAACTTAGAAGCACTTGGGCTGGGGTTGTGGCTCAGTGGTAGAGCACTTATTAGACAAATATGTCCATTTATTTAAGGAAGAAAATTAATATCAACTCTTTAAAAAAACAATATTAAAACTCATCATCATTAATCTAAATAAACCCTATACTGTGGGGGTTTCGGAAAAACACTGCTAAGAAGAAATAGGTATATTATTTCCCTGTCATAATTGGTTACTATTAAACATATTATCTTATGGGAATCAGAAATACTGTTGCTAGGAAAGTATTTTAACTAAGATTTTATGTCAATAATAATCATAATCCATACCTCATAGCTTATTTCCAACTTTTCATGTTAGATAAGGTTTTTGAAATTACATCTGATAGAATTTATGTGTCATGTTACTTTGCTTTACACAGATTGGTTGATATTCATGCTTATCAGGAAAACGGACATGCTGGAAATGTCCTACATAAACCCTTGAAAAAGTGAAATAAACCCTAAATGAGGGTATAGAAACTGCCATCCCTCACAACCTTCTGGCAGGGGCATTCAACATGAGTTAACTATTTACAAGAATAAAAGTTATTTTATTGTCTAAATGATTCCTTCTGCAACCACTCTTTGAATGCTTTCCGTGTGCACAGCTTTCAGCTCTACTCTGCTGAACACCAAATGCTTTAAGAGTACTTTATGCTTTTGAAGCATGTCCCAATAGTTCATGCAAGTATATTCCTTCATTTGGTTTTCCTCAATATTCCTTGAGAGTGATAGTGCAGGTGTTATTATCCCAATAAACTGATTCTCCAGAGTCCCAGGGCTATTCAGAAGGTGCTGATCCAAGGCTAGAATTCCAGTCATCTAATTCTAGGTCCAATGGCTTTCTATTATACCATAAAAGAGAAAGGGATGGGGGAAATTACATCTAAAATAAAGATAAGTACTTAAAACTGACTATAGCTATGAAAAACATTGATATCCAGTTTGTTGAGGGAATACACATTAAAAATAAATCTTCCTCTTGGCTAAGAATACAGTTATAGTACCCTTCAAACAAAACCATTTATAAAATACCTTCTATGTACCAGACACTGCTATGGCTTTACTCACATTATCACATTGAAGCTCTGAGTAATAATTTCCCCAAGCTCAATATCTAATGGTATTGAACTTTAGTGGTAGAGCGAGAATTCACACAATTCTGTATCATTCCCGAACTTGTATTTACTCTTTAAGTGCTTTCTCCCACTGTCTTCCTCTATAGACTTTCCTATTTTACTTCCTAATTTCTTTGAAAAAAAAAAAGTGGGGGGTTGTTGACAGCCACAGGTAAGGAAGGAAGCAGGCCATTCATTAGCTTGCTAAATTATCACTAGCTGCCCTGGTGCCTCATTTGCTCTGGGAATGCCCATGATGGACCTGGGGGGAGAGTCTTCCCAGAATGGAAGTGCCAGATCAGAGACATGAGCAAAGTGACATAAAAGCCTAATGGTGACACACTAAGGAAGTCTGGGGACAGTCCAGAAAGACTATCAAGATGAGGGCATGAGTTGAGCCTCAAGTATCTCTCAGGCCAAGACAAGAGAAGGAACATCTGCAGTAGAACAAAAAGCTGTGCAATCAAGCATGTACAGAAAAGAATTCCTGAGTACAGAAAACCATAATACTGGTATTACAGGACCACAGAATTCAGTTGCAGGAGGTAGAATGGTGTACTAAAGAACCTTTTAGGTTGAAATAAACAGATATTGGACTTTATCCTAAAGGCAAGAGTGAGCAGACACAGAACAGCAAAGTTTATTGAGCTTCCGTTACTTAGGCATATAAGTTGCATGTACAGATATGCAGGACAGTTAGTCAAAGTATGAGCTAATAAAAAAACTGGGCTTGGATGGAAAAACTAAGCTTTCCTGTTTTATTTCAAAGTTTTAAATAAAAATCACAATAACCTATAATTGCTCTAATGAGACCATGTGACCAGGAGATGTAAATGATATAACCATGCTACTACTCTCAGAGCATGAACATAACACCTCTTTTGTAAAAAGCCTTCACTTTTTAACTCATTTGACAACACACTGTGTGTGTTGTGCTCCCACTGTGTGCTATGAGCTGTGTTAGGCATCGGCGCTGTGCGAAGCACTGGTTGTGAAGAAGTTCATTTGAAGTGACAGGTAACATGATTTGTTTATAAAGCCAAAGAAAGCAAGGGAAATAAGACTGAAAATAAAGCAAGTGTCAGAGAAAACAAAGAAAAAATAAAGAAGAGAGAATAACTCCTAAGAGATAAAAAGTGGAAATGAGGCTTACATTTAGGAAAGCAAGCATCTGCTGTAAGTAACCATTTCATTAAAAGTGCACTAAATTGCAGAGGTTCTCTCTCAGGAACAGCATACTGTGGGCTGAGATTAAGGATAATGGGCTCCCACATGAATTCTTCTCATTACTTCTCTTGAAAGAACAGTAAATCTACTGAAAGGGTAATTTAGGTTTAGTGTTCACAATCCATTCATTTTACTTTTAATCTTCCCAGTTTAGGATTTTAAAAATATAATGCAGATATAATCCAAAAGGGAAGGAATGGGTCCAAAATGAGATAATTTCAATTCTTCAAATAGCCTTGGCATTGACAAATATGGAGGAGGCTATAGACTTTGCGTTCCTGATAGATTATGATGGAGATTTGGCCTGTTTAGAGAGCATTGCACACTATTAATTGCAGGAACCCATTAAAGGACAGCCAACTAGAGATAATCTATACTTTACCCCCTGAATTCTTTAGACCTTTATGTGATTTTAACTAAATCTCTTCTCCATCCCATTAAGTTTCACTTTAAATGTAATTCCACAGAAAGGAAAAGGTTTGAGGACTTTTGTCCAGGACAAAAAGAAATAAATTATTTGGGAGGAAAAGTCTGCAAAATGAAACATCAATTATTCAATTGTAGGAATGAGATTTTACAAAATAATTTTTCAAAAATGTGAGCCTGCAAAATGACTTATAATCGGTATTTTTTTTTCTGTTGTTTAACTGATACCAATAGGTTTGTGGAACTGTATTAAAGAACATGCAAAACCTGTAGTCTTTCCTACAGTGTTATTTCTAGGAAATAAAAGAATCAAATCCTCCCTGATTTTCTGTGGTTCTCCTTGGCTTTCCCATTGGATACAGGGAAATACATTCTGGGCCTGTAATGTGCACATTGGATCCTTATTAACCTAGTGACCTATTAAACCAGCTTTGTAGAAATCTAGGAGGACAGCAAAGGCAGACACACTACACATAGTGGTACATATGAAGGAGCTCGTTCATACAATATAGGATTATGTTGATTTGAAACTGAATTATTGTTTATAATGTCTAGAGTTTGCTTTTGTTTCTCCATTACAAATCAAAGGATTTAACATTTCCTTTTCAGATATTAAAGAAATGAACACTTAGTCTAGTGGGAATGAGGAAATGAATTTTGTTAGAATTTGAGAGTAACAATTTATCCAAAGGAAATTAGCAGCATAGACCCTCACTGGACAAACAACACATTACATGAAATAATTGTTATGACATTTCAATGCAGTCTCACCATGAAGCATTTCCTTGTAAATGACTAAACAGACCATGTCTTAACAATTACTTTTTAAGAGAAAACATTAATACCCTTAAAAGTTCCTATCATAATATTGACAAGAAGGGAAAACATTTAAGTACCAGGAAAAAAATATTAACTAAAACATAGTATATAGTAAGGAAATTCATTGAGAGAAACAAATTCTTTGAGTGGTAAAATGTTCACAATTACATAATGTTTTTTTTCCATAAATGCTAAGAAAGAATCCAAAGGATTTCTGGAAATTAGACTTATTTTCACAAAATCCATTAATCTATTTGAAAACAAAGACAAATAAATTCTTAAATAATCTCTCAGAACAAACACATTATGTTTTTAAAGGTAATCACTTTCATTTCATCGAAAATAAAAGAACTCTAATCTGGTGGCTTCTTTATGACTTTCATTAAACATTCTTTCATGTGTTCAATGGTTTTTGGAGGAAAGGTTTGAGTTCTTCAAAGATGTCATTTCAAGCTGCATGCATCTTCCCTCATTTGTTCTTGGATTGCAACATGGAAACTAAGAGGAGTATTGGATATTTTTGCTGTCTTTACCAGAAAAAAAAAATACCATGAGTTGTAGGTAAATAAAAGATCTTCACTTGATCACAATAAGTCTATCTTGTCTGATAGAATAAATGAAAGATGGCATTGAGTAATGAAAGGTTTGTACCAGCCATTCTAAAGTGTAGGATCATCATTGATCCCATTAAAAAATACAGCCAAAAGATACTGTCCCTGGTATTTATTGATCTCCTTAACAGCAGTTATTCTTCAACTATGTTCTAATCATCTTGCTTCCAACAAGAATCAGGTGTTTTGAGTCTCCTTTGTGTTTTGTAACTGCATTAACAAAGATTTAGGCTGACCCTGCTCCCTGACTATGGGAGACTACGGGAGAGATATATTTTTGTTAAATAAAGACATGTGGCTTCAGAACTAGCAGTCACTTAAGTACTATCTCAATCTGTTGCCCACAGTGTATTACAAAAGGAACCATTCAATAAAGCCACAAAAGATCATCCTTTGACAGCTACCTTCTCATAACTAATTTCCCAAAAGTTGCTATTCCTTTTAGTGCAATTTTCTTGCCACAAAAATCACCCTGCCTCAGAATAACAAAGCAATATATTTTACTGATTATTTTTTCTATTTTTAAAGAGTTTGTTTGTGCATATTTAAATATTTCTTCAATATCTTAGCTGCTAAATCATTATATGCAATATTAAATGTTCAAACCCTTATTAGCAACTGTTAAAAACATAACTTCCATGTGTTCCTTAAGGTAGGGCATGTTTGATTTCTGAATTGTTGTCATATAGATTGTAAGGCCAAAATTGGGCCCTTTGAATATGCAAAGTTCCCCCCTTGAACTAGGCAGATTTGCAACATTTTAAACTGGCACTTCATCCCTCTTTCAGCAAGCATCCTCTGCAGATTTAATGATCAGGAACATCCTTCTGATGCATGCTGGGAGATATGGCTGCAGGGTACAGACCACAGCAGACAGTGTGTCAGATGAGGCAGAACTTCTTGTTAGGGGTGAGTATGCTAATAGTGCAGTCTGAAGACATGATCACCATAAATTATCATACAAAGGAATTTAAATGCATGGACTTTGAGCACATCAGTACTATGCATTTTACTTTCAATTTTACAATATATGTCATTTTTGCTTAACCTTTTGCCTTTGAAGAGATTACATGGAAAACTGTTCCTTAGTAACAGACGAAACCTACAGATCCAACTTCAGGGTCCAAAAACACTCTTAGCAATAAGTGATCACTGAGTGTCAAACCAACTTACTGCCAAGCATAAACTCGAAACAGTAGAGATACTAAGACAATTATTGGACTATAGAGGAAAAAAAAAATAAAACTGTGTGTTTGTGTGTTTTACAAATGCAAAGCTAGTGGAATTTGATTTTCCTCCACTAACTTCTAAATCTGGCTTCCCAAAACAGAAAAACTGCATGTGTAAGATCGTGACATTTACAATTGTTAAGTGACAGGGATGTTTTAAAAGTCTGAAAATGTCAACATACTGACTCCCTGTGTAGAAATGACAGTTAAGTGGTTTCCAATTATAAGCCAGATCATCAAATTCTGCAATCCTCTGAAGCTAGGTCTTATTTCAATTAAGTAAATGACCAGAACACTCATTTCGTTTTGCACAGTGTCCCCCAGTGTGAGAAATGCAGATCTTAGCATATTTCTCTTTTCCTTCCTTTCTCCCTTTACTTTTTTCTTCTTTCCATCCTTCCATCCCTCTTTCCTTCCATCCTTCCTTTTCTTTTAGTTTTATATTCAAGTACAATATATCTACAGGCATTTTCTAAATTCATAAGTATACATGTGTCCAATAAAAGAACACCAGATAACTACGATATAAGGACTAGAATATTACCAGAACACTACCCAGTGCCTCTCCGATTTTGTTCAAACACATTTTGAGTGACATGAGTATTGCATGCTTAGATTCCTTGTACATTGTCTACAAGTAACAATTTTATAATCTATAGGAAGAAATTATGTTTTAGATTAACTGACTTTACATACATCTGAAGTATTTTAGAATTATTTTTAAGAATGATTACAAAAACTCTTGTATGGTAGACACAATGGCATACAGTGAACTTAATAATCCCTTCATTGTATCACCAAATGTTTACTGATTTTTGGTAGTGCATCTATTATTGGTTCAAGAAAAATGCTTTAAAAAGTGTGTATCTGAATAGCACTTATTCAAATTTTTGTGTGTTTCTGTTCAGAAAGCAGTTTCGATATTTTCTCCAAATTTACATCAAGAATGTGTATTCTATTACAGTATGAAACACCAACTTTTTAAAGTGCCCATTTTTTCAATACATTTCATTCCACTAAAAATTTCCCCTAGTGCCTTCAACGTTACAAGGCTCGTGGAACTGCAAACCACCCAGTACTCTAATTTATAGAATTGCCTTCTCTTGCTGCAGTATGTCTTAGATTATGTGTATTTATTGTGTGCACTTGCCTAGTAATTTAAAATGATGCTCCTAAAATTGGAGCTTTCCAAATGAATACTGCAATTTAGAGACTGATAACAAGAAACCAGGTATTTTTACAGGACTAAAAGGGGCAAATTCAAGTGGCAAACTAACATTCTGCTTTGTAAGTAAAATTAAACTCAACAGGGTTTAGAACATAATTCAAGTTCAACTTTTTCATGTTCTGCTCTTTTAGCCTTTGGCTTTATGCCTAGGAGATGATAAAATGCATAAATTTTGGAATTATACCCAATAGCAATTTCAAACAGGTTGCTATTGTCTGAATATTCATGTAGCATTCAGCTCAAGCTTTCCTTTGAAGTGAGTTTGATCAAGTTGCCAATTTTCGATTATATACTTGCACTACTTTTTTTCAAAATTAGGAAAAATAGATTTCTTCTTCTGCCTGGCCACTCTCAGACAAATTTAAAAACTAAACTAAGGGTTCTGGTGTTTTTATTAACAATATTATTAAATTTAACAGCTCTTAATAATTGAAGGAACTTAGATTCTTGAATGTTGCTGTTTTTAATATTGACTTGCAAAATATACACTCAAAATAGTTTTACTTGGCCAAGCTATTTTTCTCCCTCTCCTCCAATCTCCTCAGTTGTAAACTGAGGGCAATGTTCTAGAGGAGGCCTGCAGGACCAAAGCTTGACCATTCTGGATTGAGCTTTTTAAATAACTGCTACAATTTTAGCATCAGAACCTTTAAAACACAGTTATTCAAATGTGAATCAGAGGAAGATGGGAACAGTAAAGAAAACTCCAACCATCTGTTTGTAGAATACACTGGTTAGAGTGAGCAGTTCACTTCATTCAATGTTGATCATACTTGGAAAATAATTGGCTGGCGAGGAATACATTCTTGTGATTCTATTTCAGTGGAAATACCAGGGGAATATATCTATATTCTCCTCTCCTAGATAGAAAGAAGCTCCTTTTTGTTGTCTTCTCTCCAATTGAAGATTGACTATAACATTCTTTTGTTCATCTTACCAAAGCCTGCACTTCTTATCTGGCCACACCAGCACGCTAAATTGCCATTCAGTGGGGGGAGGACATGATCTCCCCATTGCTTGTTTAGAATTGAGTGTTCCATGCTACTCTCTCCATAAAGTATCTTAAGGGCTATCTTTCCCTCAAATGATTGTTCACACTTTTTCTTTATTTTGCTTTTGGATGTCAGTGCTATTATTCACCTGTCTTCCACCATTATCATCATTATCTAAAAACTGAATTTTCCATAAATAATCAGCTGAAGCATAAAATCACTTGCTCTCACAAACTTAGCACCCTGTGAGCCAGCATTATCATAGCACCATGCACAATCTGGAGAGACATACGAGAGTGAATGAACATCTGACAAGAATCTTCTTCTGGATATAAAAAGAAATTAAAGCTATACCTGTATATCTGCATACAATTTCAAGCACTTATTTAAGTATGCTATAATAACAATGGAGAAAGCAAGGGTAGACAGTGCCATAAGTGACTGTATCATGTTACCCAGGGAAAGGAAGGTAAGCCATCCAGAGATAACCTCCCTGAAGGGGATACACATTTGTAAAGAACTGATATTCTCAAGCAATATCAGAAGTGATCAAACACAATTTAAAAGATTCTAGAGAAAGGAGTGTTTGTTTTCTGTTATATTATTTTATAGAAATCAATGTCAGAAATGTGTTTCCCAAGGCAAATAGAAGAGTAGAAAACTATCATGGTTTAAAGAATAAAATGTGCTTAACTAAGCTAGGCTAAGTGGGAGCCAGAGCTTGAGTTCTTTCTATTCTGTTCAGAGGCAGAGGAAGCAATAAGAAATTCACTCTTCAAATATCCTTATAATTCTTATTCTTAATGCAAAACATTAGGTCTAGAAACTCTGAGAATAAGCAAAGAAGAATCAGTAATCTCTAAGTTTCCTCTGAATACACAGCCTTTCCTCAACTTGGACTGTTTTTATTTCCTGTATCACAACTTACAAGATGAATCCAACATGTATTTACTTGAATTTGAAAAGAATGAATCCTCCTTGGGATGCAAACTGCTGGGAGATATCTAACTGCTTTTAGCCCTCTGCCTCTGACTCCACCCCATCACTTCTTATTCCTAGCAGAGTTCTACCTGTCAGTCTAATTTTCTCTACCTTTCCAATCAATTCAAGTCCACTCATTCTTTCCAAGAATTTTTTCCTTGAAAATTTTTGGTTTGATCTTTCCTAAACCACCTCGTCACTTTTCAGCACAAACTTGAAGCCACAAAAAGTTTGACTTTTTTTGCCAAAGAAATAAGACAACAGGCATTTGTTTATAAATTGCTGTTCATCTTTTCATTTATCCATTCATTTAGCACCTGGCTCTTCATCCTGCACTAATGTCAACACTCAGATCAAAAATAGGAAGAAACTTTAGGAGGCTCAGCATTTTCTAGTCTACTAGAGAATGAGAGACATTTTTGTAAGTGGGGTGAGAAAGACCAGAGAAGTGCCCCCAGGTAAGTTTCAGGGACATAATAAGAGATTATGAAAATAAGTCTGCAATGGGTCCATATGCACAATTGGAGGGGCTCAGTACAAAATGAAAATGTGAGGCTACTTCTTAAAAATTAGTAAAAATTTTAGCATAGTAAGACATTAATCAAAGCACAGGGCCCCCTGAAACTGTAAGATTAAACACATAAAGTTGGCCTCCATAGCTGTTAAATTAGGTATTCCTCTACAGAACAGCAGCAACAACAAAAACTTTAGCAAGGGGAAGGAATAAATTATAGAAAACAGAAGTTTTCTCATTTATAAAATTAGAGTACTGAACCTTTCATCACAAGTTTTTGTGAGCTTTTTCACACACACACACACACACACACAGTTATTTCACCCAAAAAGCCATGTTTTGATTTTGCTGTCTTAAAATATTTATATTTCAATTTTAACTCCAAAAAACCTATGCTAAGGTAGATGAAACTACCAAACTAGACAATTTAATGCCAATTTAAATGATTTTGTTTTCAAATAGTTGAAAAGTATCTAAAGATACCAGTTTCTACCAGAATAGAAACCAAAATTTGGTAACCCATGATTAAATACTATACAAATTCTCTTCATGTTCTCTTTTCTTGTGATTCTCACTAGCAAAAAGGGAATATTTGAGAATTTTCTTTTTGCCCTTGGAAAAATGCATGTATGATCAGTTTCAGAAATACAATGAGAAACTAAAACTTGGTGAAATCAATGTATCTCTAACATACTAATTGATTTAAGAATTAAAGCTGCATTTATGTTCTCTATCTTCACATCTCACAGCACTAATCTTATGATTTATGCAGATTCTAACTTGACATACCTGTCCATTTTTGGTACCTTGCCACTTCTGAAAGCTTCCAAGCTTTAAAAAGGCACATGTATTTACATAAGCATCTTTGGAAAATGGACTGTAAAAAGTCTTTCTTTCCTAATTATATATTTATTTAATATACAATGAGCTTATAATACTTGGAAAATTCACAGGCCTTTATATGATAGAGTTATGATCTGGACTCAAGAGTCTTTCACAAATAAGAAAAAAACTAATAGTTACTTAAAGCAAAGCTGGGTTTGCCAATATGTTGGTATTTAGAGATCAAAGGACACTGACTAATGTTTTCTGTGTAATTTAATCTTAGTTAATATTAATAACATACATTTTCAAATAATTTATGTTTAGAGAAAAATATGTTATGTAGTTGATTAAAAAAAAAAACAACTTTAAAACAGGGCTGGGAATGTGGCTCAGGGATAGAGCACTTGCCTAGCATGTATGAGGGCCTTGGGTTGATCCTCAGGACCAAAAAACAAAATAACAATACTTTAAAATAGAGGTATCTCCCTCTTAAAGAAAATTAATCTCCTTAATGCAATGTCTTATTGGACTATCCTATACCACTGTGGAAGTATTAGTTCACTATTACACAAGAATTTGATAATTTAAACAGCTTAAACAAATCACTTCTTTAACTAGCTTATTCTCTGTCCACATAAACTGGTTTGCTTGACAACTATAAAATTTCTTTTAGACATTGAACAGCAGTTTAGTTTCATTTGTGTTACACTTTGTATGTGGTTGTTTGCTTATTTAGAACTTTTTAACAAAGACTAAAAAGGTAACATATTTTGATAATCAGGTATTTGGATTCCCTACACCACTTTAGTTTGGATCATTCAAGTTATAGTTAATTGAAGTGACCTGAATGACCAAAATGATTGAAGTAGTTTTCATGCACATACATGTATATCTGCAAATGCAATAAGAGCAAATAAATGAATTGTTATTGTATACAGGCAACATACTGATGAAGACTGAATATTTTGCATTTAGTTCACTCAACAAATACTGAGTGCCTGCTAGAAGAAGCCAACCTCTCTTTTAGACACTGGTATTTACATCAACTGACAGATTTTCTCAAGTTTCTTGATGGCAGCATTTTGAAACAAAGATTGTGACATTACTCATTTTGAGAAAAATTCTGAGGTTTTATATCATAAATATTTTGAGTCAAAATTGTAAGGTAATCACATTTCACTCTGTAATTTGTTCCACTGATAGCTCCTATTTTTCTTATGCAGACATCATAATACAAAAATACTGTCACTTCCCATTTATGTAACCTTGAGGCAAATTCCTGGTGTGTAGGGTTCATTGTTTAATGAGTACCTACATTATACCAGGAAAGTTCTAGAATGCAACAGGAAGAAATGGTAAGATAGAATTGTGTATGAATGCTTTCTAATGCCATGAGAAGGAACTTTTATGCTAAAACTTAAGGACCAATCAGGAAAGGAACATGATCCGATATGCTCTAAAGGAAGATCCTTTGGACAACCTCAGAGAGTGCTTTACAGATCAGTGGCTTCCTAATAGAATAAGTAGGCCACAGTACAGTAATTCTGGTGAGAAATAACAAGGGCCTGGGAAAAGAAAATAAGGGGTAGGGAAAAGGAGATATAGACTCAAAAGATAGTATGGAGATAAAATCTACAGAACCTGACAACCTATTGACTATGCTAAAGAAGAAAGAGGAAGCAAAGATGAATGCCAGTTTTAATGCTTAGATGGTCAATGGGAGGCAGATCCCCTACTTGGGTCAGACTGAGGCAGTTCCAAGTCATACTTACAGTGTCAGAGTATTTGGTTATGAGGCATCCTCACTTCGAAAGCTGCCCTGGTTTATATGATAAACTATGTGCCCCAACCCAAGAAAACAATCATTACTCATGATCATTCATGATCAGATTCACGTAATCAGGAAGACTCTGAGAAAAGTGAATGCTAAGTAAATGAACAGTATTTAAGTTAAGGCTCTCCAGAGACAAATCTCCATAAGCAAATAGGTTTGTGCCTGTGGAGGTCAGAAGAGAAACATTGGAGTTGATATGTAGATTTGGGCACTGTCAGCATATTAGAGTCAAAAGGGAATGAAATTACAAAGTAGCATGTGAAAAATAAGGGAAATGCTGGTAATAAAATCCTGGGAAGTACTGAAGTATCATGATAAAGAGGAGGAGGGATTTGCAAAGGAGATTGTGAAATGGCTGCCAGTGACAGATACTAGGAGAAAAATACAAATAAATCATATCATTTGAACAGAGAGAGAAGGTAATTCCCATGCAACAGAGTAAAAAAAAAAACAAGTAAAATAAGAAATAATATATACCACTGAATAGAGTGATTCTGAAGTCACTGATGAACTTGGCAAGGGTAAATTCCATGGATGATGAATGTAATATCCAAATTACAGCAGATGGAGAGGCAAGCAATATTGTGTGAAGGCAGTGCATAATCTTAAGAAAATCAGAAGATTTAAAGTCAGATAGAGACCCACACACACACATCTCTTACAGAATGACTTTGGGCAGGTGGTTTTATTTGAACCTCACTCATTCTTCAATCAGTACATATTCATCAAACATTTATAGAGCATTCAATGTGTGGCAGGCACAGAGCTAACCAGCTAACCATGGACAACATATGATATGGAGGAACATGTCTTTTTACATCACAATATGAGTAATGCTCTTACCAGTATATGGGCAGCATGGTTTGCTCTGACTATAAGCCCTATTAGTAATAATTATTTTAAAATTCAGCTAACGTTTACTAAGTTCCTCCAAATGTCAAGCACTGTGTTAAAGACTCCATATGAATTATTTCACTTCATCCATTTAGCATGTTATGTAGACACAATGTGAGAAAGGTACTACTTTTAGTTCTAATCTGCAGGTAAGGAAATCAAGACACAGAGAGGTTTAGGAACTTATTGAATGTCACCTTGACAGATAAAGAATAGTGAGGAGAGCCCAGATGGGCTGGCTTTGAGCTAGTATTTTGTACCTCTTTCCCTGTCAAGTGTCAGGTCGTTTCTATCTCTTCAACATTGTGTCCTCTAGATTCACTCAGTTCCTGATACATTATAATTCCTGAAATGTTAATAACTGTGGAAGACAAGAAAGAAAGAGAGGGAAAGAGGGAGGAGGGCACAAAAGAAGGAAGGACTACAGTAAGAAACCAGCATGGAGTGACAAGCTTTGCCTAGTAGTTGGAATTTTTATCAAAGAGATGAAAGGCTGGCAGAATCTTACAGGAAATGCAATGACTGAACCAAGAAAGAGAAGAACAGTCACTCCATATAAGTTTGCAAATGCAGCACTTTTTCATGCCCATTCACCTGTTTGAAGGCCTCACATTTTCTAATCCTCTGTAGTACCTAATCTTTGCCCATGTGATCACAGATGGCATCATTGGGCACCACTTTATTCTACATCTTGATGTGAATAGTCACTAACCTTACTGTCTGGACTTCTTACCCCACGTCTTGCCAATCATCTAAAATGATAAATTCAGATGACTGTTTTTTTTTTTCAGAATCTTGTAGAGCTTTTTATGTAGATGCCCTGGGGTTTCAACAGAAACAAATAATCACTTCTGCACAAGACACCTTTGGAAATATTAAGCACCTATAAATAATAGATCTCTTTCTGTATGGTTGCTTTTTATTCTCTCATTTTAAACTTTCTTGCAAACCCTACAATTATGAGGCAAGAACAAAACTCCCAGGTGCTTTAGAAAGTACTTGATATTCACTCCAACTGCTACAGTTCTTTCAACACTTGGATGTGTTTCCTGCCCAAGTATAGGTAAATTATACCATGAGTCATAAAAACAAAACAGTCTTTAACATTAAATAAGATGGTTTTAACCACACCAATATTACATGAGCAAAATATAGAAAGGAATTTGTATCTGTCTATTAATTTGCTTGTTTGAAAAGTTTGGGGGGAAAATCATCCTATTTATTCACTTTTCATATACTTTGTATAGACAAGATTACCCAATTGCCAATCACATGTAAAACTGGCCTGTTTTTTTTCTGAATACATTCTATTTCCTGTGACTGTCACCTATACTGTTCTAGTGTGGTTTTTAAGTTTGAGTAGTATTTTGTGAAACCTGAAACATAAGGTCTTATAGAGCATATTCATACTGTACAGCCCATTTTTGATAACCCTAATGTGGTCACCAAGAGTCAAGCTCCAAGTACAAGTTTTGCTGAGTGTCAACCAATGCCAGGTCACATCTTCAAGAATAAAGGGAAAATTGGTAAGTTTACTTCAGTCTCTATTCAGAAATTTTGTTTGATTTTAGTCTATGTTCCAAGATGCTCAATTTTTAATTGTTTTCTTGATTTTAGGTAACACCATACATTATGTAGCCTGGTCTCATATTCTTCATTGAACAATACAAAATCCAAGTATTGAAAACAAAAAGGACTAGCACTGATCAGAAAAAACTTCTCTTGACTTTTATTGCAGATTGAATTTTGTCCTCCCAAACACCTGGCAAAGGTAATGTCTTCGTTTCACTAAGTACTCCTTAATTTGGAATTACAAAGACAATTAGCTCTCTAATGAGTTAGAGCAAGTGAGGTGAAAGAGTGTGTGTGGGGGGGGCTGGGGTAGGGGAGACTGAACACCAGATGATGTCTATAAATGCCAAGAAAAAATATTACTTGCTCTTGGTAAAATCTTTCAAAGAAAAGCTGTTTTTTTTTTAATTAAAATGTATTTACATTAGTGCTTAGCAAGTATGAGAAAAATCTAATTTGACACATAACACATAATGATTGGCAGTCATGAGTAAGTAGGTTTCTACTCTCTCTGTTAAGTAGATAAGCATTTTTTTTTTTTTCCTTTAGAAACATGCAGATCTGCTGAGATGCCTTGAAACAGGGAAAAATGAAAAACTAGCTCCTAGCTTCAGAAAAGAAAATTCATTAAAATAGAGAATAACCTCTATTAGCTTCAAAAGTATAGGCCCTGCAAAGATGAGATACAGTGTTCTATCTCAGGTTATATGTTGACAAAAACTAGTGGAGAAAGGTTGGCTGTATTTATGCTGAATTTGGGGGGAAAAAAAGTCTTATATCTGCTTGAGCACTGGACCTAATTCAGTGCTGGTATTCAGTACATGTTAGTTGAATCTCAATAGCCTAATTTAAAAACAACTCAAATTGTTTAAAATCCCTATAATAATATGTTGACCCAACCAACACATGGTCACATTAGAAAAATGCCCCGGGCCAGGATTTTTCTCACTCTGGACAGTAAAGCATACCATGGATGAGTTATTTGACTTCTTTGGGATTTAGCCTCCTCATATAAAAGGGAGGATAATAATATTTAATTTGCTATTTTAAATGAGAATGAAATTTCAAATAATAGAATGCTTCTCTGTAAATTATAGATATTATTGAAAGTCTTAATTTTAGGAAGAATTTTCATTTTCCTTATCTTTAGGATTAAGGAGTTGAACCGTTGCTCTTCATAGTTTGTGTGGTCAGGAAAATGGTCTACATTTAAAGGGAGACCCTAGTTCATTATCTATTGACTGAATAGCCAATAGTATTCTGATTGTTTTGTTCACCCTGTTCAGTGATAGAAGGCATTTTGACATCATCTCCTTCCTGTCTGCAGTGTTTCAAATACATTTACAATAAAACACAACTAAGAAACAGTTAAATTTATACATATTCATAAGATATTAATATTCATACTAGGAGTGTTTGCATAAAATAGCCCCATACCTTCAGTTGAGTGGGCAAGGAAGCAATGTAAAAATCAGCAGAATGCCTTTCTCACCACCTCCAAGAAAACTAAAAGGCTTGAAAGTAAATGTGAAATGGAATTGGCACATAAAATACTCATGTTACAAAAAATGAAACCAAATAGAATGAGTGACTTTGACATTTCTCTTGAATTATATCTTAAATTTTAAAGTCTTCTTGGTCAAAAATATAAAATCACAAAGAGGATTTTTTTTTTATTTGAAAATCACATAATTATCTACACTGAAGTGCCAGCATTCTCTTTTGACAGCATTCTGATTTGGTTAAGTGTTCATTAATCACAGAAAACTATGGCATAAAGCAAGTCTGTTTAAATTACATGTTTTGTTCAGGAGGTTATTGGTTCATATAATTATTTCTTTTATGCCAACTCAAGAAATAAACCTATTATTAGTAAACTTCATTTTTAATACCTAATCACTGTTATAAACATTTTATCACCTGATATGTGTATCAGTGAAATAATGCACATATATTCACATCAAAACCTCATCTCACAGAATGTTGTCAAGCTAAAAAGCAACATTGATCATACCCAGTGAACAGACTCTTCCTGTAATCCATCTGTTATAGGGAACATCTGTTTCAGATTATGCAGTCTGAAGACTGCTCTATTTAAGTGCATCTGAAGATCTTATGTCTTCATTTCTCCAAATGAGTTATATGGTGGCATCAGGATTTTACCAAGATTACTATCACCATATGAAAGTAGCCATCTTTTAGCCTGTTTTGAGATCTATTGGTAAATGCTCTTTCTACAGTTGCATACCAAAATCCTGAGAGTATAAACCAGCAGTCACCGAAGAACACTGAGACAGCCCTCTCTCCATTATGGCTCAGTCATTTTTGGATAAGTTAAGCACTCAGGGAGTAATATTTCTTCTTCTTTTTTAAGTCATTTGAGGACTACTGATTTGTTTAATTAGTAAAAATATGAAATTACAGATCCTAGATACATGTTTGTCAACTCTTGTTCATTTCTAAGACCATGATAAATATGCTTTCATGTTGCTTTCCAGAAAAAAAAATATGAAAGAAAATCTAAATAAGTGAGAACAAATAAAAATTTATACTTTAGGAAAAAAAAAAAAAACATTAAATCCAGTGTCCCACTTAGAGTTTAGTCCATAGTATTGTCAAGTGTATACTTATCCTAAGGAAAATGGCCTTATAAATGTGTTGCCCTAGTTTTTCAATGAAAACAATGATTCCAAATTTCTCTCATAGTATGTTTGTGAAAGTAAATCACAGGGATATCTATAAATTACTCATTTCCATGATTTTCTTAATCTGCATTGCAGAATCATAATGAGCCATACACGGCAACCCAACATTGGATTTATAGAAAGCTGTGCAGAAACATGGTACCTTGCATATTTTAGCACCTCATATGGAACTTTCCTACAGGATTTCTTTACTGATCTGTTCTTAGAATTTATGTAATCCTACTTTAATAAATGAATTTCAGAATAACATGTGGATTGCTTGAATTTTTAATTATTCTTGACGGTTTGTACAATAGACTCAAATATCTATTTTCCATTTCAGAAAGATCACCCTGGATGGATGGACAGTATTACTTTTATATTGGAATAAAGTGTATGCAACTCAACTCGTGTAAAACTACATTAAATATTTATGCCTACTTCACCTCCTGGAATTGTTGGTTAATTTACCTTTCACCTGATGTTTGTGATAATTGACCAGGAAGTGTTTGTATTTTTCTAAAAATGAAACAAGGAAATTCTTTAATAAAGATTTTAAACATGATGCTCTGGAGACTGTTACATTGGCAATTAAATGCTTCAGTCAAAAATGACACAAGTCATTTTATCCTACAACCTACTAGTCTGAATCAATCACATAGCTCCATATAGCCTGAGTCAGAGTTCAGCCTTCCAGTGACAACTGCATGCTGTAAAATTAAATTTAGGACTAATGCATTAATTTCTAGTCTTATAAGACTGGTGTGGGGGGAGTGGGTAATATCTTTTTTTAAAATTTTTGCCTACAAATAGAAGAAGCATCATGTTCTAAGTAAGATTGCAAGAGACCAGCAACCAAAGAATCCTCAGAGAGGGCCAATGTCACTGACACCACGCTGACATCTACTAAGCAACAACTCTATGATGATACCATCTTCCAAAAGTGACTTGATGAACCATCACAGTTGACATTTGTTACAAAGCCCTATGGAAAAGAAAAAATGCACACATTTTTTTAACAATTTTAAAAGACTTTGCACAAAGGCTTTCTACAGCCTCTGAGGGATTCCAGCAGACTTTTCGTCCTTGGTTTTCAAGACTTTATTCCCTTGGCTTTCCCCTATGCTATCCAATGACTTCCAAGTCCCTCTTATTCTAAGATCCAAATTCCTTACTCTTACCTTCAAATCCCTCTATTATATGGCACCAGTTGATATTTCCAACATTATCATCTTTCTCCATCCTCTTACTTAACCATTCTGTAACCACAACAGTTTTCTGTTCCTTGGACATGCTGTACTCATTAGTAATTCGGAATTTTATTCCCAAAAAAGTGTTCATTATATTTACATGGCTAACTCTTTATTTATTCCTCAGCTTTCTCTAATGTGCCCCCCAACACCTGATGCTCACTTCATTTTGCTTTCTTCATTGCATTTATTACTATCTAAAATGATCTCATTCATTTATTTACTTCCTTTTCCTCACCATAATTGTAGATGTCATAAGAGTGGGAAACTTCCTTCCCATTTGCTCCCTTAGCCCCAGGGTTCAGCACAGGGTAATGTTTCTCAATACTATTGAACAAATAATTAAATGTATGAGTGAATGGATATGGAATACTTTCCCCCAAAGAGATTAAATTTTACCAGTGAGATAAGTAGGGAAGAATGGAGAGAAGATGGCATAATAATTGAATGAACAATAGTAACAGGCATTTAATATTATACATATTGCCATATCCTATGTCAATAAAGTATAGGCACAGATACAGTGAAATAGATAAAAATGCTGTGGTGAGAGTTTTCAGGAATTCTCTGAAGTTTAACACTCCTGTCTCTGTAAGTCCTTCAGACATTTTTAAAGTTCCATTCTACTTTCCACTCAGTTCTTAAAACATACATGCATACACACATACTCATTCTCATAAGAACTATTGATTTAAATAGGTACCAGAGAAATGTGACCAATCAAATTATGTTATGCACTTGTATAAATATGATATGGTGAATTCCTCTATTATGTATAAATATAATGCACCAATTAAAAGCTAAAAAAAAAACTAAATGCAAATGGCTAAGAATGATTCACACACAGAATTCTGGATACATGGAGTATATGATAAAGAAATAAAACAGGAAAGCTAAATAAAAGACTATGTGTTCCTCTAAAATTATAAGTTCAAGAAGGGAGTTTTAAAAAATTATTTGATATATCAGCCAACTAAAGGCCAGCACCCTACTCCTTTTCCCTATTTGCAGCTACGGGGGACCTATATTAGGTCTAACTTGCCATTTGTAGATTAATATCACACTTGAGACATGAAACCTCTAACAGCTTCCTTTAATCTTCTGCAGTAGGTGCCTCCCCATCTTTTTTTTTTTAATTTTTAGTTGTACATGAACACAGTGCCTTTGTTTATTTTTATGTGGTGCTGAGAATCCAACCAGTGCTTCACATGTTCTAGGCAAGCGCTCCACCAATAGGCTACAACCTCAGCCCGCCTCCCCACCTTTATTGCGTCTTCCTCTTTTACCTGGATTTCCTTTTATTCCAGTAGTCACCAGCTACACCTAACTCAATTCCTACCAGAAATTCCCGACTTCTTTGATGTCTCTCATGTCTATGTCTATTTTTAATCTGTATCACCTGTATTTCATCATTAGCAGAGATAAGGGATAAAGAATCTAATGAAACAGTTATTAACTCAGTCCCTGTAACATCACTAGATTTTACTTCATTTTCATTCTCAATACTGGTCAGCAATATCACTGTTCATGTTTGACTCTTCATCACATTGCCCAGGATGACTATTCTTGAAATTTCAACTCTCTTCTGGCTCCAAACTAGCATCCTACCACCTCTGCATTCCAATGTCATCAGAATTTATTCCACTTAAACTTAATTGCTTTAAACTGAAAAAAAAAGAAACCTTCAGAAAAACTCCCCTAGTTACCCTCTCAATTCTACCAATTTATTCAAGCATGAAATTTTAGAATATTCTTTCATTCTACTCTTAAATCTTCTTTATAAGATCTTACCTCCAGTTCAGAAACATTTCCTGGTTCTTCACTACCTGCATAATGAAGTTCAAACTCACAGCCCTGATATTGCCTTCCCCAGCCTACTTTTCTCCACCTTTATAAACCCTGCTACTCTGATTGAACTTAAACTATCTTCTGTCTTGATTCAAAATAGTTTGAAATTTTCAGTCTTTGGGCATATTTATTTGCTTATTCACTTCCCCACACCACCCCCTGCACACACACACACACACACACACAAAGAATCCCCTTTTCTATCTAGAACATTAGTCCATAGCAACCGTTTTCTTGGAGTCTTTGCTGAAAAACTCATCCCGCCAGCCTCCACATCTAATGAACTTGCCATTCCTCTGAGATGCAAAATTTATTCTCAAGTCATATTGCTAGAAAATGCATGAGAACGTGAGTCTCAGCTGTCCTCTGCTCAGCCTTCACCTCTCAAAGTTGTCAAGTAGACATTTTGTCTTTTTCCTTCTACAGCAGATTCTTTCTTTCATGGTTAGTTTTCAAGATTAAAAATAGCAATGAGAAACACACAGAATGTTTGATATAGATTTGTAAAATGAGCGGTTTTAATTTTGCTTTAAATTCTTGGATTTCTAATCCTTTGTCAATGTTTGTGATCATAAGAATACATTGTTTATAGCACTCTTATCTTTAAAGGGCCTGAGTTCTCTATCCAAAAGTGATGTTTCCATTATCCTATAAATTTTAGTCTATTTTAGTAATTCCTTTCAATTTTGTATTTACCTAATTATCTGCTTCCAGTTGGTCAGCTGTTCCATAGGTTTTATTTTCCAATCAATCAGTCATTTTTCAGTTCCAACAACTGTATCTTTGCAGTAGATACTTTTGAAGACTAACATTTTCAGGTTTTTTATAATAATATAACCAGTTTTAATAAAAATAAGGAATTATTGCTGTTTTGATCCTTCATAAACCAAGGGAATTCTGAGCTATTGTTTATATCCAAGAATGCTCCCAGTTGCAAGTACTACAAAACCTAACTCAAATTGTCTTAAAAATTAGGAAATATATTGACTGATGACAGAAAGTTTAAAGCAGGTTAAATTGGCTGATTCAGAATATCAACTTTTTCTTTAACACCATGGTACTTCCATCTCTTCACTCTGTCATCTATTATGTAATATCATGAAATAGGCTGATTGACAGGCATAAGAATCTCAATGTTTCCTTATTCACATACAACAGAAGCTACTAGCCTCTCTCCCCCAACTATACAATGAATGTCCACCCCTTCATCTGGTCATACCAGTTTAGATCATGTTCTTACTCCTGAACCAACACCCATTGCTCTAAGATTACCCTGATCTGATTGATTCTGGAAGCTAGGTCTAAACCAATCACTAGATTGATTGATGAGAGTGTCAAGACTGACAGACTAATCAGGGTAACCTAGATAATGGGAAGGAGGAAAAAGAGGTAATTACCAACAGAACGCTGGGATAGGTAAAATGAATGACAGGGAGTCAACCACAAAGACCATTTCATCTCTAACATGCCTTTTCTACCTATAAATTCATTCTCAGTTGAAAAAAAAATCATTTGTCTCTGCTCGTAACTTTTAATCTTCTGAAATCTATGTGTTCTGTCTTTGCTGAATTATTTGAAATAGTGCTACATGACAATGAATAACAAGGAGTTAAAACTAAGTTATAAATGCAAATAAAAATGAGACTCAAATCTGAACCCACTTTTGTAGTATTATGTACCAATTTTAGGTGAGTTGCCTGAACTTTCTAAGACTTCATATTCTGTTTAGATATACATGATAGCAGAGTGTATTTTGGTATAGTATATGTACATGGAGTATAATTTCCCATTCTTGTGGTTGTATATGATGTGGAGTTACACTGGTTGTATATTCACATACAACATAAGAAAGTTATGTCCAATTCATTCTACCATCTTTCCTATTTCCACCCTCCCAATAAAATATTGAATTTGCTGATAGTACATTTTTGTTGTTTTCAAAGTTACATATCTTTCCACATTTATTTAGATGAAATCACATGTGGTACATGAGTTCTTGCTTTCATTGGAAAGAAATGCCTTGTGAAGTTGATATTGTCAAAATTACCAAGTAGTGAGAGGCCAAGTTAGTGCTAGTATTGCAGTCATTTACCACTTTTTACATGTGTTACCCTACATGGTACTCACAATAAGACTAGTATTATCATCCTCTCTATATAATGTAAGAAATTTGAGACTTAATGAATTTCAAAAATCTGCCCAAGGAGCTAAAGCTTTTACAGTAAAGAGTCAGGACTATAATAAAATTTTTCTGATTCTTTGTACAACTCTTTTATTCTATAGATCATTTTTTCTTGAAATACATACATAAAAATTTCCTAAACATCTTATACAAAATATACTTTCTTAAGCTCTAATCATTGAAATTGAAATTCAGTAGTTTTAGGTAAAGCTCAGAAAATCCACATTTTCTTTACAAACAGCACAGAAATTTCATTTTCATTGCTCATCAAAATCAAAGTTTGAAAGACATGAACAGCCTCCTCCTCCTTTTTAAAAGAAATATACCATAGACAGGTTAGTATCTAATTAGTGGCATTTAAGAAAGATTAAAAAGCAATATGAGATATATAAAATATATGTGTACATATATTTTATATATCTATCATTATATATATATATATATATATATATTTATATATGAATGAGAGGGTGTTCTTTTAGAATAGTGCTATATAATTTGTAAATATGCAATACTTTTTCATATTTTGATATCCAGTGAAAAGATACAAATATTAAGTCAACAGCTATACTAATCTGTTAATAAAAATTATTCAATCCTTTATTACAAATCTGTATTGTAACACATTGTGTTTTAAGCAGTGTCCTAAGTACTAGGAAGACAGTAGTGAAATAAATTCAGAACACAATTCCAGCCCACTTGTACCTACAGGCTAAAGAGGAGAGCCCCCATTAATAAAATTATCACATAAGTAAAAAAGATTTCAATTTTTATTTCAACTATGGATGAAAAGTATATGGGTACAATGAATATATAAAATACAGTAAATTTACCTATCAAGGTGGTCAGAAAGATTTCCCTAAGGAAGTGAAACTTGAGCAGAGATTTGAAATATGAAGCGTTCAGCTGTTAAATAGGCAAAGTGAGGAGGGGCCAGAATTTCATGCTGAGGGACAAGTTACACAGACAGGATTCAAAACGTTAGGAAAGTTTCACTTAAGTTATAACAGTAAATAAACCTAAAAAAAAAAAAAACACCCAGGCTTCATGAGACACAATGGTTGTAAGAAGGTATCTAATGAGGACAAAGAAGAAATGATTTCATTCTGCCTGGGGTTGGACTTAGCCATCCCAGTATGTCAAGAGTATATCAGGAGATATTTTCTTACATAAAAATATTCTGTCAATAATACCATACTTCCTATATAGGGGCATACTATAATTCCTCATAATTTGGTAGAAACCTCAACAACCAGTTGTTAATCTAGTCACATTGTTGATTAAATATTACTTTTTATTGAAATATTTTGATGTTTACATATGGCCTTTTCAATTGGGTCTACAGAAAGTAGATCTCTGTAGTGGATGGTTCACTGGAGATGAGTTACATGCATGATAAAAATATTATTTATATATATATATATATATATATATATATATATATATATATATATATTCCTTGTAGTCTGAATTATTGATTTTATTCATCTGTGTTCTGGACAGTCACTAAGCCTCCTCTTCATTTCATGTTAGAAGGACAGCTGAAGGACTTTACTTCCATTTTAACTGACATGCTGCTCCCTTCCTTTCTACTGCATATTTCTGGATGTGTTTAGAAAAGACATCTGCCCTGGAGAATTATTGACAGGCTTAATAATAGAACAAATTTAGAACAATACAGCATATTTAGTTCCAAATTTTCACTTCAGTTTTAAGTGATATAAAACAAAGTTTCCTTAAATATTTTGAATTCTAACAAACTTTAATTTTACTTCTAAAATTCCTGCATGACGAAATCAAGAGGAGAGTCCCTCAAATCAAATAAACATGAAAACAAATTGAATACATTTAGAAGGTAATAAATGTTTCACAATAGGGAAATTTGTTGAATCAGTAAGTCTTAGAATCAGGCAGAGAACATGACCTTATCTAGATGAGAAAAAGCCAGAAATATTTCTTGGCTTGGGAGTCAGCCTCAACATTAGCAGGAGGTCCCTCAGTGTTCTTCCTGAAGGGTCAGATGCTCACACCACAAGAACTCTAAGTGAACAACTAGTGGTAGATAGGGAGTGCCAGCAATATTATCAGAAGTAGTCAGTACAGAGCTCATTGCTACCACACTGTAGTAAATGGACCAATGTGACTGGTTGTCAAGACTAAAACCTATCCCTACTTCATGTTTTTATAGCCAATCCTTACCCCAAAAAGCAGGAAGATACTTTCAATGTCTTTGAGACATTTTGTCTCAGGTACTCCCTTCCTTATCTGAAAATAATAATAATTGAACTAGATGACTTCAGTTAAGTTAAAAATTCCGAGAATCTGCAATGCTGATGAATTAGTCTATGAAGCCTCAGGTCCTTGTTTCAGGTCTCCAGTATGATAATCACCATGTTAGAGGTTAAAGGAGAAATGTATCTAATTCATTTTACAGCTTTAAAGGCAATGGCTCCTCAACAAAAGAAAATTTTGTAACTGAACATTAGGTCACTAGAATGAGTAGATCTGCTGGCCATCTGATGGCAGTACTGGGCAGAACCTTCACTGAGGGTTTTGGGGACCGTCATTTGCTCTGTAATGCTCAACATGAAGATATGAACAGACTATGCCTGTTTTTTCTAAATTTTCTATTTTCCAATAAATATTTATTTTACTGATTCTACATAATAGCATTGTCCCTGGGGAGAAAAAAAAAAACATTCCAGATTATTGCCCATCTGACACTGAATCATTACAGCTATGTATAGCATGTAATGAGATTTTTGCTAAATGGATGGCATCTGTATCAGATGCAGATACTACTGCTGCCACCATTTGTCGCCATTGAGATATGTGTCTCCCAATCTACGTTCAAAGATGTCAACATGCTTTTAAGAAAACTTTTATTGCCTGATTGTTTAAGTCAAAAGATGGTAAAAATAGGACCATTATTAACAGGTATTAAAAACAAAATATTGTCTACTAAATATACAAAGGAAGCTATAAATCTACAAAGGAAGCACTCAGTATATAGTATCTAAAAATATTTCCCCAGGAGTACATCATAGATAAGCCAAGACAAATGTAATAACGATAGTTTCTTTTCATTATTACTATGGTTAAAAAAAATATGATTTTTAGGAGGTAAATAACACCACCAGTATTTTTTTAGGAGTATCATTACAGTAATCTCTTCATAAATCTTTCATATTTACAAGGATTTTGAAAAATTATCTGTCTACAGGTTATAAAACTCTAAGTTCTAATAAACCTTACTATTAAAGCACATTGTTTTCTTCATATGTAGCTATTCTTTCATTAGTATTGCCATTTTAAACATGAAAAAAAATCACTATGCTAATAATTTAACAAAAATATTTTATTATATAGCATCTTTGTCTAATATTTTATTTTAAAACATCTTTCGAACTATTTTTTAGTTGTGGTTGGATACAATACCTTTATTTTTATTTATTTATTTTCATGTGGTGCTGAGGATGGAACCCAGGGCCTCACACGTGCGAGGCGAGAACTCTACCACTGAGCCACAACCCCATCCCTTAAAACATCTTATTTATAGTTATATAACATTACAAATTCAAAATATAACTCTTCCTCTTCTTCCTTCACTTTTCCTGCCTTATCATTTGCAAATATTTCTTAAGGATCTAATATATGTCAAGTACCATGTTGAGTGGAAATTACAGAAAAATAATTATAACCAATGTAACAAGTATTATCATGATATGAAATACATTTTTAAAGCACTTTTTTTAATGAAAGATGGGTCTCTGCCACTGGATTTTAACACATGGCCAAAACCCCATCTTATCCTTCGGCAACCACTTCCCCTTTGCCACCTCCCGTAGTTGCTCACAGTGGTACACACTACTAGACACTCAGTGAATGTTTGTTTAGTCTAATTGAATATCCTTAGGAAAGCACTTAACACATCACAATATAGAAACTTTCTCTAAAATAATTTTTTAAATAATTTTAGAATTAATATATGCTTATTATAGACTTAGAAGACCCAAACAAATATGAATAAGGTTTAAATCATCTAACCCCATATCCAAGTAATGATTTATTTTTCTCCAGTATTTCTGTTGCATATTTGTCACATTACAACTGATAACGTTCATATTTACATGCAATTATGTAATCCATTTTATTCACTTATTAAATTATGAACATTCTGCATGTTATTAAATAGCCTTTAATACTAGACAGCTTAATGGAACCCTAGTAGTTTATCATAAGAATTTATAATTTAAACATTATATGATTATTAGACAATTAGTTGTTTAGAATGGTTTATAATTATAAATAATTGTACAGCCATAATCAGTATCCTGGGTACATAAATTTTTATCCCTGTCACTGATTATTTTGCTAAGGACCACATTTTGGCAAATAGACACATAAAATAAAAAGAACTTAAAGCTTTATTATGTTGTAAATTTCCAAGAACATATTTTTCCAGCCAAAGCTTTATAGTAATTAGTACCCATTATTAAAAATATATCTTTACTTTTTAAGAGAGCCAATCAACATTTTTAGAAATTTAATGCTCAGAAAGGTGAATTTTTCAATAGTTGTTTCTTCAGTGTTTCTCAGACTTCCCATAGGCAGTTGTTAATAAATTTCCTTTGAAGAGATGAATAATTAGAATATATGAAATGAAGCACTACAGAACAGCTTAATAAATGAATTTGTTGGCAAATTGTCAAAACAAGGCATTTTGAAGCCTATTCCAATTAGCCATTGCTGCGACAAAAATTAGTAGCTTCAAAAATCCATCTACTCCTTGCTTTCATGGTTTAGGCAGCCAATGGACACTGCTAGGCAGTTCATGCCTAAGGTTTCTCATGCAGATGCCAGCATCAGCTGAAGGCCTCTTCCCTCACTTTGCCTGGGCTGGGATGCCTAGAATAGCTGGAGGCAAGCTGGGTGTACCTTCCTCTTCATAGGCTCCTCCACATGGCTAACTTGGACTTCCTTAGAGAATGGGAGTCCCAAACTTTCACTTGTTTCCCACAACATGCCTTCCAGGAGACCTGTGTGAAGGCAAAGCTTCCTATGACCTTACATCAGAAGTCACACAATGTCACATCTACCATTATCTATTGGATCCATACAGGACAGCCCAGATTCAAGGTGGGTCAAAGAGGAGGCTCCACTTGTCAAATGGAAATGAGTTACACCTAAAGGGAGGAAAGGAAGCGGGTAATCCTCTTGGGCACAGGCTACCACAAAGTCTTTAATCTATTCTTCAAATGGCATCTCTGTCTGCTACATAATTTAAGTGTGCCTTTATGACACACTTTCTTTCTTTCCTTCCTTCTTTCAGTGGAAACTGCTTCCTAGATTACTAATAAAAGGAGATAGGGTCTCTTATCTCTTTCTTCTTTATTTTATTCATTTTTTATTTATATATGACAGCAGAATGCATTATAATTCTTATTACACCTATTGAGCACAATTTTTCATATCTCTAGATGTATACAAAGTATATTCACAGCAATTCATGTCTTTTTACATGTACTTTGGATAATAATGTCCATCACGATTTGTAACCCCATACCTCCTCCCTTTCCTTCCCACTCCTCTGCCCTATCTAGAGTTTGTCTATTCCTCCCATGCTCCCTCTCTCCCTACCCAACTATGAATCAGCCTCCTTATATCAGAGAAAACATTCAGCATTTGTTTGGGGGGATTGGCTAACTTCACTTACCATTAGCTTCTCTAACTCCATCCATTTATCTGCAAATGCCATAGAAATTAAAGAAATGCAAATCAAAACTACTCTAAGATTTCATCTCACTCCAGTAAGAATGGCAACTATTATGAATACAAACAATAAGTGTTGGCAAGGATATGGGGGGAAAAGGTACACTCATACACTGCTGATGGGACTGCAAATTGGTGCAGCAAATATGGAAAGCAGTATGGTCTTGGAAAATTGGGAATGGAAACACCATTGGACCCAGCTATCCCTCTAGTCAGTCTATACACAAAGGACTTAAAAACAGCATACTCCAGGGACACAGCCTCATCAATGTTTTTAGCAGCACAATTCATGATAGCTAAACTATGGAACCAACCTAGATGCCCTTCAATAGATGAATGGATAAAAAAAATGTGGCATATATACACAATGAAATATTACCCCTTTCTTCTTTCTAAAAATCAGATTTTACAATCAGATCTGCATTCAAATCTGTTATGCCATTCACCAACAGTTCATTAGAATGGACTCCAATTTCTAGTGCCTAGAACAAACCTAACATACAGTAAAGATATTGACTAAAAAATTTATTATTTATTAAATAATTTCAAAGTTCATTATCCACTCTAGGAATACGTTAATGTTTGGAAAACATTTAGTACAGCTCCTTAATATAGTACAGGAGAGTATGACAGCTATTAGTATTATTATTATAACTAATATTCTTCTCATGATATTGTTATTACAGATGTTCTCCTTATTCCTGTCACCACAGTCTAACAACTTTAGCAACTACATCACATTTATTTTTCTCACCATATGTATAACCACTATTTTAGTGGCTTCAAGACTGATACTGCTGACACATTAGACAAACTTTTACATCCCTAGAACTTGTCAACCTAATAGTTATTTTCTTCACTTCTCTCCTGCAAACCAAATCGTCACTCGAAACTATTTTACCTCTCAAGAAATAGTAACAAATTCTGCCAATCTCCCTTCATAAACATGATCCTACTCTTACATTTCCTACAATAATAATCCCATCTCCTGACTCCTTTTTATTTGTCTGTCAGCACTTTCTGGCCTCACCTTACCCCCTAACTCTACCTTGAATCCACAGTCACCCATGTCTTTAGTATCTTTGATGATAAAGACTAACTCTGCCAAACTCTTAAACCTTAACTTCTCTTGTTTTCCTGGTCCTAGCATTCCAGACCTTGCCAAGTTCCTCAGTTCCCTTCAAAATGATATACTCCAAGCAAACTTGAACTCCAGTACTATTCCAAAATCATTTTATAGCCTCTTCTTTGCACATTTCCATTTTTACTATATCCCTATCCCAACCCTTCCCTGTTATTCTCCAGGGTCACCTCATATTCATCCCATCACTTTCACTTTTGGAGATAGTCTTTAAAAAAAAAAAAAAAAAGGTTTTTTCCCACATACCTTTATTCTATTTATTTATTTTTTATGTGGTGCTGAGGATTAAACCCAGGGCCTCACAAGTGCTAGGAAAGTGCTTCACCACTGAGCTACAGCCCCAGCTTGACAGTCTTGTTTTCTACTTTAGTGAAAAAAAAAAAAGAAAAAAAAAACGAGTGACTTCCAAAATGAGCCTTTTTAATTTTGCAATCTCAAAGACTTTCTGTGTTAAATGGCTTCCCTGTTGCTTCCATCTTCTCTCTTGGAGGAAAAACTGCTACTCCCTCTCAAGTTTATCCTGTACTACTCTGTCCACAATCCCAACTTTCTGTCACCCTTCTGATGAATAGTCCATATCTATCAAATCTTTAGTCTCTACCATATGCTGCTGGTTCTTCTCAGCCTGGGTAAAAATGCTCATCCTTCATATCCTGAAAACATCATTTGCCCCAATGAGGCTTTTAAACTCTTTCTCCATCTCGTTGTTTCTTTCTTGTTGACAGTCTCAGAGGTCTTCACTAACTGCTCATTCTTTTCAGCACCAAATCATTTCTTAGCTCCTTGCAGTCTAGTAAAGTCCTTACCTCTCAGTCATCCCAATCACCAAATCCAGACAGCAACTTGCTACATGTGTAGCAAGTTCAGAAAATAACAACAATAAAGCACTTAAAGGTAGAATTTTTTTCATTGAAAATAAAAGCATTCTTGCAACTTGAATTGTCTACATTAAAAAACAGAAAAAAATGTCAATGAGATAACTGACATTGCTTTTAGTTATCACAGTATAAATAGCTGTGCATTTTTAAATGCTATTAAAATCACTATTTTATAGTCAATAATACAATGGTACATTTCTCCTCAAATCAGATCATGGTTTCTTTTTAAAGATGAAGTTCATGTTCACAAAGATTAGTCATCACTACGCTATGCAATTCTTTCAAGATCAAAAAAGAATTAACCTCCTCTGATTCACTACCTACACTGCCTTACACAAAGATAAATAAAAAGAACCTAATTTCAGTCTTGAAATTTTCATCAACTCTACACATGTCTCACTTCTGGTATATGTCCTTACCTTATCAATACTATCATTTCTTCAGAACCCTTCATTGTCTTTTGTTACAGTCTAAGATACTTAACAGAACACATCACAATTTTATATACTGTAGGTTTATTCAACATGAAAATGGGATTGCTTTCGTTTCTGGAAGCATTGACTATCACTCTGTTGCAACCTCTGTTGCAACCTCTGTAAGCTGTGATAGATTTCAACAACTATAGTTGATATTGATGTTTATACCCTGTATCTGCTTCTAGTTATTATTTTTTCTTTTCCTATAAAACATAATGCTAATTGGTAGTTGCCTCCAGGCACAAAACATCAGAAAAATATCCAATCTATAATTAAATTCCCTGCAGAAATCCTAGAAACCAACTTGCATCCCATAATTTTTTCCTGTCAATTTTCATTACTAAATACATATTTCATTAAGATGATTATGTAGTTTGATGAGATCCACACTGGCAATACAATTTCTTCTGGCTCCTCATAATGAGCTGTACTTAGCTTTGCCCTTTGCCTTTTGCCTTCAGGTCCCCCAGGTCCACCTGGAATAGTAATTGTGGAGGAAATCACCGACAGCACAGCCACACTCTCCTGGAGTCCAGCAGCTGACAACCACAGCCCAATCTCCTCCTATAACCTGCAGGCTCGCAGCCCCTTCTCCTTGGGCTGGCAAACTGTAAAAACAGGTGAGTCCCAAAGCAAAATCAGACACAACCAGAGCTTCCTATCTCATGATTGATATCTGTTTACAATCTCACTAGGATCTTTTCTAGGTTCTGAAATCTTTTTATTATTTATTACACTATTGACCACCGTTTGCTTCTTTTTATGAACTGAAAAAAGCAAGCTACCTTTCTTTCCTCTTAGTTTCCAAACAGGGAGCACATCGTGTTTGTTTGTTGAAATCATTTTGGACTTACATAAAAGTTGTAAAAATAATACAGAGATTCTTCGGACCCACTCCCCACCTTCCCCCAATAATAAAATCTTACACAGCCACAATACAGTTATCAAATCAGGAAAGTGACATTGGGACAATTCTCTCCGTCGAGCTTCAGGCCTTATTTGGATTTCACCCAGTCTGATAATGCAATTTTTCTTGGTGCGTAGTTCTGTGAAATTCTTTGTAATTTTATTTTACAGATTCAAGAAGCCACGGGAAAATTAAGATATAGGAGTGTTCCATTGTCCCCATTCCTTGTGCAATGCCTTTATAGTCACATATCTATTTATAAAAAAAATCTAACATAAATTGTATTATTTAAAACATTATAGTATTTTAATGACCACTTTTAAGATGTTTCCATTATAGTTGTATTATTCCAAAAATTATTTTCATCTTTTTATATTTTAAAACTAAATTCCCCCTATTTCTTCAATGCACTGTCCAGCAAGGACGTGTAACCCCAAACTCACCTCCTGACAGTAAGATATGCTTTTAACATGGTATTTGAAAAGTATGTAAGACCATAAAATGAAATGAACTTTAAAATCACTGTTTTAGGTATTTAGGATACATTGATGAACACTAACAACAACAACATCTCTGCCTTTGTAAAAATTGCACTGTCATCATGAGGATAAATAATTAACAGAAAACAAAATAAGCATATAAATTGCAGAGTATGTCAGAATTTGATGTGTGCTGTGGGAAAAAAATAAATTGTGTTGATATGGTATGGTAGAAGTACACTGGTAAAGCAGTATATTAGTTGGTGTGGGCATCCATAGCAACCCATACACTGAGTATGTTGAACTGAAATGTATTTTCTCACAGTTTTGGAAGTTGGAATTGCAAGGTCAATTTTCTGGCTGACTTGGTTCCTGATGAAGGCTCTCACATGCAAATGCTCTGGTGTCTCTTTTTATAAGCATACTAAGAAGAGAACATCCTTTTGTGATTACTTAAAACTTTATTCCTTAGAGACCCCATTTTCAAATAAAGCAACCCTGGAGGTTAAGGATTCAACATATGAATTTTAGAAGGACACAATTCAGTTCACAACAGGAGGTTATAATTTGAAATAGAGTGGCCAGCATATGCCTCATGGAGTTGGTACATTTGAGTGAACTTTTAAAAGAGATGAGGATTTAGCTATGCCAATACCAAAGGGGAAAGCAGCCCATGTAGAAGGACAAACCAATGTGAAAGTATCAGAAGACTAATGAGGCAGGTGCAGAATGAGATTTGGAAAAATGGTAGAAGATGAGTTTGGAGAGATGTTGGCAGTCCCACATCCTGAAAGAATGGAGAAATACTGGAGAACTGATATTCCCTGTATTATCTTTTAATACATTCATTCCAACTATGTTGGAAATAGATTATGAAACAGGTGAGGAGAGGGGGCACTACACTGGTTAGGAAGCTATCATTGTTGAGAGATGGTATTGCTTCAGAGTGACAAAGGACAAGTCATAAAATTAGTCATTTGAAACATTTGGAGTCTCAAGTTTGAGGTTTAGGATAAAGTTATAAATTGTAAAATTGTCACATAAATTGTATTTAAAGCCATAAGGTTGCATGTCAACTCAAAGAAAATAAATATAAACTAAAGAAATGAGTATGAAAATCCAGTCCTGGAATAATCCAATAGTAAAAAGTTGTTGAGAAGGGTAATCAGCCAAAGGATACAGACAGGAAGTAATCATTGGGAGAAAATAAAATCAAAATAATGTGATTTGTTGGAAGGAAAAAAAAATGAGACTATCACAGAAGAGAGTAAATATTTCAAATGTGGCTGACATGTCAAATGAGTACTGGAATTGACCACTGGTTTTAGTTATATGAAGACCATTGGCGACCCTTGATAATATCAGTTTTAGTGCCATGGTAGGCAATAATATCTGATAAGAATAATTCAAGAGAAAATGGGAGAGAAGTTATTACAGAAAATTGTTAGGTTTTACTACAAAGGGAAGTGAAGAAATAAACATATTTTGAGGTCATAAACACCATAATTTACTTAGGGATTGGAGTCAGACAGGAAGAAATAAAAGTGTTCAGAATGGCTCTAAGATTTTGGCTACATCTGTAAGAAAGAAACTGTCATTCCCTTAATATGAGTCCTTCAAAACATTATTCAAGTGTAATTGTCTAATAGGCCATTGAACATGAGTCTGGAGTCTAGCCAAGAGATTCATGGCTGAAAATATTGGAGTCATCAGCATAGAGAGGGTGTTTAAAATTATGAGACTGGATAAGATCACCAGGTAATAAGAAAATGGGGAAGAGTGATGCTAGCATCCCAGGAAGATAAGGAACTGAGACCTGACCTTAAAGTTTCAATAACAGAGACCATTGGTAAGCTAGACAGAAGATAAGGTGGAAAGCTGGAAGTAAGAGCATGATTGGAGGGGGTTCAAGAAAGAATGGAAAGAAAAAAATCCACAGGCAGAACAAGACATTTTTGCTCTAAAAGAAATAGAAAAACTAAGTGAAGACTAGAAGGAGAGAAAAGGTGATAAGAGCCTTGGGAGTTTTTTGTTTGTTTGTTTGTTTTGTTTTGTTTTCTTTTCCTGTAGGAAAAAAATACCTGCATATTTGTTTGCTTATAGAAAGCATACATTATCTGCATTTGGAGGCTGTTTATTCTTCTATGCAATATCTTAAGAGAATCAGCCCTTGAGAAGGGCAAAATGTCCTCAATTCCTATTAGAGTAAGAAATTGGAAGAACTTTAAGTTCTTTAAGGAGGACTTTAAGTGTAGAAGGGATTTTGCTGCTGACAGATCATGAATTCCAAAGATCACAGTGGAAGAGCTTCAGGAATTAAGGAGGAACACAAGCTGGGTAGAAAAGCAAGTGTGCTAAATTCTATGGAGATAAGAATAAAAGTAACAAGGTGGAGGGGTGCAGATGTCTGAAATTGCCTACCATAGCAAAATGAAATGAAGCAGCAAGGTAAATCCTGGTGGACCCAAGACAAGTGTTGGTGATACAGTGTAGAAGGGAGCCAGAGAGGGTGTCTGGGAATCTTGTTCCTACCTTGGTGTGTGGCAAGGGTAGCTCAGTATTTCCCCAATATATGGATTGGTGGCCTTTCTCCTATATCTCAGATCTTTGTGCTCCAAGAACAGTGCTCAGTGTCCAGTGCAATAAGAGGAGAAGCTTTTCCCCCACCTCTTCATGTCACCACTTACAACAATCAGCCCCGCAGTTCTGTGAGATTTATCAGGCAGGCCATACAGCCTGTGCTCTGTTCACTCACCCTTCCATGGAGCTGCTAACTTGGTAACTTTCTGTACATTTCAGAAGAGACTTTCATGCAAAATTCAAAATGAATGAATCCTACTTTGCCATAGTAAAACTGAACTATCATCAAATCAACAGCCTTACTCCACTCCCATTTGTCCCTGTCCCCATCACATAGAAATCAAGGAATGATATCAACTCTCAAGATCTTTACACATAAGAATATGGAGAATCTCCCTTTTTTTTTTCACATAATAAGTTCTAACAATATTTCCTAAAGAGCAGAGATGAGCAATAAAAGCAGTTCTGAATAGTGCATATATGCTATATAAAAAGTATTTTGCTACATGGTAATTGTATTGACAATTTTACCTTTTGATAAAAATACAAATGTAGTACAAAATATGAAAAATGTAGTCACTATGAGAAGAAGAGAGAATATCCACTTATATCCCAACAAGTTTTTAAATTAGAGAGAGATATTCTTAATTTGCTATTTAACTACCAAGTAGCAAAATATGTTTGTCAGACCAGGACAGGCAAACTGCTCAAGAAATTTCATAGAAATTGAAGAAAAACTCTTTGCTTAGATTTTTTTATGACTTGGCCTCTTATCTGGAGTTAAAAGTTGGTGAAATGATTTTTAGTGTAGATAACAGCAAGTTATATAATGACCAAACATAAGTAAAGAATTTTAATAAACCCCAGTAAACTTTGACACTTGCAAGCACTTATTTCCTGAAAATTGATTTTCATTTTACTACTGACACTGGAGGTGGTGCCATGAGCATGTGTTGTGAGGAGGTATGAATCTGCCTGTTGATTATGTCAGTAATAGTGATATCTTTGAATGCCATTTATAGTATTTTTATAGTCCTCCTAATGACATAAAATATCATTCCTCTCTATAGTCCCAGAAATCATAACAGGAGATATGGAGTCAGCCATGGCAGTGGACTTAAACCCCTGGGTGGAATATGAGTTTCGTGTAGTAGCCACCAATCCAATTGGGACTGGAGATCCAAGCACCCCATCTCGGATGATCCGCACAAATGAGGCAGGTAAGAATTTAAAGAGTTGGAATTTACTTTGAAAGCAAGCTGAATTAAGCATGATTGCTTTATTGCTTGCCTTAATATAATTTGTCCTGATGCATTTACCCTAGATATCATAAAATCATTTCCTTTAAAATAATGCTTTCACTTTACTTGTTTTCAAAACTTTTTTTTTCCTTGTGACCACAAATACAGGCACGTGGATGCTGCAATTTTCTACCAACCTTCACAGCATCTTCAAGTTAGTATGAAGTCAAAGCAATTAGTTTCTAATTCTAATTGTATACTTATACACTATACATCCACAAAATCCAGAATGGATTTTTCTTCTTTTTCTCCAGTGACAACATCCTCCTTTAATTATAACCTACTTCCTTATAACTCCTTTATGCTGACCTTCACCACCTAACCTGTATAAATTATACCTTGCAAATACAAACACAGTCCTTCCTTGACCTATTGCTTACTTGAAGTCTATGTATATAATAAACACACATCTGCATTCTGACTTAGAAAACAAAGCATTTTTCTGGCCTTTTAGAATAAGTATCTCTGATAAAAATGTTTTTTTTTAATGTAGATAAGAGGAATTAACAGCTTTACTCAAAAAGTAAATTAAGCTATCTTTCTCATCACATGGAAAGAGTAGATATACAAGGAACTAAAAAAATTTACTAAGATTATTAATTAATTAATTGTATGGATTAATCAGTGTATCTGTGAAATTTCCATACAAAGAATTTTTAGTAGATTTTATTACTTTGGACAAAGTCTATTGAGACATAAATTTTATAACCCTATAAAATTCTATATTAATTTTATAAAGAAGAAAAGAGGCGTTCAGAGGTTTGTAACACAAAGGAATGATAAATGTTTAGGAGCACTGAATGCTAATTATCCTGAATTGATCATTACATGTTGTGTGTATCAAATGGGTACCATTTGTATCCATATATACACAATTAAAATACATAAATAAATTGCATTTAATTGTATATTAACACAGTACCTAATAGACAGCACCTAACAGAACACAAGGAGACACATGAGTCAATACTTTGATGAGAGTAATATAAAAACATAAATGGGGCAGGTGGCAAAGTAGGTATTAGATCCAGGAAGGAAAAAAACTAATGTTTTTATACATATTTAATGATAATATGTAAAACTCAGAGAAAGTTCATTAAAATGAAGATTTTTGTCACGTCTTCACTATCCTTTGGAATATAAAACAGTATCTGGAACTTGTACTCAACATGTCTTATTTTAAAAGGGAACATTCTTTCTCTTTCCTTTCGGCAGCCTTATCCATATCATTATCTAGGTCAGAGGCATATGTACATAGAAGACAGGATTAATTATATCCATTTTTTACTATATTATAGATTTGGACCAAAATATGATTCGACTTCTAACAAATTAAACAAAATAATTATCAGCAAAATAAACTATCACAACAATTAAGCATATCATGTCTGTCCCTTTAAAAATGAGAGGAAAGAATTCCAAATGATCAAGTTATTTCATTAAATACAAATAACTGTACAAAATATTTTCAGATTTTTTTCCACATAAAAGTTAAGCACCCAAGGGAAAAAATATGTTACATATGCTGGAAAATATTCATGCAAAGAAAAATCCAACTTCTCTGATTTTATGATTTGCCTCTCACAAGTTGTTTTTTCTGCTACTTTTCAATAGTGTGAATTTTAAATTGAACATTAATTGGCTGGTTGGATTTTCATGCATCCATAAAATCAGCCATGCTTTCATTGTGTACAGGTGTTCATTAATTAAGAGCATAACAGGTTAGTCATTCCTCATTTTATGTACTCACTGTTCAGATATGGAAATGACTGCCAATAGTAATACTTATGCTCACATAATTTCTAAAAATCACTGCCTTACTTTGCATATTGTTAATTGTGTTTAAACAAAGACAAAGATTGCTGCCTAATTCAGAGGCTCTCTATAAATATTCGTTTCAAACGTAAATAATTCGTTTGGGATGAATAATCCTTTCAAACTTTTTATAGTATAAATTTCCTTGTGCTATTAAAAAGCTTTTTAGCAAAAACACTTTTACATTTTAAACTAAATTATGTTCAGAAGATGCATTTGAAAGACTTCATCTGTTTCTGCAGCTTCCTCAATCATGTATTGCCTGTATCTCCATTTTATCATGAGTTCTATATACATGACATACTTGAGTCCATTAAAATCTTATGGAAGAGAAATAGTATGAAAAATGCATGAAGTACTCTTCTCTGAAAGTGAGTTGAAGGCTTGCGCTGCCCACTTTGTGCTTCTTTTGCTTAGATACTACCTACAACTCGAGCTACTAATGGTGTTGAACCAAGTGTTGAATTTTGTGCCTGTTTTGTCAGGCAGCACAGATTAAAAGGGACACCAATATCCTGAGACAGCTCTCAAGTGATGCACTCTGCCTCTATTAAGTGCATATCCTGTATTTTAAAAGATGAGTCTTTTCTAATGGACCAACTAAACTTTGAAAATTGACAGAGCTGCTTTGGAGGGGAAAGGTCTCACATTAGGATGTTCACTTGAAAATTTTATGCCTCTTTAAAATTCTCTTATTAGAAAATTCTAAATTCCAAAGCAGATTTAGCAAAGCATTTCAACCTTAGAATTGCTCCTTTCCGACACCAAAAAGTAACAAATGAATAATAAATACATTTCTTTGCAATTCTCCTCTAGGGTATATTTTGAATTTTGTAGTCATCAAAGCACTTTTTGTAGTCAATACAAGTAACTTGATTCAACTCAACTTCTTAGCAATATCAAAACAGTAATATAAATATGTACTTTTACATTAGTACACATTTATAGTGAAACTTTCTTACATGCTTTAATTAGAGACAGATAAATATCCCTGTGCTTATTAATTTATAAAATATGTTACTATTTTCAAAACAACATATAAATTATGAGACAATATAAATCCTTGGTTACTTAAAAGGATTATGTCACATTTTAAGAAATGAATTTGAAAAGTGCACTATGATAAAAATGGAAAAACATACAATGAATACAGGAACAACAGTTCTTTCCCTGAATGTCAATATTCTATAAGTTACACATTTGTAACACTTGAAATATGAATAAAGAGTTAACTATGTAACTTGTCATTTAGAAAAGCATTGTATTCTTTATTGTGTAATATCTGTTAATCCAAAACTCTTGACATAAATCCCAATATCTATTGTTATTTCAAACTTGAATTTATATATAAATAAGTATATATAAATTAAAAATTGAAAATTTTTCTATATAAAAATATATATAAATATATGTGTGTATAATATAAACATATTTTAAAGGAAGCTTTATCTGTAATTATTTGAGTTTACATCTGAATTAATGTTTTATTGTTCCATTTTCCAGCATTGTGTACATAAGCAAGTTTGTTTAAGGCTTTGATTTTTACATTAGTACACATTTATAGAGAAATGGGGAAAATATTACAACTTATCCCACTGGATAATGTGAATCTGACATAAGTTGTCTATGTACATATATGAATACACCACAGTGAATCTCACCATCATATACATCAAGAAATTTTAACAAACAAAATAACTATGGGTAAATGGAAGAAAGATCAATAGATGGAAGCGGGGGTGGGGAAAAGAAAGGGGAAGGATAGGTATTGTGTTCCTAATAAGAATAAAATATACCTCATGCTTGTATAATTATATCAAAGTCCATTCTATTGTCATATATAACTAAAAAGAACCAATAAAATAAAAAAGACAATATGTATAAGCACTATCACCATCATCATTAATTTAAATGATTTGTTATTTTATAAAATGGAAATTTACACAATAGTAATAATTCAGAAGTTGCTTTTATTCATATTGAGGGCCCCTTTTCAGGTATCTTCTACATCTCCCTCCCAAACCCATGTCTGGCCTTCGTATGGTGCTTTTGCCTTCTTCTTAATTAGCTAGTACTGAGTCCTACGTTATCTCAAATAATTTCCTTTGGTTTTTGTAGTATAGACAAGGCAAAAAAGAGCAGAGAGAAAGAAGCATCAAATGAAAGACCATGTATGTTGTTTTTCCACAAATAGCTCCCCAGTTGCTTAGTACACTGAATTCCATCAACCATTCTCTTTTGACAGTTTTCTGGCCACACAAGGAAAAATAATTTTCTACATTTAAATGTATCAGATGGAAAATCAGATAAAAATCTTCCTTTGTCTTAATTTTTATGCACTATATTACACTTATGTACTGATGTGCTAAATAGACTAGTTCCTATTGCAAAGTTAAATTTTTTTAAAAAATGGGAAGAAACGAAAAAGAAAACAAGAAAGGGGTAAACATCTACTTAGGTGGTGCAATGTGTATGATGTGCTTCTCCTTGGGTATTGAAAGTCCACGTGATGGAATTTGTCCTCTGCCTTCTCTTTTGAGGTGCTTTGGGTTTGCTGGAGACATATGGCTCCCTAACATACAGTATTACTGGGTGTGACTTCAACAAGCCTGTCTGAACCTACTTTCCATAGATAGTCCATTTCAACAGTATCTATTTCACATCCCCCATGCCTGTCAAGGCAATTCCTAGAAATATAAGATCTTTTTAAGAACTATTTTCATTTCTGTACTGATAGCTGGAGTGGGACAGGGCATCCTACAAAACTCTGAAGCTCAATATCCAGGCAGAGTGTGATAGAGTAAGTATATGAACTCTACTTATTTTGAAGTCTTGCTCCTCTCCTTATTTATCTTGGTAGGAAAATCACCCCCTACCTCCTTATTGACAGTTGGGGTTGGAGAGAGAGATGCCACAGCACATCCATCTTCTAAACTGACACTCTTCTTCCAAAATAGCATTTCCTGAGCTATAATCCTAGTTATATGAGCTAAAGAAAGATAATAGGAAAGAATCAAAAAAATGGGTTACCTTATTTCTAAGCAAGTCTGCACCCTTCTCTAGCCAGCCCCACTTTAGCTTATGAAGTTACATGTAATTCATTCCAAGTTCAGAAGAGACTTGTATAACTTCTTATTACAATTTCTTTAGTTCTTCATTGTCCTGTGACTCCTAAAAAGATATTGCTGTTTTCACATATGTATCTTTATAGTTCTGGTTCATGATAGTTATTTAGAAAATTTTCTTGAGTTCGGAAGTTATGTAGGAGACAATAAAATATTACTGTAATATACTCATGTACTTCTATAATACAAAAAATAGTTTTTAAATGCAAAAAATACTATTGCAATATATGATAGGACTAGATTAGTTTTCTCTAGGAGTATATAAATTGGCTTTGTAGATGCATATAGTGGGTATTTGAAAGCCAAAGCAAATATGACTTGGATTAAATTATTTATTGGGGCCAACTAGAAAATACCAGTTGTTAGGCAGTGCTGTGTACATAAAAAGTCATAGGCTATGGAGTTTTAAGGGTTGTTTTTCTGGTCAGTTTCTAAGAAAATGTTACATAGACAATATATTCAGCTGAAGTAATTGGGAAAATCTAAAAGCAAATACTATTAAATGAACATTATTGGCTTTCACAATCCAATGAGTAATTTAATTATATTGTATAAATGGTTCTCAGTAAGATGAAAAGAAGACAAAAATTATGGCAAGCAACAGACCTCTAAGACCAAATCTTGGTTATTGGGGAAAAGAGAAAATAACAGTATGGCTCATATAGCAGACAATATTTAAAAATCATAAGACCACTTTGGTCCAGGCAAGTCTGTTCAATAAAACACAATTAAGAAATATATCTTCAGTTTCAGATACAGTTTTCAAGCTAAGATGATAATTTTCACAAATGCCGTTTAGAAGGAAAACTGGTCATTATTAGGCAGGCGAGTCTTTGCTGCAAAGATCTCAAAGAAGAAACAGAGGATGAGAGGCAAAGCTATGGAAGACTTGAGCATGCAAGATGGTAGAGTAATGAAGGGCTGTCAGCTCAGGAAGGAATCTGACACCCTCAGGTTAGACTTTTCCTATCTTTCTTGTCCCTGAAGTGCTGCACATCAATTTCCAGGCCTGTGCTAAGTACTTGCCCTTCAATACCTCATTTGGTTTTCACATCAGTCTCTAAAACACTCTTAAAAATCAGTTTATATCATCTATAGTGGTATAAACAGAATCAGACTTTTTAAATTTTTTTGCACAAGATTATCTAGTAAGTAAGCAGTAGAGCTTGATTCTAACCTAGACCTTAACTTCCAAACTGATGCCTCCCAAATTGTAATCTCCTCGCCACACCTCCTCCCTCCTTCTTGCCATTTCCTTCTTCTCTTTTTACTACATTTATCTATAAGTCTCATTTGGAGATTACTCATTCTCTGCTTTTACTCCCTTGTAAACTCTTACAAATAGATAAGAGAATATGAGTTGAGATAAACACCATAGCTTTACATCTGTATTCTTGACTATTGCTCCTTATACCAAAGTTCAAAAATCATACAAATTCTACATTTCCTGAAATATATAACCATTTCTTCTACAAATTGAGAAGGGTATGTTTACTTAGATTTCCAAATTAAAACCAGCTGTGGGGCTTGGGATATAGCTCAGTTGTTAGAGTGCTTGCCTTGTATGCACAAGGCCCTGGGTTCAATCCCCAGCACCACATACATACATACATAAAGCCAGCTGTGCCAAAACTAAAATCATAAGTCTCATGGTAACATCAAAACAGGGTTAACCACATATCCAAGAAAGACATTGTATTTTCAAGATCACACATGCATAGACTCCTGCTGAATATTAGTGCCTGTTGGATGTCACCACTTTCTCTTTTGAGGATTTAAAATCAGTATACTACAGTGATGCAGCTACATCAATGTTTTGTAGCTACACTGTTCACAAACAGTTAAGCTATGGAGCTATTTGAAACGTCCCTCAGCAAATTAATGGATAAAGAAACTGTGGTGTATATACACAATGGAATACTATTCAGCCAAAAAGAAGAATGACTTTATGACATTTGCCAGTAAATGGATGGATCTGAAGAGTATCATGTTAAGTAAAATAAGCCAATCCCCAAAATCCAAAGATCAAATGTTTTCCCTGATATGTGAAGCTAACCCACAATAAGGGGTGGAGGGGAAGAAGTTCAATAGAATAGATAAAGGGGAATGAAGGAAAGGGAGGGAGGATAGAAATAGGAAAGACAATGGAAAAAAATCTGATATAACTTTCCGAGTTACATATGTGAATACACTACAGTGTGTCCCCACTACAAGACTGGGGCTCTGATTATAATAAGATATATTCCACGCATGTATAATTTTATCAAAATGGACTTTACTATCATGTATAACTAAAAAGAACCAATTAAAATTTTGAAAGAAAATTATAATAAGTAGTATTTTTCAAAATCCAGGTATTGTGATAAATAATTACAAAAATATGTTTTAAGTAGGTACAATTATCTTCATGAGTGACAGGAATGAGAGTGGTACAACTAGGACCACACCCAGATCTTTCTCTCACAAGAACCTTTTTACTATTTGTATACACTCTTATCTATTCTATTCATAAGAACAAAAGCAGGATTTGAATTTGTTTAGGAAACACCATTGGTATTTTTTGAAACTTTAAAAATTTCACTTTTTCTATAAAGTTCAGCCTAAATGATAACTAATAGCAATATCCATGTGCCTTGTACTTAAATTCTAGTAGGGGAAAAAAATGTTTAAATGTCCCTCTCCCCTCCCACCTTTACTGTATCAACAACCTCCCTCCTGTCTTTCCATTCTCCTGTACCTTCTTTCCAAACTAGTCAATAACCACTGAGCTCCTAAATTACACATCACTTCTCACAGTCTCTGATAAAGCTTATTATGTAATAAGTCATTTAAACACTTGCAGTAAGAAAACTAGAAATTTTTCACAGTGGGGGAAAAAAGATGGGTAAATGATTTCATCTTGTTTTGCTTAGTTATTAAGTCATGTTGATAGTGTGGCTCACTTTGTTCTAACTGTTGTACTTACAAAAATATTTAGACATGCTTAAACTGAGGTGGTATACTACAAAAATATTTAGACATGCTTAAACTGAGGTGGTATACTACATTTTGGTTATTCTGAGTATTTACAAGAATGTTTTCAAAGTTAAAGATGAAAAGAGTCAATAGTCTATAGTTCAACATGCCAGATAAGACCTCAAACAGTTAAGCCTTTGTAGCTTGTGGGCAAAGTATCAATTACATTATCCATTCATGGAGGATCACTGCCCAAAAATAAATTCAGAAGAATCAGGGCTTAACCTGCTAACCATGCATGTAAACTTGATTGTCTACGCTAACATGCTCATGACATTATCAGTGGCTGAGGGAAAAATGACCTCACTGCTTAAATATAAATCAGGTTCTCATTAATGCCACTGAAAATATTTGGTTTTAACAAAATATGTATTTCTCTGTACTCAATGAAAGCATTTACTAGATGTTTCATTGCATTAATTTTATGCTTCTAACAAGAATTATAGGACTATTACACCAGAAGGGCTCTGAAAGATTAAGTCAAATTCCTTGATATCATAAGTAATGCTGTTTTATAAATAAAGGGCTATAATTAAAATCAGTAGACTCCATAGAATTTACTGCAGAGATTATAACTATATACCACCAACTTGAAAAGGAAATGAATGAGCCTGGGCTTCACTGATCATCTGCACATAATTAGGAAATTTAAGCCAATTAGAATTAGACTGCCCAAACAGTATGATCCTTACAACAAAATATAATGCCTGAGTTGTAGTTATTAAAGCCTTATATTTTCTAGTAGTACTTCCCAGTATATCTAATAATAAGCTTTTTAAGTTTAGGAGCAGTTGGTGTTTTTTCACAAATATTATTAAAACATAGTAAGCCATAATGCCTCTTGCTATATCACTTAGGTTTATTAAAATTGGAGATAGGAACTAACATCCTCCTTATGTCACTCTAACACTAACTATGGGCTATCTTGTCTTAAAAAGAAATTAGTATGCCAGGTGTGGTGTAATCTCAGAGACCCAGAAGGCTGAGGCAGGAAGATCACAGGTTCAAGGCCAGCCTCTGCAACATTAGAAGACTCTGTCTCAAATAAAAAGGACTGGTGATGTAGCTCATAACTCAGTGTTCAAGCACCCATAGGTTTAATCCCCACTACCAAAAAATAAATAAATAAAAAGAAATTAGCAGCTTGATTTTGAATACAAGAAATTTTATGCACTTGGGGTTGTTTTTGTCTTGTTTTGTTGTTTGGTTTTTTACAGATAATTCAACTGGGAAATTATCCAAATAGAAATTAATCAAATCAGAGAAAGCTTTGTTTTTTTTTGTCTTCTCAAAGTGAAAGTTTCTACAAAATATTCACCAGTTTTTTTACTCAGAAAATTAAAACTTTTAAACAATTTAAATAAGCTTTCTAAAACATAAAAGCATTAATAGACTGTAGAATAATACACTAAAGTTTCAGAGGTTTTGATTTCAAATACTTTCTCCCACTGCATTCTCCTCCAGTCTTACAATGGGCTCCAGGGATCCCACCAGGGATCCCACAGCCTACTCCACAACTCCCATCCAGAGTCTCGGAGCAGCCTCTTTTTAGGTGATGTCAGAGAACTAAACAAAATTGAACAGGATCTTCAGTGCATAGTCTTCCCATAGAAATCCATACTTTTAGGGATTGTGTCCTTAGAGCCCTAAATTTAGGAAATAAATGCAGTCCAGTGTAACAGAAAAGGAACTTGACTTGATAGATCTTATGCATAATATTATTCAAATGTGAGTTGTGAGATAAATGTGAAGTGTATGTTTGTTTTTTCTTAAACAAATGGTACAAAGACAAGCCATAATGGTTTGATATCGATAAATTACTCTGTCTCCACTATTCATTTGGCTATGGACAATCAGAATATTCAAAACTCAGATTAGCCACTGAGGGATTATATGACACCTTGTTTTCTTTCTTTTTATACAGTTAAAACCAGCTCACTTCTCATGTGCTGTATTACCCATATCATAAGCCAGAAAATAAACTTACAATTAGTACACGATGTTACAGTGGCTTTTCAGACATGGTCTCGAGGCATACTGACACATCACAGGTTGCTACTCATGAACATTAACTCTAACTATTAATTTAAAAACTCATGTTCATAAATCATTTGCTTGATATACATATGAATTAAGACATATTCAGAGTGTTTTCTGCAATACCACCATGTTTTCCCAATTGAACACCATACAATTTCTTGTATGAGAATAAAGGTTATCTAACCCCATGTAATTCTTAGGGAACCCATGAAAGTGAACTCCATGGGCAAAAAAATCTTTAGTATGCATGTAACAGTGAAAGGAAAAAAAAGACTAGTAACTATTGCTGTTTATATTATATATTATATATTAACAGGCTTTTTTTCTCTCATCTCCCTGGCCCAAGTAGAATTTTTATTTTTCCTTTCTAGTACTATATAAATTCTCCCTTCAGTTTTTTTTCTAGCATATAAAATGCTGCGTGAATATCTAGCAGTAATTAATAGCCTGTCATCTGAGTAGGTAATATATGGGAGTGAATTCATTGTTTATGAGTATATCAATATCATTTTAAAACTATATGCTAGGATAGAAAGGCAATGGTGAAGTGTAAAATTGCTAATGCAGGCTCATAGCCTGGAAAATGATTTCTTTTAATAGTTTTCTTCATTTAACAGTTCTTCATTTGACAATGTTCCCATTCAACTGCAGATTTTGTGGTTTGGTACAGTGAAGAAGAAATTTATTCCTTTGACACTTTTATTCTTTTAATAGTTATTCATTTGAAAAAGTTTCACTGATGGCCTATATATTTTGCAGTTTGTAGAGAAATTGATTCTTGACAGGTTTTCTTTAAATGTGCATTAAAATAGATTCTCCTTCTGTGGCATTGTTGCTAAGATTTCTTTAAATTGGGTCTTACTGGGGGGTTCTGGTAATACAGTAATGTTGGTGTCAACCAGTGGGTTTTCCAGGGATTCTGTAAGCTCTAGATGACAGAAAAGGGTCACACTACTGGCAAAGAGGAGAAAAGCAAGCAATTTAAAGGATGGAGTTTTTCTAACCATTAGTAGGTGGTCTTTAGCTTTCATGTTCATTATAATTTGAACATCACTGACAAATCATTTACAACAAGATTAGTTTGGGGATGGAGTATGTGACCATGAAATACAGTTATCAAATTGTCCTCAAGGAGCTGGGGTTGTTGCTCAGCAGTAGTGCTTGCCTAGCACGAGTGAGGCGCTGGGTTCGATCATCAGCACCACATAAAAATAAATAAAATAAAGGCAATGTGTCCAGCTACAATTTAAAAAAAAATTGTCCCTCAAAGATTTGAAAGCAGATAATCTGTCACAAATGTTTTATTTCAATATTTAATATGATCATTCTAAGCTCAAACCAATGTTTGACTTGTTATTTCAGGATTTTACCAAAAGTCAATACCGTCATGATAGGTCTGTATTGTAAGAAAAATCTCACATCTATTCCCTCTCCTCACTGTTGATCCTTTTTTACTCACAGTTCCAAAGACAGCGCCCACCAATGTCAGTGGAAGAAGTGGAAGAAGGCATGAGCTGGTCATCGCCTGGGAGGTAAAGAAAGTCTCTGAAGATGTCAGAATTCCCCACTTCCTTAGAAATGCAGGCTTGCTGCCCTGGTATAAAGAAACACATGGGTTTCTTTTTAGATTAAGCACTTAGAGCATGTACTGCTCTCACAAGTATTGCCAAAGCGAAGGTCTCTCATTTTCATACCAGGCCCCAGGTCTAAGATATGCTTTCCTGTCATATAAGACACCACAAAACAAAGTTTGCATGATTAAAACACATCCTATTCCAAATTACTTCATGGATCTGTTTGACTTCATTTGTCATTTAATTATTTGACCAGTAGATAGTCACCTTGACTTACTAGGAACTAACAGTCCTGGGGAGAAGGAATGAATCACCCCTGTGGGGCACAATGTTCAGGTTGTCCCTCCTAGTCCATGCTAGAAATGGTGTCCTCATTTTACAAATTATGAAACAGATAATTTTTAAGAAACTCCCTAATAAACAGAATTGGGACCCTTCTTATAAGCATTTATATTCTTTTTTCTACCTAGTCATACAGCTTCCAAAATATTCTTTTTCTAAAAAAACAAAAAGAAAAAAGAAAAAGAATGAAAGGGGACTTACTTATTTTTTACTAAGCCAATTTCCTTTTTGATAAATAACCTTATTGTTGGGACTGAGAAAATAGCTCAGTGGCAGAGCACTTGCAGAGCATGTGCAAAGCCCTGGATTAGATCCCTAGCACCACACACACAAATAGCAAATATATCTATGTAGTTCACAGACCTAAGCCTTAGAATATACAGACACTGAAATGTTTGTTGGACAAATGGAACAAATACCTGATAATTTCTAAGAGCAAATATAAAATGTAAAGTAAAATATATTTTCCCAAGAAACCTTCCATAGGCACATCATCTGTCCCGTTTTTTCTATCCATTCCCCTTTTCTCAATAAAACCTCATGTCTTGCTTTTTATTTCTGCAGAGGTATTAACTTCTCAACATCTGACCTTCACTGAGATGATCTCTCTCTAAATAGACTTGCCCTTCCCCATGAACTTTGATTATAATAGGCTCGTCTCTCTTCTTTCATTTGATACCTAGTTTTTCTTCAAATCAAAATTTTAAAGAAAACCTACTTTACAAATGTTTACTGTCTGTCTACTATGTATCAAGCACTGTGCTCATCAGTGGCTGTTAAACTTTTCCTTTAACTAGTCAATTACAATTGTGGCTTTCTGTGATATTCAATTGAAGCCCACTTGACAAATGTAAACATAAGCCTCATAGCACAAGAAGTTTCTTGAAAAAAAAATGCCATAGTCCAGTATTTGTGCATATTCATAAAGCACAGATGCTATTGAAAAGAACACTGAAAGATTGTTCTTAATTTAATATCTCTTCAATTAACTGTGCAAAGTAGTCTGCAGAATAGCACCAGTGACAAGATATTCCCAAATATCAGACAGTATGTCAGTTTTCCCCAACATGCTAAATTCTAGTGTGGAATTCAAGGGCTTTTCTTTTATATACATGACTGATGAGACCAAATTTGTTTCACTTCAAGAGTTTTCAATACTCTTGTGAGTTTTCTTACATACCAACAGATATAATTTAATTTTCCTTCTTTTACCTTTAAATTCTTTTAAGTTTTCAAAACCTGCCAAAGTCATTTGTTATGTTGGCTTCCAATGTAGTATAGATTTGATATTTACCTTTGCCCTAGTTATCCATAAAATAACAATAAAAAATTAAAGATTTGGAGGAAGTGGTTTTTTACAAATTGTTTTGCTGATAATTGTGTTTTCCTTCTTTAGCCAGTATCTGAAGAGTTTCAGAATGGGGAAGGCTTTGGTTATATTGTGGCTTTTAGACCCAATGGAACACGTGGCTGGAAGGAAAAAATGGTGACATCCTCTGAAGCATCCAAATTTATTTATAGAGATGAAAGCGTCCCTCCCCTTACACCCTTTGAAGTAAAGGTTGGCGTTTATAACAATAAAGGAGATGGACCTTTCAGTCAAATCGTGGTTATCTGTTCAGCTGAAGGAGGTCAGTTGCCTTATCCCTATTATCTTATTTAGCATTTTAATATTTTTTTGTTTCTTTATGAAAGGCTTCATTATTCAAGAGTAAGCCAAAATAAAGAAAATAAAGTTCACTTATAATCCTACTACACTTAAGATAAATTTTGAGAAGAGTTTGGAAAATGTAATTTTAAAAATCTGATTTTAATTTTAAAATAATCTAATTTTAAAAAATTGTTTATGCTGCTTTGGTTTTTGTTTTGTTTTGTTACTCCCTGATAATTTATGGCAAACAAGTATCTATGATAATAACAATGTTAGTAATTTCTGTAGTGTATTCAATTCTCTGGGTGCATATTAACAAACCCCTTTCGTTTGAATTTTAGATAACTTTAATAATACGTATGTGAAATAAATCTAAATAAAGTCTCCATTTACATGGCCAGTAAATGTTTCTATCTATCCCATGCACAAACCATTGTACTGATAAGGTAGTATCAGGACTTTCTATTACAAACTTTTCATAGAATCATTAAACCCTAATGACAATCTTGTGTGCTAGGCATTGAGTAGAAAGAGAAATTAAAGTTCAGAAAAATTATGAAATTTGCTAAAAGTAACAAGTTTGTAATTGAGCATTCAATCCCTATCTCTAAGCATTAAATCCTTGATGTTTCTAGAGTGTGCTGCGATAGTACGCATGACCTCACTTAAGATACAGTTAACTAGCCATTTTGGAGATGAATAAACTGTAAACCTGTGACTTACTCATGATTACAGTCAATAGGTCATAGAGCTAAAGTACAAACCCTGCTTTCAACATAAAAATCCTGGATTCTTTTGAGTTTAAGTACAAATGTGCTATTTTCTGAGAGAAAGCATGATAGATCTAACTCCTGAAAGCTAGCTTTACCTCTTAGTCCTTCTTCTATTCATGTGCAGAATTTCAACTGACCCCGAAAGTTTAAAATAAAATTGTCTTATATTCCCTAAATTTATGAAAGAAAATGTTCCACTGAAGGCAGCACTCATTTGACCTTCCAAATAAGCAAGGGTAACACAAACTGACCCTTGTACTTCCTTCATGCCCACATGTGCAACTTGAACAGCTCAAATGAATTAATATTTTCAGTGCTGTGAGCTTCATAAAAAGAAATAGGGTTATGTGAATATGGAAGAACAAAGGTAGTGTTTGATTTATGTAAGTGCAGTTTTTCTGTAAAAGCTGCCTTATGTTTTTATAATGTAGAGCCAAATAGTGAAGCAAAAACTCTATTCTAGCAGAAGAATGGTCAGGAAGATAAAGAATCAAGAAATGAAAAGGAGTCATGGGTATTCCAATGAGAAACCCATGAACTAAGCATCTCAGATTTTTGATGTTTCTCAATACAGCCACTGTGCCGTATTACTTATACTACCTAATGTAACACTTAAAACCAAACAAGAGGCCAGGAGCTCAAGCTCAATCTACCTTTTAGAAAACTAGGTGTCTGTGAACCTAACTAACATGCCCAAGTTCACACCAGTAAGTGACACAGCTGAGATTTTCACTAGACCTATATGATTCCAAAGCACATGTTTTAACTACTACCCTATACTGTCTCACCAGGAATGTATGTAATTATGATATTTTCTATTATTTATTACTCCAAATATCTATCTTCAAGTACATGTTTTATTCAGGAAGTGCATATTCTTGTTGCTTTAAAATTGCTTCAACCTAATTATCAAGCACACAGTCCCAAAGGTCACATGAGGTGAGTTGCAGAAGTTTGTGAACATGCTTTGTATGTTAATGCCAGTGCTGCCTTTAAGAAATCGAGTTTGTAAGTTTCTTGACAACCTTTGCTTTGAAATTAAATTATAGCAGCCACCATTTTTTTAATACTGTGTTCCCTTAAACTTGAAATGGCTTGCCTTTGGAGATTTCTCTTTTAAGCTAGAAAGGAAATATGCATATTTTCCTTCAAAGACACTGAGGTTGTTGCTGTAACATATTTCATAGTAACACTTCATTTATTTTGTAGACTAAAATATGAAAGATACCAGGCAAATTAAGTATGTATAGAGTCTGCCTTTGTTCTGATGACAAAATTCAAAATATATTTGGCATTTGCTTACTAATTAGATTTAAAAATTTGGAACTCTGTGTGTAAATATGAGTAAAGTGCTACCATCACTAAATTTCAACCAAACATGCAGGATAGGGGACAGAAGAGCTTTTTGCCTAGAGGTAGCAGAACCCAAGATCAACTCTGGTTATTTACTAAATGATCTTGGACAGTTAATTCACCTCTCTGAGCCCTGTCTTTCTACACTTTAATAATGAACTTTTGAAATAAAAATGTCTCTGTCAATCCTCACAAATCTAAAATTAAAATTTCGTCAATTTATCCTATGTTCTAAGGTGTTCTTTTAAACAACTATCCCAAACAGGGAGTAATAATAGTTCACTTTGTCTATATAATAAAAAGGGCAAATTAGTCCCTTGGAAAATTGCTTTACTTGAAAAGAAGAGGCCATTTTAAAAATTAAACAATTTTTAATTAAACCTGTAATAAACTCAAAACTATAAATTGTGGGTGTACTCCTGCCAGTGCAGTTTCATCTCCTCTATGCCTGTGGATATTTACAGGTTCAATGTGTCTTTAATCATTATCCTCTTACCCCCAGCCCACCAGATCTGAGATTGTACTTCTTAAGACCAATTCTGCTGCTTTACTGTTCCCTTTAACTCAGTGAACTGTCTTTCACTTTCAAATCTTTCCATACTGGAGAGGCAGTAAAGAACAAACGGAATGAGACTGCTTTTCTATTTCTATTCATGGGCTTAGTTCTTCTCTTGACCAAGAATACTGGCTACATGCCTAGGACACTATGAAAAAGTCACATTTTCACAGCTGACACTGACCTAGGTTGGAGGGGGGTGATATGTGTTAAATATATTACACATCCTACTACACATTTTAGATATGTTTTTCTAAGCTTTTTTTCATATTTTTGGGTGTTTTTTAAAATCAGTCCATTTATGTTGTTTTATGTTCTTCACTCTCTAACAATTTATGACAAATATGTTTCCATGATAATTAAAGTATTAATAATCTCTACAGTGTATTCTATTCTCTGGATGGATATTTAACCAAAATTCAGCCATGAGAATTGGTGTTATCTGAGGCACAGAAAGACTAACAAGGCTCACCTTAGAGTATTACTTCTACCTCTCCCACTGGAACATCAATGATGGATGGCATTCACATCCCAGAATGCCCTTCTATGAATGCTTGTGTTCATTCACCCTTCATCTTTTTTATTTTCCTCTCTCAAGAAAGGATATTGGAATGCAAATGAGAATTATATTATTATAAAGGAAAAACCTTAGTTGACCTGTTATTAAAAGGAATCATCATTTGTAAATATTGATATTTGGTAAATCACTTGAGATGTGACCTTGACTTGCATTTCTGACATTGACTATTGCCCTAGAGTACTATCAGCAAAAGAAGCATTTGCAACTTCTCTAACACCCTTGAACCTTTGAAACCTTTCAATATTTTCACAATAGATGTAAACCTTAAAGGCTCTGTTAGTGCCAAGTAGCATCTGGCATAAGCCTGACAGATTTTTGCCTACTAGGATTTCCACACACCCTGTATCTAACACTGAACTACACACTTTAAACCAGTCAAGAATTATGTACATTCCTAATCCTTATTCAACTACAGATCTACAGGGTAGGGTAAAATACTACCAATATCATAATTTTGAAGCAGTTCCATCTTTTTAAAAGAATAGCAAATTTCCAAAATAAGTAATTTTAAAATGCTCAATAAAACCAATAAAGGGATTTTTCTTCAAGATGAAGGTCAAATCAGCATTTTTTTCTAGAAATATTTAATCTAACATATTACTATAACTTTAGATAGAATCAGAACATTGATTTATACCTAATAGAAAAACAGAATTTCAATATACACTAATTATGTTTTAGAAGATTTATTTATTTGTGACATGCTTTAGACTTTTCTGGACTACCCCCTCCCTTTGGTTTTTGCTTTGTATGTAAAGAGTGCTTCTTTTATTTTTATTAAAACCCCAAAGCCTCTATTCATTCGAAGAAGTTGATATGCAATTATCCTCTTGCAAACAGAGCTACCACAGCTCAAATTAAAACCCAACATTCATAAGGCGTTATTCTCCAAATCAGTTCTTAGCTGGAACTGAGCTCAGTGGGATTTATGTGAACTTGGAAATTAATAAATTGGCATATTAGTTATAAAATACAAGGAATAATTTCCTGTCTTTGCCAGATGATCTATTTGGATTAGTGCCTATAAAAGTTCAACTACAGCTGTCCTTACTGAATTTTTAAATAATGAAACCATAACCCTTCTCCCAAGGAGTTTATTAAACTCTCCTTTGATTAATGCTGTTGCTTGCCCCTCCTGGGAAGTCAGATGTATAATCAATATTACAAGCACATCCCCCCACATTACTTGGAGGACTCCAGCTGCTAGGTCACTTAATACAAACGTATCATCTAAATTCATGAACATGGTAATGCTGTTTCAAATTTTTAATCTAACTGATACCAAAATCTATCAATCAGCCTTCTACTTCATATCCCCAGATTGGAGTAAAATCATGGCCTACTTAATATAATAAGTAGAAGGAAAAAAGAGATCCTTTTAAGTCTTAAGTCTACTAGACATAACACTAGTATAATCTCAGAAATAAGTTCCTGAGCTCTCATCAAATTACCAGAGTATAATAGACAGGAGTGAGAGCTGCAGAAAACACCCTATGATTTAAAGGTCAGGAGAGTTTTAGGAATGCACAAGTATGATGTGGTCCCTGCAACAGGAGTAACAGGAGTTCATTGTAAGCTTGTGGAGGGTTAAACAGATGATGGTGGGGGTCTAGGTGGCTTCTGAAAAGACTCATGAGTAGAGCTCTCAAGTAGGAAGCCCAACACCAAACTCTTGGGAGAAGTTAGAAGTGTAGAGGCAAAGGGGAAGAGAGAAAGCAAAAAAAGAAAAACGAAAAGAAAAAGAAAAAAACCAGCATAAGGCATGTGCAACAGGGACACACACAGCTGATGGCATGGTGGTGGGAGCTGACATCCTCCACCATTTAGCTCTGAATGACCTTGGATCGCTTAGTGTCACCACCCCTCAATTTCTTCACCTAAGTAATAGTGATTGTAATAACAAAATTTTTAGGATGATTAATTAATATAGTTACCAGAACAGAACGAAGAACATAGCAAACCCTCAAAGAAAAATGGCAATTGTTACATTGAGTTCTTCCCTTTATCTATTTTGTTTGTTCTTAATGATATCCCACCTATGCCTCTGTCTCTTTATTGGAGGGAATTTGGCAGCAAAAGAACAAAATAATGAACAAACGAATGTTTTCTATAAGATCTCTTCTGTATCTGAAAGCTGACTCTAAAAAATTGAGAATGCTTCCTTGGCACCTAATTTAAAAAGAGAAGAGCTCTAGCTGGGACCCTTTCAGAACCAGAGGAGAGTTTGGGGGAAAGGGGGAAATCAACCTTGACCTCTTTTTGCATTTGCAAACTAGGGGCAGATATTAAAAACAAGTCCATTACTCAAGTCCTGCAAGGGTCGTTTAAGAAACAAGCAAGTGAAGTATTTCCTTTTTGTGAGAGGACAGGGAGAAGTAAGGGCTCTGGCAAATACACACTGATGGTTAGAGTGGACTGCCAATCCTCACCTTCCCACACAAGAATTCAGGCTTGATTTCTACTTTTGTTTCCCCAAGGAAATTCAGACCTTAGAACTTAAACATGCGCTTAAATTAATTTAGTTGAACACATTGTGTGTACTAACAAAATGACGGAAGACCCATTGGCCATCCATTTGATGTCAGTGTTTTTCTAAACTCTTTCTAGTCGTGGCCTTCCATCACTTGGCTAAAGAAGGATCCCTAAAGAACAGTGAGTTTCAATCTAAACTTTCTCTGATCCAGTCAGTTATCCTTATCTGCAGACAAACTTCTTGCTCACTTGGCTATAGACAGTACACACTAAAACTTCCGGAATAAATCTCCATGCTGAAATTTCCAAGTTAGGTCAGCATGGGTGTACATCTGAAACTATTTAGATCCTGAAGGTGAAACAAATTAAAGTAGATCGGGTATGATTCATTCACCCTCATTCAATTAGATGTAGCTGTAATGCACAGCCCCAAGAACTCAACTGTAAAATGTCAGGATGGTTCTGACCCCAATTTTAAATCCTCAGAGCTTTTAAATAGTTAAGGTGCTTATTTGGGAAGGAGTTTTGTGAATATTTTTTATTCTTTTTTTATCTGATCTTTTTAGATATACATGAGAGTAGAGTGTATTTTGACGTGTTAATACATACATGGAGTATAACATTTAAAATTTTCTATTTGAGGAGTGTTTAAATGCATATAGTACTCCTGCAAGCTCAATTTCTTTCTTTAGAGAAAAGGAAGGATAGAAAGGCTGCTGCCCAACCACATGCTTTGTGCTTCCAAAATTATGTATCCCCCTGCAATCTTCTTTGACAAAGATGTAATTGCTTCAATAATATAAAAGCTAAAAGAAGGCTTTTGGCACACAAATCTCTGTAATGCAATGCATTCATTCTAAAGAGAAGCAAATCTATTACTGAATAGCAAGTGATATCTAAAGCATGGCTCTCTTAGAAATATATCAGTCCTAAATCCTAGAGATCAAGTTGTACACAACTCAAAATATCAGCATGTCCTTTAATTTACAGGCAAAATCAAGAATTTTAACTCCTGTGAAATAACAATGGAGAAAAAAAAAAGTCTATTACAAATCTGCAAACCATAATTCTAGAATGAAATAGAACTAGAAGCTTTTCCCAGAATTCACCTCTTTTTTTGGTAAAAATTGGGTAGATACACAATTAATAGGAAGTTGGAAAATAGGATGGGGGAAACCACTGAACAAAGGAAAATAATAGAAGATATTCAGAGGGTGACAGAATGAGAAATCATTATTTATACTATGACCGGAATTAATGTTGACTTCTGTACATAGACTAAATTTACCAAAGCACTTTGAGTTTACACAATTGTAACAGATGATTTTAATGAGGGTTTTACCTAAGAAAAATCGTTGCTTGCTACAAATCTATACCTTTGAAAAAGTCTTTTATGGGCTTCTTTGACAGCAACAGGTAAGTGCTTTTGACAGATCTTTTTCAATTAATAACATACAAAATCATTTCAGGCAGATGTATGACTACTTTCTATTATAAAAGGAAAGATCTCAGAATATGGCCACAATTCTTTTGAAGTCTGTCATAAGGCCTTTAAAAATCTTATTTAGAATTCTATCTTTGCTATGTGGTTTCCTGAATCTGAAAAAAATAAATAAATAAATAAATTTCAGCAGATTAGTCTGAACTCTTTTATGGGGTTAGTATCAAAGTCTACAATTTCTGTGGGGTAGGGTTTTTTAAAATAGGCTTTCTACAGAACTGTTTGACCTAATATATGGCCTTTATTCTGCTATTTCATTTAACATGTGTTGGTGACAGTATTTATGATTCAGCCATGTCAATGCCAGAAATATTTTGTTGCTCACATAGCATGCAACCTCAAATAAAATGCACCTCTTGATGGATGTCAGTCAGACATTGTGTATTCGAGAAAAATAGTGTGAAAGGTCACTGAACATAGAGACAAATGAAAAAGTGGTTTTGAGCAATAGCACCAAGACCTTCAGGGAATTTCCGACTCAGCCCACACCTGTCTTAAAAGTCAGTGCATGCCTTTTAAATATCATGATGCTTAACACATTCCTTACACATAAGAATGGAAATGCAGTTTTGTGTTTGGAACATCAAAAAGTATCTAATGAAATTTAGACTATTTTCTCCTTTGTGGGTTAAATACAATAATATTTATGTGACATTTTATGGTTGAATATTTAAAATGGCAACTTAGAACTAAATGTTTTATAGATATTATTTCTGTTAAAATGAATCTTAAAATTCTGTAAGATACAATTCTAATCACTCCCATATTACAGATGGGGGAATGAGGGGTTAGGAGGAGGTAAAGCAATTTACCCAAAGCTAAATAAATAAATATAATGAATAAAAAAGGATTTCATGAACTGAAACATAAAAACACAAAACTTATGCATGTTAATGGGGTACCACATGATGTTTTTCAATATATGCATATATTGTGTAATCATGAATAACTGAATAATTTTTAAAGGCAAAAATTCACCACCACTACAAAAAGAGCCAAGTCCAACTGCATAGCCCATTCCTTCATCATTATGCTAGACTATCAGACAATTTAAATCAGACCATTTAACTTCTCTAGAAATGTCCTAGCTAATCCAAGGATAAAGATTTGTCATTTGTCATTGGTAAGTTATTGATGAGATTTGACCCATATAAAGAAATCCAAAACCACCTTTTTATCTTGAGTTTTTCATAGCTATTATAGCATATCATTTCAAAACAAGATAGAAAGAAGTGAACCCCTGATACATTTAGGTATAGTGTTTTGATAGATATAACTTGTTACAGTCCTGGCTTCTTATTTCCATTTTCCTTCATGCAGAACCCAGTGCTGCTCCCACAGATGTCAAGGCTACAAGTGTGTCTGTGTCAGAGATTCTTGTTGCATGGAAACATATTAAAGAGAGTCTAGGAAGACCACAGGGATTTGAGGTATGAACAGAAATACTGAAAATAAGCCTTGTTGTTTCTGCTGGCACTACATCCTCCTAAAGAGATGGTTTGGTGACACTTTGACAGAATTATATTCCTTTGAAATTTTGCTCTATGTTTTTTTTTAGAAAAAAGTAAAAACACTGTTTTACTGACAAGTACTATGTTGCTCATTAGCTGGCTTGTTTTTCAGTACAGTACTTTCCACAGCACTATGCAAAGATTTTTTTAAAGATTAATATAGGTAGAATCAGGCACTACAGGTAGATATTTGCTAGTATCCAGTTTACTGGTTATTAAAAATGTTTTGTGCCTTTGTTTCTAATAATGTAACGTATAACAACGGATTTTCCTTTCATACTTTTTAGGCAGGTCTTACCGTTAATATTGATACTCAAATTTTTCTTGGAACATAGACACCTGTATCTATTTATTCAAAGGGGGGTTATTTTGGTTGTTCAATGAATTTTGCTGTTTTTAAACACAGTAATGCTCACATTGTATAAAAAGTCCATAATACAAGTGTATATGCACACAATATATCAATTCTTATATTAGAACCTAGAAGTTGCAGCAAGAACCATTTTTAAAATAAAGTCCAGTATCATGGACTTATTTTTACAATATTACTTCAATTTATTATTTGAATTTCAACTCATTATTTGATTATAGCACAGATAATTCAGTGCTATATTATGACTGCATATTTATTCTATTAATAGCTCTGTTTTTCCCTATGCATGTTGCAGGAACCATGTCAATTCATCACCACATCCAAGCAACTAGTAACACTTGGCCTATGACATGCCCCAATAAGTTTCTATTGAACGAAATGAATGAATATGCTTCACTATCAGCCCCTTTCTACATGATTATAGGAAACATTGTGAACCAAATGAAGAGAACCATTCTCTGACCCCCTTTACTAGCTAATGCAGCATCCCCCAGCTGCTAACGTGTTGACTGCTAATGGTTCTCAATTTCCCCTACTCTGAGGGGGCCCACTTTGCCCAGAAAGTTACCTCCCCCACACTCAGGCAGCCCAAGGTCAGCGATGGACTGATACCACTCTCATGCCTCAAAGAAAACAATATGATGGTGTGGTTTATGACACAGAGCCTTTGCTGTGAGATCCAGATTGGTACACCTCAAAGTAGTGATCCATCACATAGCCACTTACCCTCAATTTCTTTTTTACCTACCATAATAGCATAACTTTCATATATCCACCATGACTCGCTGTACTGACATCTCTCTATAACTTCTTAATTTTTATATAAGATCGAAATTTGTGCACAATTTTTTCTCCCTCGATATAAATCATTAATTTAATAATTCACCAAATATTTATAAGGGCTGCTAAGTACTAAACATTGAGCTAAATGCTATGAATAAAGTAAAGTCCCTGCCCTTGTGAAACTTATATTACAGTAGGGGAGTGAATTTAAAAAAAGCTAAGAAATAAATATGAGATATAATTTCTGTTGAGGATAAATGCTGTATAAAAATAAAATAGCAGAAAGGTAAAGGTAGAGATTATGATAGTTAATAGATGTTTGAGAAGTCACCCTTTTTGAGGTTGGGACATTTGAATAGAGCCAGGATTGAGTAAAAGGTAAGAGAACAGAGATCAATAGGGAGGTAGCAATAGGGTGCTGAATAATCACTAGGACAAGGACCAGATTGCATGCAGTCTCATGAACCAGGAGAAGAGTTTAGGTTTTATCCTAAGTAGAGAGAAATCCACTAAAGCATTTTAAATAGGGAGGCCTTATCAAGGTCTAACATGTTTTTAAAGCCCCTCTTGGTCTAGAAGGTAGAGAACAGATTAGAGGGGGAAGAACAAACTCTAGGGGAGATCTAAAATCCAATCTTCCCTAGAGAGTGGCGGGAAGGAGATTGCCACCACCTAGACGACAGTGAGATGGCTTTCACCTATAGTGGTAGTAGCAGAGTTGCTGAAAAGCAGACCTGTAGGTTATACTTCAAATGGAGGTATAAAACTTGATAATTAATTAGATGTGGGGTTGAAAGAAGAGTCAAAGACAATGCCAGAGCTTTCCAATCCAAAATGGTTGAATAGCATTGTCATATATGGAGATAAGGAACTCAGAAAAGTGAGTCTTGCTGTTAAAAAAAAAAAAAAAAAAAAAAAAAGAAATCAAGTATTGTTTGGGATGGGTTAAATTTTATAAGCCTTCTTTATTTCTAAAAGGAGTTGTCAAGGAGGTTTTATATGAAGACAAATATTTGGGGTTGAGTAATGTGAGGACTCACCAGTATATAAATAGCTTCTGTTCATTTACTGGCTGAGATCGCTGAGCAGTGATAGAGAAGATGTCTGAGAAATGAGCCCAGCGATGTCTCATCACTTAGAGCTCAAGAAAGGAAAATGGTGTGGCCAAAGAAACGAAGAGGGAGACCTGGAAAAAATTCAGCATCCAAGAAAAGAATTTCACTGTGCAGAGAATGTTCCAAGAGGTCAAATGCTGCTAAGAAAAATGAAGCCTCAGCCAGTTTCAGTAGCACATACCTGAGTCCCGACTACTCAGGCAGCTGAGGCAGGAAAATCACATGAGCCCAGGAGTTGAAGGCCAGCCTAGACAGCAGAGAAACCCAGTCTCAAAAAAAGTAAAAAATAAAAATTAGCAGAAAAATGAGGCCTGAGAGTTACAGATGGATGTGGCAGAGGCTTTCATAAACTTGATGAGAGAGGTTTTGAAATGTTGGTGATCAAGGCTTCCCTGGAGGTTAAGATCAAGAGTGACACCTCAGTGTCAGAGCACAATGTTTGCGTTAAATCTGTTTCATTCAAAATGACAACTTATCACAAGCAAAAGTGGAATATCCTTAAAAATCAAAAGCTGATAGGAATGACTCAAACTCTGGAATAATCACAATGACTATATTTTTAAATTGAAATGACCTGACACAAATTCTGACAACTGATTTTTACACACAAAAACAGGGCAGAATCCATGGGCACAGTAACATCTATGCTACTTTATAATGCACTATAAATTGTAGTTTTAAAAAAAATTGGCGTTTGTTATCAGAGGGAGGAAATCAACAACTTATTAATTGGAAAATTAAATATATGCTTCTTGTAATCAGAAAATAGTTAAAACCATATAAACTTCAGTGGTCAAACATGAAATTACTGTTATTTTAAGTAGCATATGCTCAGCAAAGACTATTTTTAATGTATACTGTCTCATAACTGAATGGTTGCATGTAGATTTAAAACTAAATGTGATGTAAATAAAGCTTATCAACATCTCCCATCCCCTCCTTTCTGCACCCTTTTATACCTTTAAATGCAACCTCTGCCCACACAGGTATTTACTGCTCTGATATTCTACCTATTATCTCCTATTAAAAATGTCATTTAATAAAAGAGGTCCCTAATTATTACTAAGACATATTAATTCCTTATAGTTTAATAATTTATCTTACTTCTATCTCCTTCCTGTATTCTAAGCCTACCACAATCCTAGTTATATGTGCTAATGGTAAGAGTCTGAGCATGGTAACAGATATTTAAAACAAGAGCATTTGTCAACAAAACCCAGAAGATTGGTTTCAATTTTTATGTACTTGTATCAGTTCTATGAGTCACTTTTATAGCCATAATTCTAACTTTCCTTGAATTGTCTGAAAGAGCAAATTATTGGAATGGCACTATGTACTGTTTAGAAAATAGAAGAGACAGTGTTTTGGGGTTCCCCTCTTATTTTTCTTGAATTGGAATGTGGCTAAGATAGATGAGGTTCTAAGGAATGTTACATCCTAATGGAGGAAGAAATTTAAAAAAATAAAGAAGCAAATAAACTCAAATAACAATATGCATAAATTTAAAGGTAGAACAAATCTAGTTCCTTTGAGGCACAAAAAAAGAAGCAGAGGGACTAGACCTTAGTGAGCAATGCTGTAAGTGGAAGTAGAAGTAATCAGAGACTCAGGCAGAGACAGGATTATGTAGGGATATACAAATTATGGAAAGATTATTCTATTCCAAATGCAGTAGAGAGTAGAGAGAGCAACTTAGATGGGAGGGACAATGTCTGATTCATACTTAAGAATAACACTGTCTGCTCTTACTTGAAGAATGAAAAGGAAAGAGAAAAGGATCAGGAAGTCAATATTATGAGGTTATTGCAATACTGTAAGCAAGAAATGACGGTGATTTAGGCTGGGGTCTCGCAATGAAATGGGAGAGAACTGGATGTATTTTAGAAGCAGGGCTGGCAGGATTTGTTGGCTAGAGAGAAGAAAAATGGTTATTTCTGCATTGCTGGATTGGTCAAGTGAGTAAATTGTGCTATTTACCAAGAAATGAGAGAAATTGAACAAAGGGACAGACTTGAAGATGGGAAATCAAGAGTTCTGTTTTGGCCAGATTAAATGTGAGACACCTATCAGCAACCTAAGGATGTCAAGTAGACAGTAGGATATCTGAGTCTGAAGTCTAATCAAGAGATCAGGGCTAAAGACAGAGGTGCTATTTAAAGCCATGCTATTAAATAAAAGCACCTAAAGACAAATTTTCAAGAGAGGAGGAAGACAGTAAGGAGGGCTATGCACTCAGCATTTAGAAGTTTAGCTAAAGAGGAGGAATCAGTAAGGAGAGCTCAGTCTGGTAGATGGAAAACCATGTATGAATAAAAAATAAAAAGTAAAAGAGCTGACCAAAGAAAAGAAAATATTCCACTATGCTTAAAGCTGCTAAGAGATCAAGTGAGATAAAGGCAGAAAAGTGCAAATTGGGTTTAGAAGTTTTGAATATTCCTAAGTAATATTCCATAATCAAACAAATAATCCATAGCCCTTATGTTGTAAATTTAGCTATATAAGATGTTGACATTTAATAGCCTTAATGATGTCACTAACGATGATTAGTGGAAATAGTCTGAGGAGACCTCAATTCAGAGCTCTCTGCCATCCCATCATTACTTGCTGTGAAATTATCTAGGTCTCTTCTCATGATATAGGTATTTTGATATTCATAAGAATTTCAACTCTCCAATCCTGCTGTCAAAAATGGTTAAAGAAAACTGCACATCTGAATATGTTTTTGCTCCAAAGATTATAAAGTGAGTCTAACCAACCACTGCAGAAAACTACTTTAGACTCAGATTTAAAAAATAGTTGAAAAGATACTTTTATATGGGAAATTTCCCTTTATGTACCCAGCATAACAGGAGAGGTAAATGAGAAATAAGAAATCATTTTTAGAAGTTTTATGCACAGATGTATTTCCTTCTAGAATGTTTCCTGTCCAGAAATTCATCTGCACTCTGATATCGACTATCTCTGGAGTACATAGTGTGGTATTAACCAGTGATAGTACCTCAGTGTATTTTATTTGACAAACTTGAGGCTTTGTGACTTGATTCTGAAAACTTTGAATTTTTTTCCCACAAATTGGGGAAAGCTACTTAGCAAGGATCAGAGATAAAATTTATGTCATAAGTGCAATAAGTCCTGAAACTCTCATATCCTCTCCTGATCTCCCCCACCCAAGTCCCCATTATTGTCTTCTCCCTCCCCAGTTCTAACTCTGGCTACAGATGCTCCAGAATTTGGTTGCAACCTAACTGATTATGAACCTCGGTTGTTAGTCAGATTTTGCTTTCATATAATCCTGATCAGGCTTTATATATGTTTCATTGAAGTTCATTATTTTATTTATTTACTCAACCAATATTTAATGGGTTCCCACTACATTTTGGCGCAGTGTTCAGGCTAAAACAAATAAAACAAGTTCCTTTCCTTATAAAGTCCACAGTCTAGCAAGGGAGAGTCTATTCCTATTTTCTTGGGTGTATATTTTTGTTTTAATCTTATGCTGAAGTCTTGATCCTAACTCCAGGTATCCCCTTTTACTGATGGTTTCGGCTTATCATTCTTTTCCCTGATGTAGTCCAGGAGGCCAGCATATAGGACTTCATTGAAGGGTTTCCCTGATACCATCTGTCAATATTCTACCTCCATAAGGCATTTTTGCCTACACAAGGAAGCTCCCACTATAACTTGATTTAAGAAATAATAGACAAAGCATTTTAACTTAAATTAATTTTCATTTGCAACAAACTCAAAACTTTCAAATACATCAACCAATTAATTCAAATCAAATAGTCACTGGCTTGTGTTATTAAATTGACTAATTGCTCAAATACAGTGGTCACAGCAATTAAGATGGTAATAACAGTTATGCAAAAAGGTAAAGAATGGTGACCCCTCCGCCAGATAACATCTTTAATAGTAAGGAACTTTAGAACATTTTGGTGGTATCATCCCTTCCCACTTCTACATGAATCGAACCATGGGTATTTCTCAATGTCACCATTAGGCTGGGTGAGAACTCCACTAGGGAGGGAGGGAAATAAAAAGCTGTTTTTCAACAAGCTTTTAAGACTTAATTTCTACCAGGATAGTACTACCTAAGAAATAAAAAATTAATTTTTTTTAAATCCCATATGTAGACATCAGCCCATCTAACCGTATTTTACAAATATTTGATCACTTTTGTCAGCATTCTCTTAGAACAACCCATTTGAGAATTTCAGATACTTAAAAGTGGCTTGAGATTTTGTGATTACAGAGACTGATGTAGAAAACATTAGCATTGAGATATGTGAAATTTCTAGCTTATGATACACAGCATGATTGAAAGTTGGAACTGGGCTGTATTTATGGAACAACTTTAATTCATGAATAACCATGACTATCCCATCTGGATTGCCTTCTCTGTCAGTGTTCCTGCAAGTAAATTATTAGGTTCTGTCTTGAATTTATGAACCCACCAGTACTAAAGTGTCCTGTGAATGGTAATCCCTGAATTCTAGAGCAGAGTTCTTCAAGCTTTTCAGAGCATACCAGGATCTTTATGAGCATACAAATTCAGAGCAGATGCCATTTTGGCAAGAGAGTAAAAGATAATGCCAAATCTCATCATCTTTTATCCGATTTTCCCAGATCAGAAAGAAGAAAGAAACTGTGATAATGGAATATTAGATGATTCCTATTTTCATCTCTTCATTCATCAAGCATTCATTTAGTATAAAGTACTGTGCTGGAAATAATAAAATTTATAGGATCTGGTCCTTGACCTCAAAAAGTTCAGTCTAATATTGAGGGAGATTTATAGAAAATTAATGTAAACAAAAAATAAAAACATTGGAACAGTACTATCCTTGTGTCCATAACTGCCCCAGGGTTCTTTAGCATCTGGATCTTCAAGAAATATTCTTGAGAATGAGCTCATGCCTGTGACCTATATGGGTTTAAAATTTCTGTTTTTGCATTAGCATATACTTCTGCCCCTAACATGCCCTCAATTTTCCTATGTAATCAGTAAAAATAGTTTTATTTGATAAATTTTAAAAAAAGGAAAACTTCAGGGGATATATTTTAAAATACTGTGTTGTATATTATACCTGTGGAACAGAGTCCCACATGATTGCCTGGTTTATGATGTCTGTATTTATTCGGCCTTCTGTGTTAGAAATACAAAAAGACAGATAATAATTCTCTAATAGCTGAAATCATTTTAACAGTAAGTGACAACGTGTTTTTGCTTTTGTTTTGTAGCACAGGGATAAGTATCCAGTGTAATATTTTTAATTCTGAACTTCTAATGTTTATTATTGAGAGAAAAGGAAAGACAAACCAATTTATTCCATTTTAGAACTGTCACTAAAAGCTACCATCCTCACCTTAGCAACTCCTTTTCTTGGACTATGTGTAAGACTTACATGTGTTCATTTTAAATCTTCTGGAGGATATGCAACTTCAAAGTCCTTGAAGACATGTCACTAAACATGTCTACTTATTGATCATGTTGAAAAGGCACAAATTGTATTTTGTTTTATAAAACAAGTGGTGGTGGAGATGTCCTTAAGGGGAGAAGGGACAAGATTGTTATTCTTTACTTTAGGATCTGATGCTAATCATCAGGGCAGAAGACAAAAACAAATGGACCTCAGTGTTGACTGACCATAGAGCATGCTAGGTGGATGGTGTTTAATTTGTATAGTGAGGGAAGGAGAAAACGTGTGTGGGTGAAAATGGAATTTCAGATGTAAGTTAAAGGGAAAAAGAAGCTGATATAAAGCCAGTTACCAAAAGGCTAAAACAAAGAATTTTTTTTTCTTTTCCATATGGTATGTGGGTAGCAGCTGTTAGATTCACTTTGCTTTTTATTATGACTATATAAAAAAATTTAAAAAACTAAACAGTAAGAAAAAATACAATGCCAATTCTCTATGTTCTTTTTTTTTCTGAAATTCTGTGGACTGATTTAAATCAAATGGCTTTATTCTCCTCAACATTAGAGTCCCTTGATTTACTTCGATAGTAAAACTAACTTATTTTTTCAAAGATCAGCAAATCAAAAAATAAATTAGAAATAATATTTCTGTTGATAAATTTGTTCCTTCTCTGGGTTCTTTCCAAAGGCAACTCTGTAGGGTTCTTTCAGAGAGCCATTAAGTACTCAGTTAATTGTGCTTTTGTTTTACTTGCTTCTAGATGCATGTCTTCATAGAGGAAATTCTATAATTCAAAACACTAAATTTTTTTCTGTCAAAATTTTACATAAATCATTTTATTTAAAAATATTAAAATGTTTGCATGATTATATTGTTTTACCATAAAATGAGCCAAAAAGGTATGATGCATTTTTTTCATATGCAGAATTATTCCTTGTTTTTTCTTTCTTCAACATAGATGTGAATTCACTTCACCACATTTTAGAAGTTATTTATTCATCCCTGATCCCAACCATCCATAAGCTATTCAAAAGTCCATCTATAGTCTTTCTCTTACATTATGCACATTTGGACTCATACAGCATCCCTACCAAAATAAATAACAAATGTAGACATCATTTAATTTTATTTTACAAATGCTTAATTTTTTTCTTGGAATAACCAACTTTAAAATCATCAAATTATAATAAATTCTTCCTCTTGAAGGCTAGTTCTATATTGTAAGCACCTAACAATTCATTTATGACATAGAAGTACTAACTCTGTAAGTGTTGACAGATACAGATCTAGACTAGCTCAATATACCAGGAAACAGAACTTTTATAAAGTGCTGGAGCACAGTAAGAAAAAAGAAACATAAAAACAGACTTGTCAATATAAGAATAACAGTCACTAAATGATTGAGACTTTATTTTCTAAAAGCTTTCTTTTTATAATACAGAAAGGAAAGTGCACAAATCATAAATGTACCAATGAATGAATTAATACACTGTAAATACAATTCGTGTCATGAAGCAGAACATTACTAAAACTGAAACACACTTGTGTCTCAGATGGTTATCTTTATTCTCAGTTCTCCCCTCCCCCCCAAAAAAATTGTTACTTCTAATAATAAACATTGATTGGTTTTGATAGTTTTTGAAATTACAAATTTTTTTAAAAAATTTTAAATTTGTCTATTATTGCATACAACTGTAGTTTATACTGTCTGTTAAATTATGTTATATGAGTATCTCACAATTTATCATCCTACCATTGATGTACATTGAGGATGTTTCCAGTTTCAGTCTGTCATGAATAGCACTGACCACAAAGCAATTTCAGGAGAATTATCCACTTCAGAATATAAAGTTTCTAATGCATGATCATAATATAACTTTGTTTTTCAAGTATTCTTTGTTCTTTCTCAATATAAGTTTTGCAACTCAGATTTACCTGTTATTTTTGGTACTATCAGAGATGTTTTGTTTTTAATTTAGATTACTTTAACTTTGTATTATGAAATATTTTAAATATGCAAAATATGCACAATAGCACAATGAATTTTTATGTACTCAGCACTCACCTTCAGCAAATATGAACTAATGAATAATCTGTTTTATGCATAATTCTACTTAATCCTCCTGTATTATTTTGAAGCAAATCTCAACCATTGTTTCACCAAACATAATTCAATTTAAACCATCTCTAAAATAAGAACTTTTAAAAATTGTCACCTGGAGAAAGCACTCACTTTTTGAAGCAGGAAATTCAAAAATCACACCTAATGTGATTCTGTCTTTAAGGATTCTAAGTCTCTGCCTACATTATTTACTAGGTGCCCCAGTGTTTCTCCCTGGGCAAGCATAATTATCACTCTGCCAAGGATTTAAACAGGGCTTAAACTCACATTTGGGGTTTTATCATTTCTGCAGTTCTCTCCCTTCTTGGATTTCGCTCTTAGTCTCCAGCTGCTCTTTTTGCACTAAGCTTCCTTTGCTACTCCAGCTGATAAGGCTGCAGACTTTCTCTACCATAACCAGAGGGCTTGGAGGAGTCCTCAAACCAAAAAGCCACAAAGTCACAGTTCTTGCCTGTTGCACTTCAGTATTTCAGGGGTACACTCTGCCCCAGCTTCTCTCTGCCTGTGAACGTTTGAGATTTTATAGTTCTTATCTGGGACAAAATTTGTACAAGCACTCTTCTCATCCAGATTTCTCTCATTATCTTAAATCTCTAGGATTTGTGATATTACTTTCTTTGTATCAAGAATTTGTTTGCCAGGCATGGTGGTGCACACCTAGGCTAGTTTTATATTGTAAGCACCTGACAATTCATTTATGACATAGAAGTACTAACTCAGTAAGTGTTGACAGATACAGATCTACACTAGCTCAAAATACCAGAAAACAGAACTTTTTATAAAGTGCTAGAGCACAGTAAGAAAAAGGAAACGTAAAAACATAGGCTTGTCAATATAAGAATAACAATTTCTAAATGATTGAGACTTTATTCTAAAAGGCAAGCTCAAGGGGCTGAGGCAGGAGGATTGAAAGTTCAAAGCTAGCCTCAGCAAAAGCAAGGCACTAAGCAACTCAGTGAACCCCTGTCTTTAAATAAAAATACAAAATAGGGCTTGGGATGTGGCTCAGTGGTTGAGTGGCCCTGAGTTTAATCGCCAGTACCCTCCCCCAAAAAAACAAAAAGTTCATTTAGCCTTCCTTCTCCTTTCTCCTCTGCTCTTCCCCCGTCCCCTGCCTCCTTTAATCAAAAGACATTTACAAAATTTTGAGTCTCTGCAAATAATTAACTTTGGTTTTATTCATTTTCTTTATGTTTGCTTTTCCAATTTATTAAGTGGTGCTCCTATCATTATACCCCGCTTTCTACTTTATTTGGGTTTAAAAGGTACTGTTCTTTTTCAAACATTATATGATGAACGCATCACTGATTTTGAGTTTTTATTCTTTTCTAATATAATTAAGAACATACATCTCCAAAACTCTCCATTCCGAGCATCTTGTAGGGAATATAACATAATACAATTAAACACAATTTTTTCAGATCAAAATTTTATACTTGAGTGTTCACTTTCAGATCAAAACCTTTATTCTTTCATTTAATTAAGATGCATTGAGATTACTGGGTTTATAGGTCAGCTCACAAAACACTCAAGTACATTAGTTGTAATAAAATTCTCCCAGAATTCTCTCTATTCAAAGTGCTTGTGTGTGTGTGTGTGTGTGTGTGTGTATGAGTGTGTGTTCCTGGCAATTAAGCCCAGGTCTCATGCATTCTAGTAAGCAATTGCCACTGAGCTACATTCCCAAAGTGTTTTTCGAATATTTCAGCAAAGAAGGTGAAGAGGAGATGGAAACTAACATTTGTAAACAACCTATACTAAACTACATGTATTAAGAACAAATTCATATCTATACCCATATTTATACAAGTTTATATTTACACCCAGTCTTCTTTAGTACTTTTTTGTCTTTTTAGGTAACATCAGGAAAAAAATGCACATTTATTCAGTAAGTAATATCTATTATTGTGTTTCTTCTGCATTTTAAACTTCTTCACCTTATATGCTCTAATCACTATTGAACTGCTGCATAAATATTCAAAAGTTTAAACATTGTTTATTTATCTTGATTGATTCATTAAATTGTGTCCTTTTGATAACATTATTTCTGAGAACAAAATGACTAATATGCAAGCAATCTAATAACACTGACTGCTGACATATCTCAGGGTATTGATTATGAATAGCCAATTTAATAACTATACCTAGTGTTAGATTAGGAATCTGGAGATGGGCTAAATTGAGGCAGGTTGGAACTTTACCAACCAAAACAAATTCATCTTCCATGGGAAATGTGCTCCCCATGTATAGGATTTGGAAACTCTCAGTAAAAGGACATGCTGATCGTGTTGCATAAGGAAAGAGAAATGTAAAAGGTAATTTAAGAATTCATAGGAAGACGGTTATAGTATTTTAAAATGCATCTGAAGCTGAGAAATCAGTAGAGAAAGTACACTAGCAGTGATATGTCTGCCTTCTAACCCTCAGTTTGGAAGCATAGAAAATCAGCTTTCCTTGATTCCCCTTAAAGTACCCATGAAACCCCGAGGAGAGAGACAATCCTCACTGCAATCACAGTGAGTGGTATGAAACAAAATTATTACAGTGTTTTCTGGTTTTTCTTTCCTTTCATCTTTGTGCAATGACCCAGCCTCAAAATCCCATTTTCTAGGTGCAAGCAAGCAATGAAATAGCCTCTGGCCTCCTCCTCCTTCATCTTTTCTTCAATGAAACAAACTACACCCAGGCTCATGAAGCTCTGTCTCTCAGCTCAGGCCTGGGTTGATTTGTTTGTGTGTGTTTTCTGGAGAATATCAGTGGAGTTTTACCATAACAACCAATAATCTGGCATCTACTGCACAGCATGGACCAGTACAGGAAAATATAGTGTAGAAATGCAAGTCTCCCCATTCAAATAAACCTTTGATTCCCTTTTAGAACACATATCCACTTAAAATTGATTTGGGTAAAATCTAAAGGTTATTAGAAGAAAAGTCTTTGAAGCAAAGAAACAAATGGTAAGACTAAGTATTAATTCCTTTCCCTTTAAAGGTTTTTTTTTTTTCTAAATCAAAGAAAAATTTTAAACATACAGTTCTAGATCTCCATGAGATAAACAAGAATAGTTCTTCTATATTTAAAGAGCAGTTCGGAATATGAAGAAAATGTAATAAAATCAAAACCAAAGTCACTAAAATAAAATATTCATTGGAAGCTGCAAGATGCAAACTTCTTACTGCTAAATATTTAAACCAGTGCTTCAGAGTACAAACGTGAGAAATTATCCCAAAATGCAAAATCAATGAATAAGGAAAATATATTTTAAAAAGAGATAGAAGATGGCAGATATGAAGGACAGAAGAGTTTTCGTCTATAAACAACAGGTATCTGAAGAGACAGAATATATGGAGCAAAGCACTAAAAAACAATTAAAGTGAATAAAAATCTCAAAATAATGCAACCCAAAAAAATGCCTATGTTATGAACACAGAGACATTCCACAGCATTTCAGCAAATACTAAAATCTTAAATGTCCTGCGTTTATCATCCCCATAATCCTCCAAAGTGTTAATTTCTGTAAATATTTCTTGACCCCATACACCTCTCCAGGTCCACCACTGTAACCCAACTCCAGGTTGTCCTCATTTCTAGCCTGTACTCCAGCATTGTCTCCTATATGCACTCTGGCCCCTTCCCAATCTGTTCTTCATGACATCATTATTTACTCACTAAGACAGATTGTTAAGTGCTTCTATGTATCCATCACAAAGCAAATGATTAAACAGATAAATGAGGATAATTATGTATAGTGACGATTATAAGTAATAATATTAATAAAAGATACAGACAAAGGGAGGGGTAGTTTTAGGTTGAACTGAAACCTCCAGGAAGAGAGGAGGCAGCTGAGAGAGGAGCTTTCTGGGCCACTATGAAAGGCTCCCAGGCTCTAAACCCTGGGTTTAGAGTACTTGAGCCCTCTGTTCCTGGAAGGTGGTGGACAAGTGAGATGAGATTTTAGATGAGGTGGAAGCAGGATATAGAGGCTATAATAGGCAGAACCTTGCAAGCCACGGGGAGGACTTTGGAATTTATTCTCAGTACCCTAGGAAGTCTAGCCTAATAGCGAAGGAATGACCCGATTTGTGTATTTTAAAACATACAAAAGTTTGATTGCTGCGTGTATCTTTTCAAAACACAAATCTGATCACATGTGCTCTCCCATTTTTATCCCTGCTTAAAAGCCTTCAGTGTGTTACACTTGCTGAAGGACATACTTGTTATTAATCCTAACACCTTCACATAGCCAAGGACAAGACCTAGCTGCACCCTTCATCTCTAGCATCAAGTGTTGCCACACTAACTCCCACCCTCTATCAGCCTAACTGGACATTTATCAGGCCTTTGTGGGCCCTGAGCTTCTCTCTCCACACTGCACACACCTTTTCTGGCCCTTCCCTCCCTGGTTGACTGCTTAGCTCCTACTCAACCGTCTCTGCACTAGCACAGACTCCCTTGGCCACCCCCGCCTCACTGGGTCTAGTCCTCCATGGCAGATCTCTGACAGTATTCAGCTTTCCACAAAGTCTATCAAAACCACACTTACACATTTGTTTGTATCATTTTTGTTCTGTGGCTAGTGTCCTAAAGGAGATTGTAAGCTTTAGGGAACATGGGGACCACATCTACTCTGACTCATCATTTGCCTGAAGGCAACTGAGGACTAAGTGTTTGGCAAGTAATGCATATTCGAAAAATATTTTTGAACAAGCAGCTGAATTTGTAACTTCCAAAAACTCAGGTCCGGGTAAAATTTTACACTTCAATATACATTTTGATTATTTAAAAGTCTGTAAACTCTAATTTAAAAAAATATATATAGTTACTTTCACAGGTGTAAAAATCAAAATGATTCTACAGTATTTAATAGCAGAAAATAGAGTGGTGTCTATTAAATTTAAGGAGAGTGGCATTGAATGAGCAGTGCTCACTAGGTACATTTAAAGATACAGAAATGAGTATAAAATATTTGGGTTTTTTGTTTGGGGAGGTGGAGTTTGAAGAAGGGGTGGAGGTCCTGGGTACTAAATCCAGAGCCTCATGCATAGTAAGCACAAACTCTACCTTTAAGCTATACTTCCATTCCCTAAGAGTTGTATTTTTTTAAACTTAGCAACTAACAAAAATTGGTTAAGATGATGTATCAACATTACCTGTTGTAATAAATTTACCCTTCTACTGAAGAATATTGATAATGGGGGAGGCTGTGCATGTAGGCAGAAATGAACAGTCTCTGTATCTACCTTTCTATTTTCTGTGAACCTAAAACTACTAAAAAGTATGACATGACTATCTTAGAATTATCACACCAGAAAGTGAAACATATTCTCTGCACAGTTAAAATAATTATTATCCTGAAAAAAATCAACTTTGGAAAAAAAAATATCCACTGAAAAGAGCCATCATGTAGATTTAAGTTCAAATCTATACTCTTAAAGGTATTGGATGACAAAAATCCATAATAATTGTCCAACACTAATAAAATTATATACCAATTTTAAATAAAAATAATTTGGAAGTAACAAAAATCAGAAAATCAGATTTAAAAACAAGGGATAAAAAAGAAAACATACTTACATTTACAAATCAGAGATATTAAAATATCAGAAAAAAAGAACAGCTCAGTAGTTGAGTAAAACTAGGAAAGCTGTTTTAAAAAATGATTCATAAAACAAAAGGTAAGTACTGATTTACCTGTTTTACAAACAAGGATATAGAGATTCACTGCTGAAGTAAATATCCAATTATTATTACAAATACCAAAAGTAAGATTTGAATATGGACCTTCTGGCTTAAAATCCATGATCTGCCTAGAGCTTACAACAGAATGATGAATTTCTTACATTTATTCATTTTTGTTGGAAATGAGAGTTTGTACAAACTATTTGAGTCTTTGCTGTGGACCAACATTGCTATGATGTCTTAATATTTCCATCTCATCTAAAAAAAGATCTTATAAATATAGATCTTTTCAAAGATTATAAACTTATTTTTCAGGTAAATTATTATTTACTTTCATTGTGATTTTCAACAATTCTCCTTAGTCAAAGAACCCCTCTACCTAAAAATAATATCTTACTGTTTCTATTTTTTATGGATTTCCAGGGAGGTTATAAGACCTAATTGTCACCTTGAATAAAATTAATAACTCCATAGTCAATGTGTTCCTATTATGTCTGTCATCTTAGTCTCACCATGAAACCATGAATTTGTAAAGAACATATTTTCCACTCAAGATTCACAAATGAGATTACTGACAACTGGAAGATGCACTTTTTTTTTTTCTTCTAAGATTTGAAAGGAGCTCCCCCCCCCCCTTCTTCTAAGAAAAGATTTGAGAAAAGCTACAATGAGACCTTTTCTTTCTTCCATTTCTGGGGAAAATATTAGGCCATCCTGCATATGAAAAACAAATCATGTAAAACTTCCTATGCTCTCTTTAATATTGTGTCATAGATTTGATTTATAAGAGATGCTTAATTGATATCAATACAGAAAGAGAATATAGTTTTAATGAAATGAAAAAATTAGGCGAAATTTATTTTTATATTCTTTGATTCCAATTCTTGTCTCAAATTCACCTTAGACTTCTAAGGTGAATTTCTGGGCAGAATATCCTACCTTATCAAGAACTGAGGTCAAGGACTAGGGATATAGCTCCTTTGGTAGAGCACTTGCCTAGCATGCATAAGGCCCTGGGTTAGATCCCCAGCACCCAAAAACAAACAAACAAAAAACCTGAGGTCAACAACAAAAGCTAGTCCACCAAATCTTCTTTCACAATATTCTCAAACTTCATAATTTTAATCTCTGTGAGCTGGTAGTAGTTTAGGTGACAATATAAGGGGAAGAAAAAAAAATTGCAATAACCAGAGAATGTGTTTTCATCAAGTGGCAAAAAATGGGAGTTAAGACATTTCTAATCTATTAATTATATTTTAGAGATTTTAGCATTGTCTTTTATACAAAAAAAACAAATTATAGTCATTACTGAGGCTAAATGAAGTTAAGGTCTTTGTTATATTTATCAGATATATTTGTTAACTTTTTATTTAGACATATGTTAAGATATTTTAATTTAAAAAGGATTAGGTAGCTCTTCAATATTTCTACCAAGTATTTTCTTTTAGATAAAAGAAAAAGAAGTCAGCTTATATTTCAGTCATACTCTCTGAAATTCTCATCATACTATTATTTTGTAGGGTAAATCTTGAAGTCTTGTTGTTCATTCTGTAAAATCTTTAATAAATTTGGATGATGATGTCTTAATGGTCAACACAGGTTCATGTACACAGTTGCCCACATGTCAATCCTAACAAGTAGTAATACTTCAAAAATAATTGTGGAGTAAACTCACAAGACAAGGATCCTGACTTAACCTTTTCACAAAAATGGGATGTGAAAGTATGTAAAATATGTGTTTTTTGGTGATTATTGTTCTACAGTATTTTAAAGAGTTAAAAATGTTCGAATTAATTTATTTTTGTAGTGTAAAGTCTCCATAAACTATACTCTTAAAATTCTCACTACAAAAAAAAAAAAGAAAAAGAAAAAAGAAAACCAGTGTGGAACTTTTGCATTAAAATTTTCATAACTTTTTAACCCATGTAATCCTTTGTGGGTCCTATTTTAGGGAATTAAGCTACTATGGGGAAAATGAACTACATGAAGATATCCATGGCAACATTTTAATTAACCAAGCAAAAATTGAAAGCTACCCAAATGTTCTATAATAGGACAATGGTTATATAATATATGTTACATAGACATATTATAGAATGTTATTCTAAAAATTGGAAAATGTTTATGTGTAACCATAGAGAATGAAATACGACATTAAATCAGTTATAGTACGATCGTAAATACATCAAACATAAAAATAAAGAAACGGATACATACAAAAAAAGGAAAACAATTATGTTAGGGTAATAAAACAGGCTGTGTATGCTTCCAATTTTAAATATTTATATCTTTTAATGGTTTTAACTGCATTCATTGCAAGTGATTTCACAGAGTACAAATTTCATGGGTGGATAAAATATCTGAGGAAAGAAATGAAATGAAAGTTTCAACTTTGGTTGTATGATTTTGAATACTCTTAACTGCAATTTAAACTCCATATTTTGATTCTTTCCCACAAGGTAGAAAGGTGTGAATAAACAACTATTTCATTCTGTATTTTTTTAATATTGTATGTACTAAGACAGGAAATAATAAATGAATTTTGGCATTTCTGGTGTCATTTGGTGCAGATATAATTCTTTATCTTCCAATGAGTTACTCAAGAAACATTTTGTATATTTCATGGGAAGGTTAATTTTATGGTGGTTAATCAGAACATTAAACATTCAATATTTAGAAGTCCAGACTTTGGGGGTCAGGGTACTGGAAATTGAACCCAGGGGCTCTTAACCACTAAACCCCACCCCATCACTTTTTGTATTTGATTTAGAGATAGGCTCTTGCTGAATTGCTTAGAGCCTCACTAAGTCGCAGAGGCTGGCTTTGAATTCCTTGCCTGAGCCTCCCAAATTGCTGGGATTACACATGTGCAACACGGCACCTGATTTAGAAGTCCAGAATTTTTACTGAAGTCTATATTTGTCAAAATCTGTAGTTTCTTTACCCATGCTCAGCTCCCTCAGAATATATATTTAATTATATTTAAAATAACTGGTTAAGGAAAATTGAAACAGAACATGAAATCAGATATATCACTGGAAAGGAAAAATACGCATTTGCTCATCCAATGACTTCTCAGCCAATTTTGCAGCTTGAAAATAACTAAAAAAAAAGAAAGAAAAAAATAAGTTAAAAATATTCTTAGAGACCAAGATAAGCTAGATTTTGGAACTGGAAATAATGGGGCCAACAACACATAAAAGACAATATTAGCAGCTTTAAGCTTTAAAAAGTTGTTTTCTCTTACATTGCTGGTGGGACTGCAAATTGGTGCAACCACTCTGGAAAGCAATATGGAAATTCATTAGAAAACTTAGAATGGAACCACCGTTTGGTCCAGTTATCCCACTCCTCAGTTTATACCCAAAGGACTTAGAATCAGTATACTACAGTGACGCAGCCACATGGATGTTTATAGCACCACAACTCACAATAGCTAAACTGTGGAACCACCCTAGGTGCCCTTCAACAGATGAACAGATAAAGAAAAGGTGGTATATATACAGAGTGGAATATTCCTCAGCCATAAAGAATGAAATTATGGAATTTGCTGGTAAATGTATGTACTAGAGACTATCATGTTATATGAGCCAATTCCAGAAAACCAAAGACCAAATGTTCTTTCTGATACGTAGATACTGTCTAAGGCCATGCTACCCCCAGCTCCAACTATCTTGTCTGATATTGCAGATGCTAACACACAATGAGCGAGGGAGGGAGGAAAGAATAGAAGTTCATTGAATTAGACAAAGAGGAACCTGGGAAAGGAGGGGGAATGCGATTAGGAAATATAGAATGAATTGGAAATAACTTTCCTATGTTCATATATGAATACATGACCTGAGTAACTCCACATAATTTACAACCACAAGAATGGAAAGTTATACTCATATGTCAAAATATACTCTACTGTCATGAACAAAAAAAATCAAGTTTTTCCATATTTTTATTGGTGCATTATAGTTGTACATAATGGTGATATTTGTCATATATTCATAAATACACACAATATGGCAATACAGTTTAGCCAATATGATTCCCCAGTATTTCCCATTTTCCCTCCCTTGGTCCCTTTCCTCTACTCTACTGATGCTCCTTCAATTTTCCCCCACCACACCTTTTTCTTTTTCCTCTCTAGCTTCAGTATGACAGAAAACATGTTTGACTTTTGAGATTGGCCGATTTCACTTAATATAGTGTTCTTGAGTTCCATATATTTTTTTAGCAAATAACAATTTTATTCTTTATATGGTTGAATAAAACTCAATTCTGTATATATACATTTTATTTACCATTCATCCATTAATGGACACCTAGTCTGGTTTCATAATTTGGCCATTATGAATTGGACTGCTATAAATATTGATGTGGCTGCATGCCTTGTAGTATGTTGATTTTAGATCTTTTGGAAATCTACTGAGGAGTGACATAGCTGGGTCATATGGTTGTTCCATGCCTAGTCTTTTGAGGAACTTCAATACTGATTTCTATTGTAGTTGCTAATTAACAATCCCACAACAGTGTCAAATTGTTCTTTTTTATTCACATACTTTCCAGCATTTATTATTTGTATTCTTCATGGCTGCTATTCTGACTGGAGTGAGATCAGTCAGTATAGATTTGATTACCATTTCCCTAATTGCTAATGATGTTGAAGATTTTTTCATATATTTCTTGGCTATAACTCTTCTTTTGAGAAGTATTTTTTAGTTTATTTGCCCATTTGTTAATTGGGTTATTTGGTTTTATGGTGTTAAGTTTGAGTTCTTTATATTTTGGATACTAATCCTCTATCAGAAGAATGGCTAGCAAAGATTTCTCTCTCATTATGTAGGTTCTTTCTTCACAGTCTCAATTATTTCCTTTGCTATACAGAAGCTTTTTAATTTTATGCCATCACATGTATTATTTCCTGAGCTTTAGGGGTCCTATTAAGAAAGTCACTCGCTGTGCATATATGCTGGAGTGTTGACTCTATCTATTCTTCTAGGAGTTGCATAGTTTCTATTTTGAAAATCTTTGATTCATTTCTAGTTGATTTTTGTGCAGAGTGAGTGATAAGAATCTAGTCTCATTTTGTACATATAACAAGTTTTCTCATTTGTAAAAAGAAATTTTCAAATTTCAGTCACTGAACTATGTTCATTCAATTCAGTGGGAAGATGGGGCTAAGAAATAGGATTTGATCATTTTATTAGTCTTTGTTATATATAAATCAAAGATCCATAGGTATATTAGGGAGGGTTTAATTGTGAAGAACTGATTTATTTTAACTAGCTTTTAGCATGAGTGTTTTATGACAGGCATAATTGACTTACAAAATTACTGAGAGTGTGAAGTCAACAGAATTCATGGTAGTCTTTCAAGAATAACCCTCAAAGCCAAGGAATAGAACTAAGCCCTTAGAGGTGAGACTGAAGTCTTCTAAAATCAAGAAACCACCAGCTCCAGAAGCATATGCCACTGTCTTGGTTAGGAGGCCACCATGATCAAGATGGCGCCATGCTGAGGAAACCACCCTCATCCCAAGGGATTTTATTCTTGCCACTTCCAGCATCCCACTATGTCTACTATGATTTACACCAGCAAAATGGTTGCCCTGTGAGCTGCCTCTTGACTTTCATAAGGCCAATAGGTAAGCAATGAGACATGTATTAATGCTACTGCAAGGAAGCCCAAATGCCTCCATTACTGGGCTTCCCCCCACTCCCACACACAAAAAAAAGGCAAAAGTTCACCTTCATCTCACTTGTAACTTTCAAATTTGATGCACCTGCATCTGACTGACTGAATCTAAACACATCAAGACTCTAATTGCAAGGTAGCCATAGAAATATGAATTTTAGTATTCCATCTTCATCAGTATAATACACACACTAGAATTAGGGTGAAATGGATGTTGAACAGTTGAACTGTAATATACATTATCCATTCAGTCACTTAATATCCATATGCATTATTTTCCCTATTCATCAGCTCCCCAAAAGTATCAACTTGTATCAATGATATTGCATACAAACATAATGCAATTATATCTTTCACAGATTAAAATGCAGTCTGCCCTCTCCCATAATGGGAAGCCCAAAGAAAATTCCATCAGTCAATCTGTCCAATCTCTGGGTGAAAGTTTGTTCCTCCTCTAATAAACTGTAGTAGAAAGTCGCTTAGCAATAACACGCTCTGTGTAAAACATGAGAATAAGGTTTTTTCAAACTTATAAATATATATGAAATAATACAAGAAAAATATGACCAACAGATAACAGTCTTCATTTCATAAAGCTTCAGATGAAATTTGTAACTTCTTTGTCCTCTCCCCATTTCTCTTTCACTTTGCCTTAGGACAGCACCTAGATTGATTGGGTCCTTTGAAATATTGTGATAAAATGACATTCTTCACAGAACTAGGAAAAAAATCCTAAAATTCATAAAAAAGAATAAAATACTGAGAATATCCAAAGCAATACAAAGCAAAAAGAGCAATGCTGGAGGTTTTAATTTAAAATACCTGATTTTAAATTAAATTGAAACATTATAATAATAAAAAATAGTATAGTAGTCCCATAAAAATACATACAGAGACCAGAATGGAAAATAGACAAAACCACACAAGTACGGTCATCTGAACTTTGACAAAGATGCTAGAAATGTACATTGAAGTTAGTCTCTTTAAAAAAAGATGGAGCTGGAAAAACTTGTTGCCCTTATGTAGACTAACACAGTTAGATCCCCATCTCTCAACCTGAACAAAGTCAGATCAAGATGTATCTAAGACCAGGTACAAGACAAGAAACATCTCAACTTATAGAAGAAAATACAGGGTCAATAATCCAACACATAAGTGCCTGAAACTTAATTCCTCAATAGAACTCCTAAAGTTCAGGCAATAGAAGCAAGAATTAATAAGGGATGGCATCAAATTAAAAAGCTTCTGCACAGCAAATGAAATAATTTAAACATGAAGAGAGAACCTACAGAATGGGAAAAATCTGTGCCAACTACTCTTCTGATAAGAAGATTAATATCTAGAACATATATAAAGAACTCAAAAAACTTAACACTAAAAAAACCCCAAGTAACCCAATCAATAAATGGACAAATGAACTGAACAGGCACTTCTCAAAATAAGAAATACAAAGGAACAAGTATATGAAAAAATGTTCATCATCATTAGTAATCAGGGAAATGCAAATCAAAACTACACTGAGATTTTATCTCACTCAAATCAGAATTACAAGGTTCAAGAATACAAGTACTAATTGCTGGCAAGCATGTCGTGAGGATCACTGCTACTCATTTATCAAAAAGAATTAAAGACCAGCATAGTACAGTGGTACATTCACACCCATGTTTGTAGCAGCACACTTCACAAAAGAAAAACTATGGAACCAGCCTAGGTGTCCATCAGTCAATAAATGGATAAGAAGATACACACACACACAAAAAAAAATGGAGTTTTATTCAGCCATAAAGAAGAATGAAACTATGTCATTTTCAGGAAAATATATGAAAATTTAGAGCATCACATTAAGTAAAATAAGATAGAATCAAAGTCAAGGATGAGTATGTTTTCTTTCAAAATGTGAAGGTTGGAGAGAATAAAATGAAAAAAAAGTGAAGGTGGGGAAATCTCATACAATTAGAAGAGAGACCAGTTAAGTAGAGACAGGAGACCAGAGGAAGGGAGTAGGAAAGGGCAAAGGGAGGGACTAGGGAATGAAAGTGACCAAATTATGTACATATGTCAGTATGTCACACTGAATCCATTATGTGTAATCATTATACACCAATAAAATTTTAAAAAGTCATAGCAATCCACATGTTCATTCTTTTAAAATTTATTTTATGTATTTCTATTGTGCATTATAATTTTACAAAATATGTTTAAATTCTCATACATGCACATAATATAACAACAAATTTGGTCAATTTCATTCAAGGTGCCCCCTTTAGTCCTCTCTTCCCTGTGTTCATTCTTGAGATCAGAGCCCATAGTGACTTCCTATGGTCACAAATGGAAGTGGCAATCCTACACATGCTTCAGAGCATCTTCCAATTCAAATTCCTCACTATTCACATTGTTTACCAGAAACCGTAGCTGAAAACAAATCTGGAAAATGTTTGGCTTTATAGACATCACAGTAGACAAGGCCCTTGAAGGCAGATGAAATGGGTACAGTGCAGGGTGTTGGGAGGATTAATCTTCCATGAATTGAGGCAGGGATAAATTCTAGTGTTTGAGCAGAGTTAAGCCTTAGCTTTTCAGGGAAACAAAGGTATGAGACCATCCACCATGAACTCAAAACAGGGAAAGATGATCTCAATGCACAATCCACGCTTCAATAGAAAGCTGTTTCATTCTGTCATTCTTTCATAGCCCAATAATACTATTTATCTACACTTAATTTACTCCAAGATATTGTGGGTATTCTTTCATCTTTTCTGCACTGAACTAATACAGCTTGTGAGATTCACCTTTATGTAAAGCCCAAAAGGAAATATTGTTCATACCTATTTTCTCACCTAATTCATGCAAGGTTTCCTGGTTTTGAAACACAGTAAATTGTTCTGATAGCCTGTGAAAGGAAAAGCACTTCTGCAATTTCTTTGAATGAGTCTTCAAAAATATCACAGTGCATTTGTATCTCTTTCACACCACTGGGCCAGGGCTGTGAGGTCTCATCCTTTGTTGCTTTGCCGAGTGCTGCTTTGGTAGTAGTGGTGATTCAAACATACAAATCAGGCCAGGGATGCAGTTTTGATCTCATTAGTAAGTCCTGATAATTGGGTCATATAGGGATGATTTCTTTCCCGGGGTGGCTGCAGGCAACATCCAGAAAAAAAATTTCTAAATATTCAAGCAATCATAATCTCAAGGCAAACTTCAAAATTAATTTGTCATTTGATAATTTCTTGACAGGTTGGTTACTGGAAAGACATGGAACAAGAAGATGCAGCAGAAACAGTCAAAACTAGGGGGAATGAGTCATTTATCATCCTGACAGGATTAGAAGGAAATACGTTATATCACTTCACAGTGCGGGCTTACAATGGAGCTGGATACGGGCCACCTAGCAGTGAAGTGAGTGCAACCACCAAGAAATCCCGTAAGTGACCTGGGCTTTTGTTTGTTTCAGACAAAAAGGAAACACATTTTCATGTTTCTGAAAGCCATGTGAGGTACATAATAAGCAGAGTCAAAGGCAGGTTGCGGGGGTGGGGGGGGGTGATTCATAGTCTTGCTTCAGTGCTTAGATCTGAATTCCAAAATTAGCTCAGAAATTTTTGCATTCACAGTAGATAAAGGTTATCTTCCTGTGAAACAAGGCTAAGCGATTCTGACACCAAAGGCAGATAAAAGGATTCAAGTTCAAAAGCTCAGTAGAGAAGCTATTAAAATGACACTCCTAGAGCAAAACCCTCCTTATCTGACTCCAGCTGGAAGGAAGCCTAGGGGGCTGGCCAACTACTAAACACGTGAAAAGTCTAAAATACTTGAAAGGATTTAAATGAAGACACATATTTAAGAATCCTTGTCAGTTCACTTTCTCTTATTTTGCAGCCCCCAGTCAAGCACCTAGCAACCTCCAGTGGGAGCAACAAGGCTCTCAGGTGTCTCTGGGCTGGGAGCCGGTCAGACCTTTAGCCAATGAATCAGAAGTCATGGGTTACAAGGTGAGTGTTTCTTCATTCCTGGCATACACATTCATCCCAAAAGTCGTTCTTGTGAAGACATACCATTAACGAGGCATAAAAAGGCCCACTAATAAGCCTTTTGTATTCTCTAAGTCATTTTCTGTCTAGATCTTAGAATGAGGCACCTGCCTACAGGTGGAGGAGGCCAAGGCAGTCACACTCCATACCCACACTGCACAAGGCACAGGAAGGGAAGGAGTAGGAAAAGCAACAACAGTCTGAATTCAGTGTGAGAATCATTCAGTATGAATAGCTCCATGACACATGGTGCCAGGCAGAGGATCCTGGCACATCTTCCCACACATAAACTTCTGGCAGATGGCAAAGACTGGACATCTTAGACTGAATAGAAAGACTTACTATTAACAAAGAAACACAAGAAAGAAATGCTAGGGCCAGCATGCTAGATAGGAAAGAGTCCATGGAGAGAGACGGCAAGCTCCAAGACACTTCTCACACTTATCCTGTCATATGCCAACCAGAGCTCTGAAATAGGAAGACATCTACTCAGCTCGTTTTTAAAAAACAACCTTGATCTTTAAATACATGAGGTCTATACACTGAATTTGCTTACTTTCAAAATCTTGTTCCAGAAAAATCAGCTTCAATTTTTATCTTAAACTCCAGACAAAATTATTAGTTGAATATTATTTGTAGATTTGAAAATACTTTAATAACAATATGTAGACTGAAAAGCATTATTATTATTGGTGTGTTTTCTGCTATCAGAGATGATCATACAATGTGTTTTGTGTATGAAGTGCCAAAACTCTGACACTTAAAAACTGAAGTCATAAATGGGAAATACATTGTTTTGATAAGGAGTTCTCCTTAATATTTTAAGACACAACCTGCAGCATTTCTTACCATAATTAGTATATATCACAAAACTCTCACACACATACTCAAATCTGACTCTAATCCTCAGGAATATTGAATTTGATCTTTTGGTAATAGGTGGGTGTTTTAGTTAGCTTTTGTGTTGCTGTGACCAAACGACCTGAGGAGAACAGTAAAGGAGAAAAATGTCTATTTTGGTTCACAATTTCAGAGGTTTAGTCCACACTTGGTCTCTAGATATAAGAACATCATAGCAGAAGGGTTGGGTGGAGGAAAGCAGCTTAGAATGTGGGAACCAAGTAACAAGAAAGCAGAGAAAGCTCTATTCATCAGGCACAAATACAAACCCCAAAAGCACACCTCAAGTGATATACCTCCTCCTGCTATACCCTACCTGCCTACAGTTACCACCTAGTTAATCCGTGTCAATGGATTAATAGTTACAACTCTCATAATCTAATCATTTCACCTCTGATCATTCTTTCATTGTCTCACACATGAGTTTTGTGGGCCATGTCATATCTAAACCATAACAGTAAACAACCCCTTTTGGGGGTCTTTCCTGTAGCACTCTCTTATCTAAATCTTTCCAAAAGACCATGTCCTCATAACCTGTCCTCTAAAGCAAATATAACTTTCAATGATTAGGAGTAGTAGCGTTTTCAGAAATGTTGACACACCATTCAGAAACCAACTTACTATCATTAGGACACTGGCAAGCAATCTCCTGAACTAGAAAGGCAAATTAAAATTCCAGAAACATCGAGGTAAAAACATATATGGCTAGTTGCAGGAATCATGATTTTAGGTACCTCATTAAAATAGAACCCATTCAGATAAACATAAAGCATTACTTAGTGCAATATTTCTCACTGCTGTGTTTTTGAGACTGCTCAAGAGATTCTGGATTTGTTGGGGTTTTAAGTAGTCTATATTAATAGCAATAATTTCAAAATATCACAGCTTCTATTAGTAAGCAAAAGAAAATTATGAAGAACCAGAAGATTGTTGGAAAAGAGATGTCCGTTTTACATAGACCTTAAGATATATTAACACAATTTATTCCCACTTAAGATAACCTATTTGATAGGTTGAATAAAACTTGATAACTTATTTATCATATTCATGACTTTTTCTGGTCAATTAGCCAGTGCCACTTTATTTTATTTACATTTCCCAATCTGAGATCAACTGCAATATTTTATCAATGCATTATTTATAAATGACTAGGAAAGTGGAATAAAAACTTCAAATAAAAGTTTCACTAACTTGGTATCTCCCCCCCAAATTATCTTGCATTAAGAATATTGTATTTTGGTAATTTTATTCATTCAGGGTCTATATCTACAATCCTTGGTAATTTGGGCACATATTATAAATATGTTAGTGGCCTTACTTCAGAAATGCCAATAACAAAACTATGAACTAAAGTAAATTCTCTCAAAATTCTTCTTAATGATCTTGGGAATGGAGTTTTTTTTTTTTTTTTTTTAAACACCATGAAAGAAGTTTATCAAGATTATAAAGTAAATAGCCAATTTATCTATGCCTTGTTTCCTCATACAGATTTTAATGCCCAACTGAAAAAGAAAATAAATACTGAATGCCCCAGGACTATGCTCTCACTTGTGTAAATATCCCTTTTCCTATAGAGAGAAACTTTTTTCCCCTTCAGAAAAGAAACAAGCAGTTGGAAAAAAACTGAGGACAAGGGCCTAAGGCTATATAAACAATTTGTTTTTAAAAATTTGTTTTAGTTTTTCTGGTAAGCAGCTAGAAAATATCCTTTCCTAGATTTACAATCCCTTAACATATATACCCACTTTGCACCTCTCTTTTTCTACCTATTTATAATGCTAACAGAGTAATCAGGTCCAGGATTTTCTAATTATTATGGTATCCATCAACATAGTTTTGGTTGCTTATGCAACTTATAAATGAAGGCCTAGTAGCCTCCTGAGATGTGTGCACACTTACACCAATGTATTTCACACACTATAGGATTCAGAAGCCCACTCCTATATTTCTCCATCTCCTTAGAGATCTTCTGAGTTATGGCCACCTCCAATTTCTTGTATTTTACAGTGCTTCTTTCATCTTATATCAATTCCAAATATAGAAGTCAGTCTTTGCTGTGTTTCCACAAATTACAAAGACATATATAACAGCTTAATTTAGGTCATGGGTACATGAGTTTCATTATACCGTGTACATTTGATTATGCTTGATTAAAAAAAAAAAGTCTGGCATAGTGGTGCACTCCTGTAATCCCAGCCACTTGGGAGGCTGAGGCAGGAGGATCGTGAGTTCAAAGCCAGCCTCAACAACAGCAAGGCACTAAAGCAACTCAGTGAGATCCTGGCTCTAAATAAAATACAAAATAGAGCTGGGGATGTGGCTCAGTGGTCGAGTACCCCCAATTTCAATCCCTGGAACCAAAAAAAATATAATAATAAAAAAGGAATTTATGCAGTTTTGATTTGCCCTGCTTCACTTTATCTTGTTGCCACTGTGCTTTGGGTTCTTCATCCTCTATGAAGAGCAGTTGTCTTCATCAACTATTCTCAAGATGCTCGACCTTAATAGGATCTTTTCTTCTTATGGGCACTTATAACCAGCAAAAATGTTATTCTGTTATATTTTTGGTGCATTTTTCTCAATATTGTTACCATTCAGCCATTTAGACACATAGAAGAGCCACTTACAGATCATGCCTTTAAGAATTACAATCCCAATTAAATTTTTTCTAGGATTATCCATTTGAATAACCCAATGCTCTCAGTTTTTTGATAGAATTTGAGAATAGTCAACATTAGACAATTTTCTCTATGCAGAAAAGTAACTGTCACCATACCTGCCAATCTGTGAATGTCCAGAGTCTCAAAGGTCTCCCTTACCTCCTTTTTGTCAATAATTATTTTTGACATGTCTTAATTCTTTCATCTTATATTTCTTACCTTCATTTTTTCTATTTTTAGGACAGAAATTTACAATGAGTCTCAGTGGTTATATAAGGGAAGGAATTTAAAATGAGCCAAGATTCCCTAAAAGCACCAAAATTTAACTATTAGTTTAACTTTTCAATTAATATACCTACTTATTGACACATAGCACTATATCTTCGTGGATGTATTGGTAAAAGCCACAAGTAATTTTTAAACCCCTTTTATGACCATTAACTAATTTTATTTTTGCTGCCTTTACCTTTTGTTCTTAAATCTCAACTGATCCACAAGGTTTCCTTTAACTCTATTTTACAGCAACATTAGATATGCATTGCTGGATTCATTATTCTTTGTCATAAAAATTGTAATTTATTGAACCATAATAACAGTGTCCTCTAAAACAGCTACTCCCCTGCCAATCCTCACCAATTTACATACTTCCCCATCTCATAAATTTGATTTCTAATTGCCTCATGTATATAATCAAATTATAATTCATTAGAGTGCTATAGTCAAAATTGGAAGCATAAATTTTGACATATTTGTCATTTTTAAACCTAAAAATACTGTTATAGACATCCTCCAGAAAGTGTTCTTGATTCCTCAAATCTAAGAATTCACTCTGCACTGCCCTGGCACCATACACATTTCCTATTGTAGTAGATACCACACTTCATTGAATTGCATCTGTCTCCAATATTAGACTGTTAAGTACCATGAGGTCAGGAAGCATGGTCTTGTTTTCATGAATCTCCAGTATACAGCTATGGGCTTGCCTACATGAGATGCCCGATACATGGTTGGTGATGCACTTATCACTTTGCATTTTCATTGAGACTATGGCATCCTTCCCAAAAAGCATTTCAGTAGATATAAGTATACAATATGTTATGCTTTCAAGAGAAGTCACCTCCTTCCACAGAGAAGAAGTCACTTCCTTCTATAGACCTTGAAGTAAATTTCAGCCCACAAAAGATGAATGAAGTATATATTACTAAAACACAGAAGGATTGAGTAAAGACAGATTCAAGATAAGAAAAGATTGCTTTTCTAGAGTTTATTTTCTTGTATATAAGTTAGTTCAAACTCAAAACACATTAACACATTTTTCATAAGAATATATATACATATATTGAACCAGGGGATTGAACCCAGGGATGCTTGACCACTAAGCCACATTCCCAGCTCCTATTATTTTGAGACAGGGCCTTGCTAAGTGGGTGAGGCTGGCTTTGAACTTGGAATCTTCCTGCCTCAGCTTCCCAAACTGCTGGGATTACAGGCAGGCTTTACCACACATGGCTGGGAATAGCTTTTTCTTATTAAGCTTACATGCACCAGGTCCTGTGCTAGGTATTTTTGCACCTTCTCATTTCATTCTTCTAATGAATCCATAAACTACGTGGCACCATTTTCTACCAGCAAGTGAATGCAGATCAAGAAAAGTTAGTAATTTGTTGGAATTTATCCAGCCAGGAAGGTTTAGGAGATTAGTTTTGTTTCACTTTATTTTGTAGGAAATTGTTTTGAATCCAGACTTGTATGACTACAAAGCCATTTCTATTTCCATTATGCAAAGCAATCATATTATAATTCCAATAACTATGAAAATGTATAAAGACAATGAAAATGAATAAAAATGCATTTAAACATTCTTAACTGCTGCTATTTGACTATTATACCTCCAAAAATTATACTGAACTATTATTAGAGGCAAAAGCACTTAGACTAGCACAATATAGTAAAATAGCTCTAAAGTCATCAAAATAATTACTAACAAAGTTTTTACTCTAACTAGACAGATGATCTTATGAGCTACCTGAACCCACCTATGCCATTAGTTTTGTGATATGTAAACACAGGATAACACTGTGTCCTGCTCTGTAGATGAATTTACCATGCATGCCTGTTTACAGCACCATGAGCAGATGTCAAAAAAAAAAAAAAAAACTTCAAATTTGCCACCCTGTATTATCCTGATATCAGTTCACCAAAAAGCAAATCACCATCAAAATAAAAATTAAAACAATTTTAACTTTTCAACCATCTCCTGAATTCTTAAGGATTTGTTAACATGTTTAAGTTCTCTTTTCACTCTTTTCAAACAGTTTAAAGACAAAGCTTCTAAATCTCCCTTGGGATATTATTCATTTCAATAACCAGATATAAAAGATTTTTTATGGTGTGTCTCCTCACTACCTACTTCTCCAGTCTCATTTCTCACTATCCATATCTATCTTCTCTCGATTCCATACTCCAGTGCCACGGTTTCTTATCAGCTAGGTGTATTTTTAATCTTATCACTGTCTGTATTCTCCAACTGGTAAACTCCATTCATTTTCAAATACTTAGCTCAGGCATCACCTCTTCTGGAAAGGATTTCGTAAAGCCCAAGACAGAATTAAACTCTTTCTTGACTTCCATGGCTCCCTAAGTATATTTTCATTGCAGTGTATAACACATGTATTACATTTGCTTACACCTCTAAGCAGCAAGCGTCTTGCGCTTAGCTCAGAATGTGACATACAGATATAGACAGTAAGCATTTGTAATCCTCAACTGAATTTCAAATGTTGAACCTCTGTTACTCCTCACAGGTTTTTTATAGGCAAGAGGGTCACAGCAACAGTCAAGTCATTGAAACGCAGAAACCTCAAGCAGTAGTACCACTCCCCGATGCTGGAGTCTATATTATTGAAGTCCGAGCATACAGTGAAGGAGGGGATGGAACAGCTAGTTCCCAAATCAGGGTACCATCGTATTCAGGTAAGTTTTAATCTAACAGGCTTATTATGGTGGCCACCTGCAATGCAAGATGATAAAAACCTCATCAAAACTGAATGATGGATTGCACAGTTCAGATATTTTTTGGAGGGGTTTCTCTTCTTTGATTTCCATCTCCTCCTACAATCTGTATGAGCCATGGTAATTTGCTCACAATTGCAGAATTTCTACAAATCTTGAAAGCAGTTAATACTTTTATTAGAATGTACTTATTTACGAGAATTCAATCTTGGTCTCAAGTAGTACCTTGCTGGCCAAATTGGCTTTTGAAATATTGCTTTTAAAGTAATATTGCACCCATTTGATGTACCTACTTCTCTATTATCTTGATTGTTCTTGTTGTTAGATTATTTTAAAAGTATTCCCTTTAAACTTTAAATTTTGATGTTTGACTTCTAAACAAATTATATTACTGAACCCCATAGTTATTATAAGCAATATTAATTTCTTGTTTTCTGAGCCTTTACTATATAACAGGCACAAAAAAATTTATACACATATTATTCAATCTTAGTAACAATCACATGAGAGAGATTTTTCTCTGTAAAACAGGAAAAATGCCACCTAAGTAATTTGCCCATGATCACACTATTGCTGAACCAGAATTCAAATCTAGGTAGTTTATCTCCAAGGATACCTGAATATCTACCACCACAATCATTATTGTCCCAGTACAACACAACTAACTAAAGGAAGGGAGATTTTATAAAATTAGAAGAAACCATTTTGTCAAAGTAGCCAAAAAAGATTTAATTAGATATGCAAATCTCTGAGAAAGTATTGGGCAATTTTTCATTAAAACCTTGTATTAAATGGTGTTCACTTAATGGTTAATTATGAGTATTATTTGTTGAGAAATCATTCCCACACAGAATGATCAACATAAAAGGAAGTTTCTGATGATATCTTCTAAGGCTCTGTGTATATGGCACTATTTAATACATTGACCAACTTGAAATCAGAAAAGAGGTATTGCTTATGTTATTTTTTGATGTCACAAAATGAATGGATGGCAAATAAAATAGAGAAATGAATGATACCAGACTCTGAAGAAAACATACTATTTAATAAACTCCAGATTTCTGCATTAAAAATACAAAATGAGATAAAGGACATTATTGGGACAATTGATAAAATTTGATTGTCTGTATATTAGAAAAGATTACAGCAACGTCAATTTGTAGAAATCACGCTTTTGTGATATGAGAAATTGTCTTATTCTTTAGAAACATACATTGAAGTGCTTAGGGGAAAGGTTATATCATTTCTATATTTAAAATGAGAAAAAATGTGTTTTAAAAGACAATTAAACATGAAGATAACATTAACAATAAAGGAATTTAGGTGAATTCTTTGTTATATTTTAACTTTTCACCAAAAACTGTAATACAAGATGTAGGAAACTGACATTTTCAGGAATACAAGTCGAAATTTAAGTATATTGTGGTCATACAAAAATTTAATACACTCTGATTCCTTTATAAATGTGCTGTTTCAACAGCAAGAATGGTAATAATGTCTCTGTGCTGATTAATTCACAATTGAACTGTTCAGGTGAGGGTGCCGAATTTTCAAGAGCACCTTGAAAGGCAAAAGATATTTTTCATGTTTCAAAAGAAAAAAAAATAATAACAACTCTTCTTTCAGAAGTGTCAAATTTCTAACAACACAATGAGCATTTATTAAGACCTCAAAATATTCTTGGAACCATGCTACGTGTTTTCCATACATTACTTTATCCTTCCAATTAGGAATGATATTACTCTATGATTCTAGAAGTTTCCTTTTAATTCTAATGCAATCAGATTCTATAGCATCCTCTGAATAAGTTCAATCCCAAGCTTGGAAGTACTTATATAAGACCTTAATTCTCACATTTATTTTAATTATTACTTCTATTCTATGGGGGGAAATGGCAACTTTAATGGTTTAGTTAATAACATCTTGGCCAGTGTAATCCATTTTCTGTGTTTCAATAATATGAAATCTCTTAGTATTATCTACTTTAGACTCATAAAGCCTAAGCAATGATTGTTTTTTTCTTATATTCCAAAAAAATCAAATGTCTAAGAAATTGAATGACTTGTCCAAGTGAAATAGTTTTTACAGCTCAAGCTGATGCTATGTGTGGAGAGGTTTTTTGTTTGTTTGTTTTTTGTTTTGTTTTTCCTCCCCACTCCATTTGTATTGTTTGCTCTACTAAAAAGATAGCTTTGTGGATTTCACTTAGAATTTGAAGTGTAGACTCTACTTACCATTCTGAAAGTGAAACGCTTTTATAAAAATGTCATGTAAGTTAGTTTAAAAAGAAGACAGTCACTTTCAAATATATAGAAATTTTTTTCCATTTTCTATTTATTTGCATATACATAGAACTCCAGTAAGGCTTTGTCATCTCCCTTTACAGTTCACAGGTGATTATGAATTTCACGATAAACTCCTATTGTACAAGTTGAACTATATCTAAAATTCTCCAACATGTTGATTAATAAGTTTTATTATTGCATTAGTTATACAAATTTTCAAAGAAAGAGTTGCCAATTTTGCGTGTTTTTTACCAATTTTTTTTACCTCTTAAGTAGGCATATGAAAAATAAATTTAGAAAAAAAAAACTAAAAAAATAAATTTAGAAAAAAAATCTAAAAAAATAAATTTAGACTATCTCTTAAAAAAATCACCATTATGATTCCATTATATTCAATCCAGTCAGAGGAGAGAACTTTACAGAAGAGTCCAAAAACTAGGTGGAATATTTTATCCTTATTCTTAAGATTATAACCAACACTGTTTTAAGATAGACAACATTAAGGCATCACAGATGTACTAATTCCTAGCTCAGGAACTTTAAGCAAGTTCTATCCTCTTTCTAAATACCAATTCTCTCAAGTTCAACAGGAAGATAGATACACAATAGTTTTTACTGAAGTTGGTTGTTGTGAGAATCAAATAATATAATATTTATAAAGGGCTTAATACAGTGTTTGTGATACAGTGAGTATTCATTACATGTTGATCATAATGATATTTTAGAAGTCTTCTGGCTTAAAATACCATTCTTGAAGGTAGTATTAAAAATCATTCTTAATTTGTGGCCATGTGGAGCTACTGGAGCTACTTCAGACTAATCAACTCAGATCAGTTAATTTAATGCAATTAAGTGCATGTAACGTTTTGGTCTCAAAAAGAAATCTCCTGAGTGTAAGAAAGAAAGATGAAAAACCAACCTTTACCAAGTTTGGCATGAGTATCTAGAATTTAAGCTCAATCAATTGAAATAATCAAAGACCCATAAATAAATGTCATTAAATTTTAAAAATTAACAGAAGTAATTAAATTATGAGTTCATGTTGCTTCACACTTTTGCTAATTATTTATGCTCCACTTCCTGAAGTATGTTCTACAAAATTACTTTACATTCAGGGACCTGGGATGTTTTCCATCAGCACATCATTAATGGAGATTACACTAAATCTCCTGGTTTGATGCGTTTGTTAGCATGACTTAGATTTTTCAATACAGTGTTGCATAAATGTTTCTGCTCTCCTTGCAACTTAGGAAATAAGACATGGTCTGAGGTTCCCAAAGTATGAAGAACACTCACTACCAGCAGCTCAGGATGCTGGGGCAGGAGGATCATGAGCCAGCCTCAGCAAAAGCAAGGCATTAAACAACTCAGTAACAGCCTGTCTAAATGAAATATAAAAAAATGGGGTGTAGCTCAGTGGTGGTTCGGTGCCCCCAAGTTCAATCCCCAGTACCCCTGCAAAAACAAACAAAAAAACCACTCATTAAAGGGACAGATAATGTACTCTTGTCCTAGATTCTAAGAACACTTGCCTTGTCCAAATAAGACCACAAAAATTGGCTTCATCTGATGCTTCTTTTTTCACAGGTGGGAAAATCACAAGCGCTCAGCCAACCCTGCACACTCTCTCCACATCATCATCAGTAACATTGCTCTTGGCATTGATGATTCCTTCAAATTCCTGGTGAAAGCTGCCGACTTAATTTGATTTTCTTTGCTCTAGCTTGAGAACAGCAGTGAATAGAGTGTAGTTAATTGGAGACCCAGGACCCTGAGATAAGCTTTAAAACTTGGGACTACACATGGTGCACTTACAGGAGGTCGGGAGGAAAATATTACTTATCCATCAGGTTTCTCTTTGGTTTTTGTAAATGGAAAGGACAGTTCTTGGTCCAATAAAAATATGCAGATTGTATGTAATGAATTTTTGTAAGCAAAGGTAATTTCTGTCAAATGTATTCTGAATTTTTTTAATATGTTGGAATTTGATTTTATATCTGATGACTCTGAGTATGTGCCATCCATTTGTTAAGTGGTAACTAGCAGGTCCGTTTCAAAAACAAATACAAAACCAAGAATGAAAAGTTTGTTTAGACTCTGAGTCCAGTGTTTTTATTTTCTATTCAGCTAACTATTCCAATTGCCAAACCAGCAGGAGATATGAAAAATACTTCAGTTATGTGGCCCATTAAAGGATAAATACTCAAAATTTTTTTTCAAAAACATTATATGATTGCATAGGGAAATTGCAAGATTTATCAATACACTATTCTATATGCACCCCTAGAACCAGATAATAGGGTAGGGAATAAGCCATTAATATACATGCAAGGTAAATATAAAGTAAGTCCAAATGAATTTATTGTTTTCCATCAAGTTCTATGTTATCTAGCAATGAAGATTGTAAATGTTTATTTTTATTAATACAAGAGAGTTTAAAGTCACAAAAACATATGATGACTAAAAACTGAGACAATAATATGAAGCCACAGGCACTAACTTAAAAATATAACAAATGAGACAGAGCTTTTTAATTTCTCCACCTACTTTCAAAGCAAATTTGAATTAAATCCAATGCTTTCTTGTAACTACAAATAATTTTAAGGACAATGAAAATTTGTTGTGGAAATAATTATACAGACATATTGTCTGTGGATTAAAATGATTCAAGTACAGCAAATAAATACTTTTCAGAAAGTTCCGTGCCATTTATAAAATCTTACCAACTACTAAAATAAAGAAGAGCTATTGGATAAGTTGATTTTTAGAAAATTAATCTGTGGGAACATAGAATCAGCATAGGGACTCTGCTATTTCTTCCAGACACATACTGCTTGATTTTGTAGCTTGGGAGGTGATTACGACTTGCTATTTTGAGAAGTCAAATTGAACCTAAGTTATTCTAGATAGTCGTTGGAAAGCTAGGTGAAATTTTTCTACTTGTTGAATCACGAATTTCTAGAAAATATGAGGATGCGCCAGAGTTGGCATTATACCCATGAAGATGTCTGAAAAGATTCATTGCAACCTCATTTGCCAGAAAAGAGCCTAGAGAAACTAGTCTTACAGGTGATGCTTACATGAGAACAAAAAGCAGTTTTCCTTTATTTTCCTTTATATAATCTAAGCCTATTTGCATCTTTACCACTAAGCATAACAGTATTAAGTTTAAATTGCTGGTTAACCATTGAAGTATCAGAGGAAAGATTAGGGATTCCTTTTTTTTTTTGGGGGGGGGAGGCGTTACTAGGAATTGAACTCAGAGGTACTGGACCACCGAGCTACATCTCCAGTCCTATGTTATATTTTATTTGGAGACAGGGTCTCACTGAGTTGCTTAGTGCCTCACCATTGCTGAGGCTGGCTTTGAACTTCCAATCCTCCCGTCTCAGACTCTCCAGCCGCTGGGATTATAGGCATACACCATAACATCTGGCAAGATTAGGAATTCTGTTCTGAACAGCCTAAAGTTTAGTTTTAGAGATATAGCATAACTATATATTTCAATTACTCGTTGTGTTTGGAGAAGATTACATTCAAGACACTCCTGAACAAACACAAAGTAATTTAAAATACTATTTTAGTCAGAAGATTATAATAAACACTACAGATGGTGAATAGGTTAGCCTTTAAATAACAACAATGAAGTGGCCTTTCTTGACTGACTCCTTTGAAGTGGGAGAGGCTCAACTTTGCAAATAGAGGGATGCTAACTCTCCTAAGTATGATGTAATTTATGAAAACTAACTGTACAGCTGAAAAAAAAATGAAGGTTATTTAAAAATTGGAAATAACTTTTACATATTTGATGAACCAAAGCATTTTCTTCCTTTTCTATAATATTCTATACTAGATTCAGTGAAGGGTTTCAAGAATGAAGATATACTAACATTTTTATAAAGCAAAACCCAATAAATATGTTGATGTATGACAACTTAAAATTAACCAATATCTCCAGGCACAATGACACATGCCTGAAATCCCAGTGACCTGAGAGGTTGAGGCAGGAGGATGGTACATTCGAGGCAGCCTCAACAATTTAGTGAGGCCCTAAGCAACTTAGAGAGACCCTGTATCAAAATTTAAAAATAAAAATAAAATCTGTATCAAAATTTAAAAACAAAAATAAAAGCTGGGGATATAGATCAGCAGCAAAACACTCCTGAGTTCCATCTCCAGTACCAAATTAAAACCGATCAATATTTCCAAATAGCTGATGGATGGTACATATCTGCCAGAATATTTACTCATAGAATGTCAATGTTGTATTCTTACAGGAATTAGATATGGGATGTTTTTACTCAACATTCACAAAATATGTATTTTGCCTCATAAATCTATTTAAAAAACAGGATTTCAATGTTTATGTATTATGTATTACATATTTGTTACTTTGTAGAATGCAGACAGCATTCCTTATCAAGGTACATTATTTTTCAGCTACAGTACTAAGTGAGCTTTTTCCTGGATGGGATAGTAACCACAGTCTTAAATCACTAAAGAGACTGTATTTTTGTATAATGTCAATTGAACTATGAAGAAAACAACACTCCTGATAATTAAAAATTTCATGAAAGCAACTGTTTTACACACCCAACTAAAGGTACTGTGGACTCCATGTCAAACCGTTAAATATACTGTATACAATCTGTATATATACTATATATAATGGTATATAACATGTGGAAGGCACAGTCAGATAATAGTTCTGTGTACTGTTCTTGTAACATTAGATCTTTTTAATAAATAATTCTGTTTTTATTGACTTTTATCTTCTCTCCTGTCAACTCTATAACTAGCTTCAAGCAGAGTGCAGAATGCTCCTGGTTACAGCAGAGTTTTCACATTGAACATATCATTGTGAGGATTCTGCATGCTGTTGTGACTTTAGGTTGAAAAAACTCTCCATAGATGTCCATGGTAGCTAAAACTTGAAAATTTGAAGCTATGACAAAGAATAAAATAAGCAAAAAAACGAGTACAGATGGGATAAGTTCACAGGGTTTAATTCATAATTTCTTTCTTTTCAGGAAAGGAGTTTCATTAAATCAGTTTTGCAGACAAATTGTTTTTTTAAAAATGTATACTTCTGCTTTTTTATATTAGGAACAGTCAATTGCATTCTATATCAGGTACCATTTTAATTGACAGAGTTACCCACTCTATTGTCTCCCCTTAGTACCATGCATACATTTCTATTATTCCAGTAATCACATAAAAATTATTTGTTTATGAATATTTTCCTCTACTATCCAAGCTCTAGGATCATACAGGGGAGACAATGTTATCATCTTGGAATCTCTCTCACCAAACCGAGGTGAGCACCCTACTCAACCTGAATGCCCACATCTCTGAGTTCTCACTCAGTATGTCAGACATTAGGGAACTTTAATTTTAAAAAATTTTCCAATTGAAAAAATGATACAACTCTACTAAAGGGACTATTTAATAAGGTATTTTACAGATATACTCTTTGACAGAACTGTCCCATATCCAGTAATCTACCCCTAAGATAGACTAGCAAAAATGTGCCAGTGAATAGCTAAAATAAGCAAATAAATAAGGCGGAGGAGAATGAATATGCCCCCTTTTGTGTAAGTAGTAGAAAAAATACAAACATTCACATTGGGTAATGTTCTCAAGAACAAATAATGGAAGAAATAACCTGAATATTTGGTGCCTCATTGAGAAAGAAGATGAGACATGGGAACAAATATACAACAAAGCATTCTCTCAGTGTACTTATTTCACACTTTGTCCTTAGACCTATATAACTGCTTTATGTTAGTGCAAAAAAATAAAACAAAAAAAGCTTAGGAAAAAACTAAGCAACCTCCAAAAGTTTTTTTCTCAGCAAAAGAAATAATCTGTGAGGTGAACAGGGAGACTACATCCTGGGAACAAATTTTTACTCCTCACACATCAGATAGAGCTCTAATCTCTAGGATATATAAAGATCTCAACAAGATAAGCACCCAAAAAATAATCCAATCAATAAATGGGCCAAGGATCTGAACAGACACTTCTCAGAAGAGGATACACAATCAATCAACAAATATATGCAGAAATGCTCATCATCTCTAGCAATCAAAGAAATGAAAATCAAAACTACTCTAAGATACCATCTCACTTCAGTCAGAATGGCAGCTATTATGAAGACAGACAACAAGTGTTGGTGAGGATGTGGGGAAAAAAGTACACTCATACACTGCTGGTGGGACTGCAAACTAGTGCAGCCAATTTGGAAAGCAGTATGGAGATTCCTTTGAAAGCTGGGAATGGAATCACCATTTGATTCAGCTATCCCTCTCCTTGGACTATACCCAAAGAACCTAAAAACAGCATACTACAGGGACACGGCCACATCAATGTTTATAGCAGCACAATTCACGATAGCTAAACTGTGAGGCCAACTTAGATGTCCTTCAGTGGATGAATGGATAAAAAAAAAAATGTGGCATTTATACATAATGGAATATTACTCAGCACTAAAAAAGAATAAGATCACGGCATTTTCAGGGAAATGGATGGCATTAGAGAAGATTATGCTAAGTGAAGTTAGCCAATCCCAAAAAAACAAATGCTGAATGTCATCTCTGATATAAGGGGGGTGACTCAAAATGGGGTAGGGAGGGAGAGCAGGGGAGGAGGATTATCTCTAGATAGGGAATAGGGGTGGGAGGGAAAAGAAGGGAGAAGGGGAATAGCAAGGATGGTGGAAGGAGACGGTCATCATTATACAAAATACATGTATGACGATGTGAAAAAAAATACTAAGCAACCTCTAGAAATTGAGAATAGGGGGATGATGACCTAAATATTTAGCAACCAAATAGGTGTAACTTAAATTTTTTCCTCATAAAAGAATTATAAGAACATAGGTAAATATTTCAAATTAGTCAATGGACAGTACGTCCCTAATGGGTCACACTCCAAGGACAATATACACCTACAGACACACACACAAAATCTTAAATTATATCTATTGGTCTTCTTATGGGTAGCATAATAAAATATTTTTAACTAGCCAAATATAAACATATAAATGTTAAAAGTATTGAAACGGCAAAATTTTAAGATGGGAGATGATACAAATATATTTAAGTTAAATAAAATCCTGTTTGAGAAATGTATTAATTCATAATTTATTTAACCTTTTTCTTAAAAATAACCTCTTTTCTAGCTTTGTCCAGTGAAAAAGTTTAGAAAAATAATGAATATCCTTAATGCACAAATAACACAAAGAATGCATATACCATGCACAAAATGTGGTCTACATCTCCATGGACCACTAAAAGGAATCAGGACTTTCTTGGAGAAATGATAATTTAAGGCTTACAGTAGAAAATGTACAAGATAAGTCTGGAACTTATTATTGTATCTATAAAGACCACTGTTGTCATGACAAAAAAAAAAAAAAGTGCCGTAAAGACCTCCCTCTGGCAAATTGGAACAACTTGAGCTTAAATAGAACAATGACTGCAAAGAATTGGAACATACTAGCTATCCAAAATCACGCACTCATACTTCCACAGGCACACAAATCATTGGTTATCTTTATTGAACTCAGGAATCACCCTCTAGAATTCTTATAAGATTTTATGCTTCCTTTTCTGTAAGAACTGTGTTCCATGATAAACCAAATATTTGATAAAAGGAAATCTCCATATTAGAGAAGAATCACAACTAATAAATTCAAAACTTAGAATCAAATTTTTAAAAAGTTATTCAGGCAAAGATTATCAGGTTTTCAAACCACCAGATCAAATGCTGAAGAACAATATTTACTAGTGATATCAGGATACCACTGTCTGAACCCATTAATTTTAACATCACTGAAAGTCACACAGATATTAGGTCCAACCTGATATGACGGAAGAAGATGTATACACAGAACTACACCTTTAATAGTCTTAAAAATTATCATGAACCTGGCAAAACTCTTACTGTGGTTTTGCAAGAAATAATAGAGGGGAAAAAAAGAGAACATCTTAAATAATACCATAAGAAAGGAATCAGATACATTCTGAATGTGGATATTCTATAGAACCAAAGATCCAGTTTCTTCCACAAATAAATGATATGCAGATGTAAAATGAGGAAATATTAAAACACTACAGCAAACTAAAGAGGAACACAACATGTGGAACTTCTTGTGGTCCTGATTTGAACATAAACTCAGAAATTCTGAAAATAAACAGTGTTAGGTAGAGAAAAGGGAATGGTAGCAGTACCAATAGTTTTTTTTTTTTTTTATGTGAATTCAGTTATATAAAAAAGCTAAAACTTTATATATGTTAAAATTATTATCTTCTAAAATATTTACAACTATCTAGTATTCTAAACCAAAATATGACTAATTATTGATATGAAAGTGTCATTTTAAATGAAATATTTCATTAAAAATTTTATAGATGAGCCAGGTATGGTGGCACATGCTTGTAATCCCAGCTACTCAGAAGACTGAGGCATGAGGATCACAAATTAAAATCCAGTCTGGACAATTTAACAAAACCCTGTCTTGTTAAAAAATGAAATAAAAAGTGCTGAGGATATAACTCAATGGTAGAGAGCTTTCCTAGTATGTATGAGATCCTGGATTCAATCCACAGGACTTAAACAATTGCAGATGAAATTAAGTTCAATTTATCATTTTATTAAACTAAAATATTTGCAATTCTAGCCTTCAGTATTCATCTTGTGGCCAACACGAAGAATCTATTTTACTTCATGTGTGCTGTGTCCAGACTGACATGCATAAAGATTTAGGAATAATATGAGCTATTTACTATAGCAAAATATTCTTCCATTCTCATATACAACTATTCAGAAAACTTAATTCCTAATTCATGAGTCACTTCTGCAGTCACTAGAATCCCTGGGCTAATTTTTTTTTCTTTTTATTGTTTTTTTTAAAAAATATACGACAGTGGAATGTATTACAATTCTTATTACACATATAGAGCCCAATTTTTCATATCTTTGTATATAAAGTATATTCATTCACACCAATTCATGTCTTTATACATGTACTTTGGTTTTTTCATTACAATTCTTATTACACATATATACAATTTTTCATATCTGTTTGTATATAAACTAGGTTGACACCCAATCGTGTCTCCATACATGTACTTTGGATAATGATGTCCATCACATTCCAACATCCTTGCTAATCCCCTGCCCGCTCCTTTTCCCTCCCACCCCCTTCCCTATCTAGAATTTATCTATTCCTCCCATGCTCTCCCTCCCTACCCCACTATGAGTCAGCCTCCTTACATTAGAAAAAACATTTGGCATTTGTTTTTTGAGGATTGGCTAACTTCACTTAGCATTATCTTCTCCAATGCCATCCATTTACCTGCAAATGCCATGATTTTATTCTATTTTATTGCTGAGTAAAATTACATTGTGTATGTATGCCACATTTTTTATCCAGTCATCTACTTAAGTATGTACAGATAAAATGATATGATTCTAGAATTTGTCTTATTTTTCAATATTTGAATACTCGAATATTTCCAAGTAAAAAACAATTTAGGGAGTATACTATATAAAGCAAGTATAGCAGGATGCTCATAATCATTGAAGCTGAGTAATGCATTAGTGAACATTATTATTCTATTCTCCATATTTGTGTAAGTTTTTCTTTTTCCATAATATAAAGGCAATGGCCTCTTGTTTTAGACTCCTTGGCAGAAATACTTTTCTATAAAATGTCACTAAAACCTTTTAATGGGGATCACAGATGTATCTGTGTCTGAGTCTTTAGCACTTTTGATGAAATACTTAATTATTGTTCCTTAATATTTTTATAAAACAGAGACACCAAATATTTTAATTTTTTCTGCTTTTAATAAAAGAAAACTTGTTCCCATAAATTTTAACATTTCACCTTGATATTTACTGTCTTTCAATACTTACATAATAGTAATACCACCGAGTAGCATCTTTGTAAAATATATATTACACATAATTATGTAAGAATTTTTATATCATACTAAATTATATAGGTAAAAATAATGTTCACTAAATAGCTGGTTTTTCCGACCACACAAAATTGAATTATAGTTTCAAGAAACAATTGCTGCATGCATTGCATTACCATTGCCTCTTGACCTAAATGTCAATACAGTAAAAGAAGTTAGCAACTCATGTTCTGTCAACAGGTGACCCAGCTGCAGCATGACACAAATATTCAGAGATGGCCAATTTCCTATCTTTATTGATTCATCTGATTTTTAATTTTTAATTAAACCCATGCCAGTTACCAGAAAAATCCCATATATGGCCACAAATTTGGATCCCCTCATCAGTGATCTCTGTGGCAAGTTATACACTAACTTATAGCAGGAACTAATAACTGTGTAAGTGAACATGTCACAATAGTTTAGAAACATTCCAATGACAATCATTATCCTGTGCAAATCATTACCCTCACCAAACCTGTTTCCTCCTCTCCCTGCGAATACAACTAAACCACCTCTCAGTCACTTTTGGACTTAGTAGGGACTCAAGTACTTATCCATACCTAACAGAAAGTGACACATACTATCTAGCAGTAGCCTAACTAATACAATCTTGATTTTAACTTCTATAAATAATGTCTTTTTACTAAGACATGTGGCCTTTCAATTATTCTAAAAGCAAAAGGAAACAAATTGAAGAAAGTGATCTGGGAGTTAAAATTTGTGTCCTTTTGTGTACCTCTCCAGTCTCCACTGGTTTCACATTCTTGCTAGACCCCAAGATGCATGCTTCACCTCATCGTCCACCACACAGACATGTCCTTCAGATCCACTCAATTCCACGACATAGGAACAAACAATACCTTGACCTGGAGTATTAGGAACTACCCTTTGGCTGCTGCTTTAAAAAACAGACTAACCAGAAGTAATTTTATGGTTCTGATCCCTCTCATGGCTTCTGCACTTAGTCAATGGAGTCATAGTGTGAGGCATAAAATCTGTCCACCCAACAAGCTCCTAAAGGTATTCGATGATACAGAAGAGAAGCACACAAAGGTAATTCCTTGGTAGGTAACAATGACCCATTGGAAATAGAAGATAATGGAGCCAGAAATATAAATTTGCTTCCCTATTTTCTCCCACACTTGGTTTTTACATGCAGCCTACAGGGAAATGTCCCATACGGCCATGCACAAGTGCTGATGCCATCAAAGCTTGTCAAATATCAATGGAAATTGAGTGCTTATCATCTCATCTTACTTCCCATTCTTTCAACTTACTTCTTTTTTCCTTCACTTATGCTGTCCTGAGATGGCACCAAAATAGTTCTCTAGGGAACCTGGGCTCAGTCCCTGTTATCCATTAAAAGCAACCATGGTGCCTCAGAGAAATAGCCGATTCAAGGTCTAGGGAAAGAATTCTACAGGAATAGGCTGCATCATCTAGTAAAGCCAGAAAGCAAGGAAGTTGAACAAACAGGGTCATGACATAAGATCCATGTGGAAGTAGGCTCAGTAGCACGTGTTGAGTAAATAAGAGGATTAGAAAAATCAGTTTTCAATCCCTAATGAAATGTTTATTCAGGCTATACTTATTAATGGCTTCTAAGGAAAAAAAAAACATGAAGAGAGTGACTGATGCAGAATTTGACATTGGATTACCACCTAAACCTACTAATTTTAGTATCACTAAGAGTGAGACAACTTCACATTGACAACCAGATGTAATACAATTTTAAGTACTGAAATATTCTTTTTTTTTGGGGGGGGGGGTGCTGAGGGGTTCCAGGGATTGAACTCAAGGGCACTCAACCACTGAGCCACATTTCACATTTTGTATTTGGTTTAGAGACAGGGTCTCACTGGATTGCTTAGTACTTGATTTTGCTGAGACTGGCTTTGAACTTGAGATCCTCTTGCCTCAGCCTCCTGAGCCGCTGGGATTACAGGTATGTACCACCATGCCCAGTCTAAGTACTAAAATATTCTTGATAAAAAATAAATAGATCCAAAGTTTAACCAACTTCTATGTATACTAGTTGCAAAAACAAAACAGGGAATTGAAAAAAATATGAAACTATAAAGAAGTAACTGACCAAATTCAGAATGTGGGAAATTCTTTAGGATAATGACAGTTTATAAGAATAAGAGTGATGAGCAATAATAGAAGCAAAGCTCCTCTTTAAAATAAACTTAAGTAATAATCTGCAAAGAATATAGAGTATAATTTAAATAATTCATAATAAATAATATTTAAGTGACTATGGAACATGATATATGGCTAAGTAGATGTATACTAATTTGTTAGGTGTGATAAGATAGTATGTTTATTTTAGACAGATAATGTTTAGAAAAATATGAAATGACATGATAGCAGAGGTTTACTTCAAAATATTGCAGAGATGAAGGAAGGAATAAAAGAAAGGAAGGAAGAAAAGGGAAAATATTTTAAAGGAATACACAGAACAAGCATGGCAAAATATTGATATTGCATCTAGGGGATAAGGAGTACATGAAGTTTTCTACAATTTCAATCTTATAAAATTTTCACAATGAACTTTTAATTAATTACCACAATATCAAAAAGAAGGAGGGAATAAAATAGCCTTTGTATACACTCTTAGAAAGAAGCAACTCAGTGCTACTTGAGGCAAACTTTCAAATTTAAAATATATATCTAATGTGATCATTTGTATTGACTTCAGTGTGTTTTTTTAAAATTTATTATAGGAAACAATTAGCAAATTTGCTAGATTGTGAAATACAAATTTTAAAATAAAATTTAAGATCAGAGTTTTGCTGATTACTTATTGTGAAATTTTAAAACCAAAATTTTAAGTAAAACCATTTATAATAATCAGTCTTCATTATCCTTTAAAGATGGATTATTTGACTGGCAAACTGCATACAAAAATATATTAAAAAGAGTCCACTATGATCAAGCGAGGTTCACTCCAGGGACAAAAGGGTTGGTTCAAAAAACAGAAATCAATAAACATAATTCATCACATCAATAATTATCTCAATAGATGCAGAAAAAGCATTTGACAAAATATAACACCTCTTCATGTTCAAAATACTAGAAAACCTAGGGATAGTAGGATCATACCTCAACTTTGTAAAAACTATATATGCCAAACTCAAGGCCAATATCATTCTAAAAAGGAGAAAAGTTGAAAGCATTTCCTCCAAAAACTGGAACAAGATAGGGGTGCCCTCTTACACCACTTCTATTCAACATTGTCCTAGAAACTCTAGCCAGAGCAATTAGAGAGCAGAAAGAAATTAAAGGGATATAAATAGGAAAAGAAGAACTCAAACTATCATTATTTGCTGAAAAAAATGATTCTATATTTAGTATACCCAAAAACTCCTTCATAAAACTTCTAGAACTCTTATGAATTCAATGAAGTAGCAGGATATAAAATTAACACCCATAAATCAACTGGATTCCTAGACCTCAGTGATGAATCAACCAAAAGAGAAATTAGGAAAACTATTCCATTCACAATAGCCTCAAAAAATGAAATATCTGGGAATAAATCTAACAAAAGAGGTGAAAGATCTATACAATGAAAACTACAGAACACTGAAGAAATTAAAGACGACCTTAGTAGATGAAAATATCTCCCATGTTCTTGGACAGGCAGAATTAATATTGTCAAAATGGCCATACTACCAAAAAGTGCTATACAGAGTTAATGTAATTTCTGTTGAGATTCCAATGATGTTCTTCATAGAAATAGAAAAAGCAGTTATGAAATTAACTTGGAAAATTAAGAGACCTAGAATAGCCTAAGTGATCCTCAGTGACAAAAGTGAAGCAGGAAGCATCAAATACCAGATCTTATATTATACTATAGATTTATAGTAACAAAAATGTCATGGTATTTGCACCAAAACAGGCATGAATACCAATGGTAAGAATAGAAGACAGAAACAAACCCACATATACACAGTTATCTCATACTAGACAAAGGCACCCTAAACTTTCACTGGAGAACAGATAGTCTCTTCAACAAACTGTGCTGGGAAAACTGGAAATCCATATTTAATAAAATAAAATTAGACCCCTATCACTTACCCTGCACAAAACTCAAAGTAGATCAAAGACATAGGCATTAGACCAGAGACCCTGTGCCTACTAGAAGAAAAAGTAGGCTCAAAATTTCTATCATGTTGGCTTAGGAACTGAATTCCTCAATGAGACTCCTAAAGTACAAGAAGTCAAATCAAGAATTAATGAATGGGATGGTATCAAACTAAAAGGCTTTTTACAGCAAAGGAAACAATCTATAACTTGAAGAGAGACCCTTCAGGATGGGAGAAAATCTTTGCCACCTGCCCCTCAGATAAAGCACTAATCTCTAGGATATATAAAGCACTCAAAACACTTAACACCAAAAAAAATATTGCAATCAATAAATGGGCAAAGGAACTGAACAAACACTTCACAAAAAAAGAAATACAATCAGTCAACAAATATATAAAATAAAGTTCAACATCACTAGCAATTAGATAAATGCAAATTAAAAATACACTGAGATTTCATCTCACTCCAGTCTAAATGACAATCATCAAGAATATAAGTAAGAATAAATGTTGGCAAAGATGTGGGGGAAATGGCACACTGATACATTGCTGGTGGGATTGCAAATTGGTACAACCACTCTGGAGAGCAGTATAGAGATTCCTCAGAAAACTTGAAATGGAACCACCATTTGACCCAGTTCTCTCACTTCTTAGTATATACCCAAAGGACTTAAAATCAGCAGACTACAATGACACAGCCACATCAATATTTATAGCAGCTCAATTTACAATAGCTAAGCTATTGAACCAACATAGGTGCCCTTCAACAAATAAATGGATAAAGAAAATGTGGTACATATACACAATGTAATATTCCTCAACCATAAATAAGAATGAAATTATGGCATTTGCTGGTAAGTGGATGGAATTGCAGACCATCATGTTAAGTGAAATAAACCAGTCCCCAAAACCAAAGGTCAAATGTTCTCTCTGATATGCAGATGCTGACTTACAATTAGGTAGGAGAGAGGGAGGATGGAACAGGGGGGCAGTTGGGGGAAGAAAGGGGAGATGGGAATGGGAAAGACAGTAAAATAAATCAGACATAACTTTCCTATGTCCATATGTGAATACACGACCAGTGTAACTCTATATCATGTGCAACCACAAAAATGGGAAGTTATACTCCCCGTATGTATGATATTCATGACAGTAGAATGTATTTTGACATAACTAAAAAGAACAAATGTTTTTTAAAAAATGATTACTCAATAGCTATTTGAAACTTTTAATTTCAAAATGATGAAAATATGTACTTCTCCTTGAATCTCTCTTTTCTTTTTTTTTCATTTTTAAAAGTTTAATTTGTTATATATGACAGAAGAATGCATTACAATTCATATTACACATACAGAGCAAATTTTTCATATCTCTGGTTGTACAGAGTTACACCATTCATGTCTTCATACACACTCAGTATAATGATGCCCATCTCATTCCACCATATTTCCTACTCCTATGCTCCCTCCCTTCTCTTCCTTCCCCTTTTCCCCTATGCCCTATCTAGAGTTCATTTAAACGTCCCATGCCCTCCACCACCACATTATGAATCAGCATCCTTAAATTAGAGAAAACATTTGGCATTTGGGTTTTGGGGATTGGCTAACTTCACTTAGCATTATATTCTCCAATTCCATCCATTTACCTGCAAATGCCATGATTTTATTCTCTTTTAAAGCTGAATAATATTCCATTGTGTATATACCACATTTTCTTTTTTTCTATAACTGCTTCCTCATTTTTCTCCTACCCTTCTCACTTATTCCTCTGTAACATTTAGGGGCTCTACTATCTTTTCCCATTCCTTACCTGCTCTCACTAGGTAAACTCATTCAATCACCTTTATATTATTGACTCCCAAATCCATATCTCTAACCCCAACTCTCCTTTGAGCTTTAGGGTAGTATTTCTAGTGCTTCTCAGCCATTTGTACTTGAATATCTCAATAGCTACAGTGGAAAATGCCCCCAAATTCATCTCATTATCTTCTCTAGCCATGTCTTTTTTTTTTTTTTTTTTTAGTATTTCTGAATTTTACTAGTGTTTTTTTCAAGCCAGCCACTTGAGATTACTCTCCACAGAAAGTAGCATCATCATGCTCAATTAATCCTTCTCCTTTAACAAGTTTTAAATCTATCACATTCCATGTTTGATTTCTTATTATTTCTCAATTGTCTCTTAACTGGCATTAGTACCACCTTCAAACCCCTGTAACTCCACAGGTTCCACTGGAACTTTTATAAAAACAAACAGTCATAACACTTTTTTTGAAAGTTCTTGAAAACTTTTCTTCAGTTTCAGAATGAAGTCCATGTAATTTTATATTTTGTTCAAATCCCTCATGATCTGACACTTTATGCAACCACACTCGCTCACTGTTTTGGCTGGCCCCTGCTTGGACTGCCCTTCTGCCATTTTATAGAGCTAGTTAGCTTCGGGACTCAATTTCAAAGTATTTTATGGTGCACTTCAACTTCTGGTGAATCCCTAAGCAAAGGTAAGAGTTCTGCTGGAGGTACTCTCCATAATAAACCACATCATTCTCAATTTAATTTTACCAAAATCATTTATATGCATGTCTTCTTCACAGTGAATTTTTAAGTTGCAATAACCACTATTATTTTCCCTAGTATGTAATACACTGCCTAATGTGTATTTACAAATATTTATCAACAAATGAATAAATGGGTTAGTGTAGCATATAAATTTAGGGCTATTTCGCAAATTCAAGGTACCCTAATTGTTATTTTTAAATTATTCTGACTTTTTATGTGATGTATTTCCAAAACTCACAGCACATTTTAAAATAAAAACATAACTGCCTTTTGATTACTGGGTTATAAAAACTTAGAATATTATAGATGAGAGAGAGAACAAGTAACAGAAATCCCACAGAAACAAACTGAACATTGAAAATAGAGAATTGTTTGTATTACTTATGTAAGAAAAAAGAAAAAAATAACTACATAAGAAAAAAATTAATTTAGGATAAAATGTTAGTGGTGTGAGACAAATTGGAAAGAATGGAAGAATAAAGCAAAGACACTAACAAATATTTACTTGAATTAGAAGAGAAAAAATGACAAAAACAAGTCAAAGAGGTCTTATTTCCAAAGTTATTGAACCATACCATTAAAATGAATCAATGGAATTGAAAAAAAAAATTAAAATCACTTGTACATGTATTAACTCTACAGGAAAGCAAAGTTCAACTAAGAACATAGAGAGCGTGCTTGCTTTCTAGATTCATAGACAGTTATGGCTTTATTTAATGGTAGAGGAGACTGCCAGCCCATCCAGCACTCTGTTGATATTTTTTACTTATCATTTACCTCCTTCTACTACTATTGATAGGCACCATCTCAAGCTTCCTGGATCTCTGATCCTTCTTACTCTCAGCAGGTGCCAAATTTAAGACAACATAAATCAAGATCTCCTGGTATAAATACTCTTAACTCCAGTCATTTTACCTCCAATTCGCAATAGAAATGCTTACTTATATGCAAGACACTATTCTGGACCCTGGAGATACAGCAGAACACAGCAAAAAAGATAGCTATATTCATTAACTTTTGTACCTCCATGGAAAAAAAAGGGGGGGGGTCTGATCATTTCAGACAGTGGTGCATTCCAAGACAACAGCTAAATAATAATGCAGATGAGAATAACTTGGGGAAAGGATTTCTTACAAGAAATTTTTTAGAATTTTCTAATGTGACATTTGCTTTGAGGCCTAACTACAAGAAGAAATTTTCTAGCAGAGGAAGAAATTAGTAAAGGCATGGAGAATAAAAAGGACCTGACTCACTAAAGCTAAAGGAGGAAGTGAGATGTCTGGAATGGCATAAGGAAGTTAAGAGTGGTAGAAGAGGCCAGAGAGTTGGGCAGAGGTAAAGCAAAGTGCCTCTCTTTAAGGCCATGATAAGTTTTAGGTGTTACCCCTGGTACAATAGGAGGTTGGCCACTGGAAAGTTTTAAGAAGTATCATGAGTTGATGATTTGTCACCAGGCTCATCTCAGAGGAAGATGTTACTACAGATCGGATAATATAATATCTCCAGTTTTCTTCTAGGATTCATCTATTATCTCCTCTCTCCCTCTTCCATAATTTCAACCATATGCTTTTTATTGACTTCTTCCAAAAGCATCACGTTAGGTTTAAGAAAAGAGAAGCATTAAAAATCTTTCATCCTTGGGTTCAATTCTTGGATCTACATCTTAACATAACAAGCAAATCGATGACATCCATATGCCTTAGTTTCCTCATCTGATGTGGAAACAATAATACTAAGTTCCAAGTAATTTTAATGAGAACTAGATATCCTACCATAAGTAAAAGTCCTGGAACATGTTAGTTACCTTCCTTTCAACTATATAAAAAGCGACCAACAAGAAAATTCATCTCTGGGACTTGTAGTATTTTCCCATCTATCTATAGGTATGTCTCCTAAAGGAAAACCCACATTCACCGTCTATGCTTAATTGCTTATCTTTCATGCTACAACATTTAAAATCATGCCCTCAATCTCCCTGAATTTACTCTGAAAAAGATCACTAGTAACCATGTGTCACAATGAATCCTCCAGTAACCAGACATGAGTTCAGGACTAGATATGTGAGAAGAGTATTGGGAAAAATGTCCAGGAAGGTCAAAGAAGAGGAAGTTGACGTAGGCAGGAGAGCCTTCAGGCTATAAGAATCTCATACTTGAAGAAAGAAAGGGTCAATTCAAGAAACAAGGCATGCACACTGAGATGGAGTGAGTGGGGGGTGGGCATCAAGAACTAAGACTGGAGCACCTGAGGACTTTAGATTTTATTCTGAGTTTTATGATAAGCCTCACAGAATTAGACTGGCATCTTGAATAAGCACAACCTTTGGGTTTAATCAGAAAGTCACTTTTTATTTACCTTCTACTCTCCTTTAGGATTATTCAACAGAAGAAGTTGTTCATCTACTCCCTAATAAACCTGATAAAGTCCCAGAGATCCCATAAATTAATCTATCATGGCCATAATAACCATAATACTATGATTACCTTAAGTCAGAAAACCATTGTCTCACTTCAATAATTAAAATGATCAAGACTTATAGAATAATAAAACACCCAATTTGATTTAAAGTTAAAATGTTTCTTCATTCTCATTTGAGACCTCTTTTAAATGGGGAGTCAATTGTCCAAGAAGGTTATCCTGGTCATTTTTATTTATTCTCTTTCCTTAAACTTTCACTCTCCCCTTCCTTTTTTTTTTTTTTTTTTTAAACTTAAGTTTCAGATGCTACCGGTTTCAAAGGGGATGGGTCAGGAAGGGAAAAATAAGAAAAGCAAGAAAACTTCTTTCCTTATCTAGTACTAATTTAAGAAGACGTGCTGCTCTATGAGCCTAACAGGTATTAAAAGCTTAACAGGTATTGAGGTTCATTGGCATATTCAGGAGCCAACTAGATGCATTGTTACTCACCTATGGATTAATGGATAAAGAAAATATAGCATAAATGAATAATAGAATGCTACTTAGCTTTATAAAAAGGGAAATCCTATCATTTTTGACAAAATGAATGAATGTAGAAGGCATTATGTTAAGTAAAATTAGCCATAAACAGAAAGACAAATAACTGTATAATCTTATATATGTAGACTCTAAAAAAAGTCAAAACCATAAAAGCAGAAAATAGAATGATTACCACCAGATTCTGAGGATTGTGAAGATGTTTGTTAGAGGATACAAAATTCTAATTAGACAGGAGAAATAACTTCAATAAATCTATTATACCCATGGTGACTAAAATTAATTATATATTCAAAACTTGAGATTTTCTAAGAGTAGATTTAAGCATCCTCATCATTCAAAAAAAAATATGTGAGGCTAAGCCAAGTACATGTTACCTGGCTTGATCTGACCACTCCAAAATTCACATATCAAATCATCATGTTATATATAAATATGTGCAATATCTATTTATTAAGACAGACATTTTAAATAAAAAAATTAAAAGTTACATATTCATTGTATTTTCAATAATAGAACAAGGCATCCTCATAAATTATATGGGAAGTGTGATGAGAAGAGATGAATCAAATACTAGTGAAGTTATGCCCCTAACTAGATAAATCCTAGAGAGGTAGAAAGCTTAGAGAGACAAAGAATTAAGAGTTAATTTTAGACATGTTAGGTTTGAGATGACGATAAGGCACCCAAGTAGGAATGTCAAAGAACAGTTAGATAAAAATATCTACAGTGCAATGGATGTCTGGACATTTAGACCTAAAAATGCTATTTATAGATCATCAACACTTAGGAGATGTGTAACTATAGGACTAAATGAGGTGACCTTGAAATGTAGCTAGTAGAGATAGAAAGAGCAAAGGATTTAGTAACTGTCAAGTATTTCAAATGATGAGGAACCTGCAAAGAAGGGTTAGAGGGAATAGCCATGAGGTAGATTTCAAGGGCTCTGAAAGGCAGAGCAACATGTTGAGGGAGGGTCACTAGATGAAATGCTGAATGCCATAATCTCCTATTTCCAGATATGACAAATGTACAAATTTCAACTTGAGAAAGGCAGCACATGTGTTCGATTGTTCAAAGTACAGTATTTCATGCCCTGGAAGACAGCAGCTCATATTCCCAAGGAGTTTTCTCATCAATGACACCTTAGCTGAGATTATAAAAGATCAACTTCTCATTTTATAACTAGCAGAAAATCCTCTCCTGCTTTGTTGGTTAGCATTTATTAGTGTCATTCTATTATAGAATGAAACAAACAGCATTGTAATCATAATAATGTTTGAAATATCTACATGTCCCAAATTCAGTCATAGAAACAAGTCTCATTTTAAAAATTTAGTAGAGGTATTAATAGTTTCAGGTGTTCCGGGAACAGAAAGAAAATATGTAATTTTGCTTTACCATCTGCTTTCATATGTTTGCTCTCAGATGGACAAAGTTGTTTATTCTCAAAGTTGAGTTACCAAATTCAAGCCTTCATGTACTCCCTAATTAGCTCTTTCAAAAGTGCTTTCAAAAGATGTGTTTTGATTTTGCACATTTAATGAACGCATCCAATCAGTCATCCTGTTAACAATACTGGACAATGGAGAACTTCGAGAATGATAAGTAACAGATTGCAAAGGAGATCCACAGTCATACTGCCATAGAAGCTCTCTGATACTCAAACTTACAACCAGATCATTTTAAAAGAATACACAGCAGTTTTTCCTTGTCCTAAGACACATTTGCAGCTTCACATCAAGAAAAAAAAAAGTCTATCAACTGGAATCCTGTTACCTTTCAGATAAAAGTATCAGGTCATGAAATAGGGCTCTATTATTCAAATTATTTCCCATTTCCATGGGAAACAGAGGATTCACTCTTCTATGCATGTCATAAGCATGAATTTCCTAGGTGGAAAGGCTTGTGTCATTTGAGGTGCCTTCTGAATAATACTAGGTGAATAGGAGCTGAATAATCTGTGTTCAAGTCAAAAAAAGGAACACTCTGCATTATACAATCAGGGCATCAACACAGCTCTAAAGCAGGATGATGGATATTCTTTAGCCTTTGTAGGCCACTTAATGCCCAAGCATTATCTTAAATCCGATAAAAATCAAGAAACAATTATTTGTCTTAGTACTGAGGTACCTAACTGCTTTATAACTAGGGAAATTTGCCAAACTCCTAGTCATCTGTCAGTCCCTAGTTCAAATTTCAGCTTCTCTGTGAACTCTGTTTTTAGTTCTCCACTTTTATTTTCTCCCTTCTGTTTGCAGATTCACATGATTTGATAGCACCTACTCAGATTTTCCTGAAATAGTCCAATTTCAAGCTATTGCTCATGAGTCTGTAAGCTTAATCATTATCCTATTCCCAGAGCACAAGTTACTCCTATGATATAATGGGTCTCCCTAATTATCTCTGGAATGAGTGACTGAGTGAACATGGCCATGTAATAAGGTGGAAAGAATTGTGCTATGCAGGCAGCATTTAGTCCTCAGCCCCTGGTTCTGCCAGCTGCTTATCTTGCTGAAGACTCCACCAAGGAGCTTGTGTCCTGCTTGCTGTAACGGAGACTGTTTATCCTACCCAGAACACTTTCACTATAGGTGTGCTTATACAAACGCCACCCTCATCCCCAGCTGCTGTGGATGTTAACTGGGAACAGTTCACAGTTGGTTCTATTTCCAGGAACAGAACACCTCCCCTGCACCCACTGCAAAAGAGTGTGTAAACAAGAGTATATAACAGGCTAGCCCTTTCCCTCAAGCAGAACTAACTCTCTAGTGCAAGTTATATGCCTGAGCTTTCCTGAGAGATCAGACTGAAGCCAATTTCCAGTTGAGACTGCTATTGCTTTTTCTTTCACCGGTTTTGTTCACTTTTCTCTTCCTCTGTGAGTCATGAACAAGAATCTTCATTTCAGTTTCACCTTCAAGGTAACTTAAACCTGCACAGTTGGTATGGGAAGTGGGCTCAAGAAGCAGATCCCGCGACAGGGGTCCTGGAGTGCTCACTCTCTGGCTGAATGACAACGTCAGCCACTCTATGGTAGTTGTTGTATTTATAATCTATGACATATTATAAAGATTCATCTGCTGAAAACTTGTTTTCTGAATTTGTATGGGATACAGGAGAAAGAAAGACTAACTGGTACATCTTATTATGAAAGAGGGTTGCAGTTTGTAAGTGCCATTGGAGACTATATAGAGAATATGACATGCTCATATCTAGTACCAATTTAAAGCAATGAATAAATCAGAAAGCCTTCTCAGTGGCATTTAAAGAGAACCTCATCTCCTGAAGTCACAAGTCAAACAGAAGTTAACTGGAAGAGGCATGGCCTCAGAGAATGCTTGGTTCTTGCCTATACAAATCTCCCATGCCAAAGCAACAGTTTGGTAGGAAAGAAGTAAGATAGAGGAGTCTGAAATAGGCATGACTAGATAGGGATCCTGATTTTTCTCTATCTAGTAATGCCAAAATAAGCAAAAGAAAGTCAGAATCTGTGGACATTAGTTAACCATGTTTGGGACATGGGATGTACTTGAAAACTCATTTTTCACTTAGACAAATTTTCATTTTGTTTTGAACCAGTCTACCTCTGCAAAATTAATTATGATTAATTATTAATTAAAGATGGCATAGTACATGTGTACAACAATCTAAATTTAAAATTTTTACAGCATGTGATCTAAGACCTACAATATACAATACAGTACATTTTAATCACACATAGCAATTTTAAATTAAACTTAATTAAACTTAAAGAATTCAGTTGCTCATTTGCACTAGCTGTATTTCAAGTGTTCCAGAGCTATGTGTGACTAGTGGCTACCATGATGGATCTTTCAAATAGAGGACAGAAATTTCCATCAGATGGCATTGCTCTTAACCACGTGAACTTTGCAAGGTAAAAGTTACTATATTTGTGAATCACTCTCACAGAACTAATAGCACTTATGCCTCCATCGTGGTGTGTGGTCCTTAATTATATCACCTCCTTACTCCTCACAGGCTGAAATTTAAGTGAAACAATCCTTGCAGAACTTTGATCTTGTTCAATGTGTCAAGAAGTGTTATTTTACACAGTTAGCATCATTAATGAGAGTATCTCAAAATCTCTACAGTCATTAAAAAACATTTACATTATACCAAGTCAGCTAATTTCCACTGGGATTTTCACCTAATTATATTAATGCAGTCCTTCAGCTATAATATGAACATACTGACAATGCAGAGGCCAGCTTGGATCATTTTTCATTTCTTTTCTAATATAATATTAATCCTTTTCCCATTTAATACTTCCTATCTTTAATTCTAAATCCTGCCAGCAACTCCTTACAGGTAGTTTGCAGTACTTATGCCATTTGCAGGTGATCACATTCTTTCCACATACTGATCTTACCTCAGTTTTGTTGAGAACAAAATCCCCCTTTCCCTTTTCTTTTACATTATATGGTAATGCGGTATCCTGAACAGGTGATTACTCAGTTATTGTTGATAGAAGATAGAGTCATTTAGAAACAAATTCTGTGATTAGCAGTAAACTACATAAATGCCACAAAATTGTGCTTCTTTAGTGTTTGAGACAATAGAAAAATTGAACCTACCTCTATTCTTTTTAAAATAAGATTTATTAATTTTACAAATTTATATTAAAATATGCTGTACTATTAGTAGGGTAATTGTATTCAAAAATTCCAAAATTAGAACTTTCTTCTAAAAAGAAGCCCTCTTTGGAAGCTAAGTGTGACATTTAACTATACTTCTTTTTCTTAGCAGTTATTTTAGCACAGCATAGGTAGGGATAGAGTACACAATAGATGTGATCCTAGCCTTTAGTCAGTGCCAGGTTATAGGTAAAAACCAATGTATAAGATAAACAGAACAAACATATGTTTATATTAGGATAGAAGATCCAAACAGAGAGGTATGTTGCAAAAAATTTAATGAAGTAGAAAAAAATTGAATGTTCATTCTCATCATGTATTATTCTTTTGATAAATGAAAGTACGCAAAACCCCTGATGTTTGCAGAATTTATAACAAGCCAAAAAGAATTAAATAGCCTCACATAGAACTTATTCAAAAACCACACAATCTTGACAAGTATAGACTTAATGGACAGATTTGACCCATTGAGTTAAATTGCTTACATGGTATGATTTAATAATGACTTCAGTCGAGGCTAGATTTTGCTGCAATAACCCAATAATTTTAGTGGCTTTTAACACACCAACTTCTGGTCAGGGTGCATGTTTATCATGGTTAGCCACTGATCTACTCTTCATCTTCACTGCAGGCCACCAACTTATCCCAGCCTCTGTCTGGAATATTGCTTGTCATGGTGGCAGGTGGAAGAGAAATAAGGCCAACCACACTCTGGCTCTTGAAGCTTCCTTCTGCAAGTAATAAAAACATCTTCTACTATATTTCATGGTCCAACACTAGCTATATTCTCTGAGCTAGGCAGAGATGCATAAAACTCCCCAGAGACAGGGCACAGCAGGGAGAGCAAAGAAAGTGTTTGGCTTCTAGTACTGCAAGCTCACAACTAACAAGTGGCTAGTTTATTCTGAAATGTGCATATACATCCTTTGCTACTCTGCCTCGCTGTTTTAATTTCAGAACATTATTTTTAACTGATTCCCACTCAAATTTAAATATGCTGTTTTTTAGGCTCTTAATCTAAGGAGATATAGTTTTCCAGCTGTTTGGCCACAGAGTTTTCAATTAAGTTTTACCAGTAGTAAATCTGATATTTTAATTTGTTTCTATCTTCTGTGTCTATTTCCTCTTTTCTTATATGAACCAGAATTTTGTATAACAGAGTGACTGAGGTCAGCTTAGGCCCTAACACCTACCTGACAATTTTATTTGTAGTTCCTACAGGTCAGAGATTAACTTTTTCTGGAAAGGAAAGACATCCTTAAGAAGAGGATTTCACATGCTTTATCCCATTTAATCCCTATAAGAACTCCGTCCAGTAAGTATCATTGTCATTTAACAGCTGATGAAACCAAGACTCAGATAACCTAAGTCAATTGATCAGAGCAGGGATTTAAACCCAGGCCCTGTCAGCACCCTAGTGGTGTCTTTCCCCTACCCTGCACTTTTGCCCATCCTTTGCTCAACACAGGGGTCCTCCAAGAAAGGATTACATTGTTTGGTACAAATGTTCCTATTTGCATTATTCAGTATCTATTATCATCAATGCCCAAAGTGTAAGCACCCTGCAAGACCCAGATCTGATGTCATATTCTCACAAAACCTGCCTCATTATCCATGTTCCAAGCTGAATTAGACATCATCCCTTGTGTTATTCTGTAATTATTGCCCTCTACAGACTAGGAGTTTCTTTAGAACAAGGACAAGTTCTTGTTTGTGTTTGTACCCTCAGGGCTTAGTGTGATGCCTGTCATTGGCCTCACCATTAATATTAATAAGGATGATAAATAAATGAGTGAACTGTGCATGTAGATTCAAGCTTGGTTAAAATATATTGGAGCAATGCATTGAATCAGGGCACAAACACAGTTGGAGCTAGACAACCCTGAAAAGTTGAAAAATGATTAATTGGGAATAATTGGTCTGCACCTTAATCACTACATAGTCACTATTTGCTATTATCATCTAGGTGCTCTAGTTTAAGATATTAAATGAGCTGGTGGGAATAGATAATCTTTAAAGACTTTCAACCCTAAATTTTATTGGTCTGAAAGGTGACTCAGCTGCCAAAAGCAACTAAAAGGGAAGATTAATGAGTCAGATCAACTTTTCTAAAAAAACTTCACCATGTCACTTCCTATCACAATAACTCCATTAGCTGGTCTGACCTTACAAATCCAATACTCACACACTTGCATGTACCCACTCTCTCCCCCTCTCTCATTTCTCATGAAAAAGTGAACTGCAGAGTTATATAAAGCAGCAAAGTCAGAAACTTGACTGGGAACCTAAAATGAATGCAAGAACATGGTAGAAAATAGAAAACAAGATGTAGCTGGGAAAGATAAAAATTAGGGAATAAGATGGCAATGAAGGAGAGAAATGAAAAGTAAGGTAAGACTTGCCATAGACAGAAAGTCTTAAGTGTATTTCTCATTGGAATAGAAGAACATTCAGTCCAATGAACTAATCAATTCAGCAAATATTATGCAGCAATTATGAAATGCCAGGTGCTGAGGACTCAAGAAGAGGAGGAAACCAAAAATTAAAATACAATATAGGAGCTATAATACAAAGGGCACCAAGGAGGAGTCAGTGAACTCCTGAGGAAGCCAGGAAAAGTTCTTACAACTTTTGTGATATGAGGCAAGGATTTTCAAGAGTTGCTAGGATATTTTTAGGCCTGAATAGATTTTTTTCTAGAGAAGATACAACATAAGAAATGATATAAAGTATGAAAGATCATAGTGTTTTGGTTTGCATGGCAAGAACTTTTGTCATTGGAAATTAAGATGAGGTGGACATTAAGATGATATTTCCTGATGTCCAGGTGGTGAAAGATTTCCCTGCCAAGTCATGTATCAGCAATGGGAAGTTGCTAAGGATGAAATCCCACCCATAGACCCCAGGCATCAGAATGTCCCCCTATAGCTCTTATTCATTTGTTACTCTCCTGGTAGAACAAGAAGTCTATGGGTCCAGCTATGCATACCTGGAGCTCTTCCCCAGATTTCCCCATCTCCTTACCCTCACCTCCCCACACCCATGCTGCCCTTCCACTCCACCATTCTAAAAAGCTGTACAACAAGTGCTTACTCCTGACCCTGAACTACCCAAATGTCCTCAGATCGATTTCCCACACCTGAGAGTGTTCCCTTACCAGCTCCATCTTCCCGGGCACAGGCCACATGACCAATACACATTAGTCATGCTAGTAAAGGCCAGGAAGTTGTTGATGGCCAAGGCAGGGTTGCAGATAAAGCTTGGGTATACAAGTGGGAGCAAAGTTTTGTGCAGAGAAATAGAAAAAGGGAAAGACAGTCATAGGTTAGAGGCAGCAGCTTCTATTTATACCTTTATCCATGCAAAGTTCATTGGCAGGTTTACAGGGAGATTCACTTTTAGCCATTTTTTAAACTGTAAGGATTATTTGACTCTTGCATATGTATGTACATTATAGACATTTGTACTAAAATTAAGTCTTGCTATTTGTGACTAGCTCCCATGTTGGATTATGTTAATTGCCTCTCCAGCACTTTCAAGAAAATGTTCTTTATTCTTTAAAGAAAATTCTAAGAACCCCAGATCTCCAGTGCAGCTTGGGACCTTCAGAAGGTGCCTCATCATAGCAGCACAAGTGAATCAATTTGAATGGAAGAGTTTTCCTACCTCCAGGACAGATTTAATCTTGGTGTGGCCCTTGGAATCAAATTATTGCCTTTGGCTCTGCTGTAGTGAGTGAATTGGTACTTTCCTGTTGCTGTCTCTGGACTGTTTTAACCTTAGATAATAGGCCTTGGCATCTTACATAGGCTTCATCTTATTTACTCCTCATCCACCCCAGCATTCAACACCAACCCTACCTCTTCTTTTTTGTTTTATTATTTCCCTGGTGTTGCTGTTTGTGACTCGTCGCTCGGGTTTCCTGACAGAATTGATCAAATACTACAAATATCCAATAATAGGAGGAATTAAATCTTTGCAAAATTCAATATCTTTAACAAATTATGACTATACTCCCCTCACTGAGTTTTAATGAGCAAATAAGGGTTTTAATTTTCTCCTTAATTTTTAGAGAACTGACTGCACAATTGTATGAAAAGAACAGAACATCCCTAAACAAGGCAGGAACTGTACAGTTTAAAGAACTACGGAGCAAAGAAGTAGCTGGAGACTCGCAGGGAAGACACAGATGGGCTCTGTGAGAGCTTGATTGGCTTTAACATCCTCTGTGTGGCTGTCTCAACTGGCTTCCAACAGACAGTTGTTGGAAATGTAGTTTATGATTCAACTAAAAGTATTCACTGAAGCATATGTTTCTTGGTTGTTAATAGTTATTTGAGGGAAAAAATGTGTGTATTCATTCTTAAAATACTTTACATTCGATTGTGGTTGTAATTTTTGACTGCACGATCCATTCGATGGAAAAACAAGACAGATAGCAAAGATGTCTGCAATTTTTATGGCTTCCTGTTTATTCACCAGCGTCCTAATTTCTTTTCGCCTACACAGTTACTGAAGGGAATTAAGGCTTCTGCTCAATCTGGCATGCAGGAATAACTTCTTCAAATAGGTTTTGCTTTGTTGATACTGAAAATGCATCACTGGTGTAACTTTTTAATCAAAACTTATTTCCAAAGTCATTTTAAGACACAAATTAAACTGGTCTAGATAATGGACCAATTTTAACATTAGATTTTCTTTCAGAGACCTAGTGAAATGAAATGGAAGGCTGAATCTTAGCCCTTAAACATCATTGGTTAAATGAGGCAGGATCAGACAATAGGGAGGTGAGCATGGTATTTCACAGCAGGGTGAGTTAGGGAATTCTGTCCTTAGAGCTTCCAACCCAATTTTTAAAAATCAATTTGCAAGTAAATTCCATGGCAGAGACTTGGGAATCCTACTGACACTCATTAAAATTCTTTCCTAAAGAGGATAGGGTGAGAGTTGAGTTCTTTAAAGAACATGAACCTTTGAAGGGAAAGAAAAAAAAAATTCGCTTTTAGTTTTGGAAATCAGCTTTATTGAGACCTGCTGAGTTGATTTTTACTTGCTGATGAGGTGTCAGGCTTTAAAAGCTCCTAAGTGGTCAAGGTGAGTGCCTGCATTTATCTCAATTCCAGGCACATTCCCAGCTTCCCATTCCCTGTATTAAAGAGAAAAATATCTTCCTGAGCTTAAAGCCTGCAATGACAACAGCTCTAGCTTTGCCACAAAGTCAAGCTGCTGAGCAGAATATTAAGTGCTCAGGGCTAAACCCACCCTAAGGTGATGACTCTTGGTTCATACTGAATTCAATTAGACCAGCTTCATTTTCATCATTAAATTATTTTGATGGGAGTCCTACAGCCTCTAAGGGAAGAGCCAGCCTTCAATATAATTCACAGAGGAAATGTCCTTGTTTAGTAAGTCAAGGAATAAGTAGAGTTAGAAAGAACCTCTAGCGTATCACCTCATCTATTGCTTGCCGTCCTCACCACCATAGCTTGGGCAAATGGATTCATTATTCCTAAATCATGCTTGACAAATTGATATCAAATTTCTCCTAGAGCACGTCACATGACAATTTGCTGTTGCAAGTGTATTAAGTAAGCTTGCATAAAATAGAGATGAAGGAATACCCCATGGTCACTGTGATAGATGACTGACCTCCAGGAAGCTGAAGTATATTAATATCTAGCTTAGATGAGTTATTCAGAACCTGCTAGAGTTTTCCAATATGCTAGACATGTCACTGTCTCCAAGAATTCAATCCCGATATGAATTTATTGTGTATCTACTGAGTACATGTGAACAAAGCTTTCTCTGTGACTCAAGTCATAAAGGACAAAGTTGACATTGCCACCGCTAGTAAGCAACATCAAGAAAATTGTGTAAAAAGTTTGTGACACATCAAAGAAAATAATATTCTCAAATCCTCTGTGGGTCGGGTGAAGTAATGTGTCAGCTTTCCATCTCTGACAAAACACCTGAGAAAAACAACTTAGGGAGAGGAAAGATTTATTTTGCTTTGAGTTTCAGAGGCTTCAGTCCATGGTTGGCTGGCTGGCTGCATCGTTTCTGGGCCTTCGTATAAGGTGGTATGTGATGGTGAAAGAGCATGATGAAGGAAAGCTGGTCACCTATGACAGCTAGGAAGTAGACAAGGAGAAAGGGGCCCAGGACAAACTATACCTGTCCAGGACACACCTCCATGGCCCATCTCCTCCAACTCGGCCCAACCTCTTAAAGGTTCCACTATCTCCCAATAGTGCCACAGGTTGGTGACCAAGCTTTTAGCACATGGCCTTTGGAAGACACTTTATGGGTCATGTGTATACATACAATCACAGACTGGCCACATACATACATATGTATGAACACAGCCAACCCCATTTAAAATATAGCTGCCATATATTTTCTCCCAGATATTTTTATAAGTTCTTGAGTAAAACCTCTCTTGCAATCCTCTCATCAATTCTAAGGCATTTATTCATATTACTTCACAAATGAAGACATTCAATGGTTTACTCAAAGTCATCTGGCTAGATAAAACCAGGATTAACCCTTCATCTTCTGATTTGAAATCTAGTGTTCTTTCCCCTGTATCTTACAAATTGAATTAGGATGTCCTGCTTAAAACTAGTCATTATAGGTTACCAATTTTCCAAGGATTTAAAAAAATACACCTAATAACACCTGTGACAATTGAAAATACATCCTTTCTGATGATCTAGCTCTCCTACAGCTTATTATTACATCTGGAACATGGCTTGTACTGTGGAGTATAAAGAGTATTTCCTCTAAATCTGTATAGGCCCTAGAGAGTTCCTAGTAATTTGATTGCATTTTTCCTTGTTTCAAAAAGATCCAAATTGTCCACATTTATCATTTATAGAAAAAAGCAGGGTTGCAGGAAGTCAAATTATTATAACACTTTCATTCCTCAAGTGCTGGACAGAAAGAAATGTGAGCATCTTGAGAGTAAAGACCTTGTCTTATTTTTAATACCTAGAACAGCCTGAACATATAAAAGATGTTTAAACAGTTTTTTAAAAAATAAATAAAGATAATGAATGAACATGGAATTCATGGTGGTAAGTCTTAGGCAAAGCCTCGGGAGAATCCATGAATGGACAAACAATATTTACATGCAGGAAACTCTGTAGTTTCCCAGCCTGTGAACGTAATTAATGTTCACTGTAAAATTAATAGCGAACATTTATATAGTGTGTTCTATTTGCCAGGCACTGTTTTAAGCTCTTTAAAGACATCTACTCATTTAATCCTCAAAACAATGTGATAAAGTCTCTATTTTAATTATACCTATAATTAAATATACATATTTGTGCTTCTAGATATTAGGATACTTAGGAGAAGGAAATAAACCTTGTCATGTAACTAAAGGCTCTATCACAGTCCGAGGTTCATAGTGTATGTTAAGTAAATAATTTCTTGAGTGATTTTTCTCCATGGGACAGTGCATTGTCAAGAACAGATCAAAGGTTATGATTGCCCTCTACTCTATACCCGGGAAAGACTACTGTTTGAATTGTGGTTATCCCAACAGCACTTGTACTTATTTCTTCAACTCTGCAATTCATCAAAGGACTGCACTCTATGCAAAATCAAAAAGCATATCTGCCTGTTTAATATGCAGTTTCTACTTTCACAATTAATAGTTAACTCAAAGCCAAGAAAGTAAAATAGTTAATGCTAAGTCAAGAATGCAGGAAGAAAACTAAAAACCATAGGCATGTGAGAGACTCAGAAAGTCTGGAAAGTAACCTGATCTAGGACATGTGACCAGAGCTTGGTTACTAGGATGATAGAAACATGTCAATGGACAGGTTGACCAAGACAGATTCCATGGGACTACCAAATCAAAATTGAAAGAATATAATCCAACAATGGGACTGTGAAGTTAAACATGGGGACTTGGATAAGTCCTTCAAACAGGAGGCATTTGTGCAGGCACTCGGTAGTCATAGGAGGCCAATTGGATATGGAGGCATACCAACTAAAAAGCTATTATGGGGATGCCACCGGATGTGATGTGGTAAAAAGGTAGACAAATGAAGGGAAATAATCAGGATTTGGTGCATAATTGGAAATTAACAATAAAAGGCAAATCAATGATGATTCAGTGAAAGCACTAGAAATTTCAAGTCTCAGGGATGGGACGAATAGGCAAAAATAAGGAATATTGGAAGAAATGTTAAGGGAAAGGGAAGCCCTAATATAATTAGGATGCATACAGAACAGATTGGAGGGTCTAGTATTATCCCTTGGAATCAATTGGATAATAAGATCTCATCAAAACATGCCCATTCTCTATGTGAAGGAAGGTGAAACGTCATAGAATTTAACTGTCAGATGAATACTTGTAAGTTAGTACATTTTGTTATTGTATCAATTCAAGATCTACAACATGATGCTTTGATACACATATACAGTCATGGTCCCTACAAGTAGGCAATTTAACATATCCATCATGTCATCAGTTAACTTTTTTGGCTTGGGGGGCAGTAAGCCCCAAGAATCTACTTTTAGTTTTTCTAGTATACAATGTTAACAAGAGTTAACATTGCTTATGCTGTAATTTAGGTCTCTAGATGTATTTATCCTACTTAATTGTAATATTGTTCCCCTTCCTCCCACCCTCTCTTCTGATAGTCACCATGTTACATTTCTACATATTCAACATTATTAATGTTATAAGACACACAACAAATCCTTTAAAAATACATGTTAAGTGAAAACAAAGGACACAGAGAAGGAAGTAGGGAAGAGAAGAGGAAAAGGAAAAAAATTACTAAATGTTGCTAGTTTGTAGCATGACACAGAAAAAAATGACAGAAAAAATAAGAATGGCTTCTTCATAGTTTCACTTTAGAGATCTCTTCATAGTATAAAAGTGTCTCTGGCCACACTCTTTAAAAGATAGTACTGATTGGGTCAGAAATAGAAACTCCTATGGTTGTCACACTTCTTTCCCACACCCACATTACCCCCTGAGGTCTACTAGTGAAAACTGATGAAAAGTGAGAAATAATAGTCAGGTACTGAAACCATTTAGAAGCACCTCACTTATTCCTCTTTCCTCATACAACACTTAGATGCACAAATACAAATTCTGAACACATTTCATCCCTCAGCTATTTCATCGTACAATGGGGACAACTTAAGGGGACTTAAAGGTGAAAAATGAATTTTATACTATCATAAAAAGTTAGAGTCAGCCCATCCATGGCTAAGGTGATACAGATGTAGGTAGTAAATATTCTTTTTATTAATCTGTTTAAATGATCTAGAGAGGAAATTGTCCCACAATAATCTTTCCTTTGTTCATTGAATTTTATGATTGCTTCTTTTAGCCACTAGTCATTAAAGTAAATATAGAATCTGCCTCATCTTCTACCATGAGTAAAGTTGTATAATATGAGGACAAAGGGTTATAGAAAACAGAAATTGTAATTCTTCAGAAATTTTAGATGAGTCAAAGTTCCAAATTCTATTTCTAATGAAATACTTAAAATTCAGCTTTAGCTGGTGTCCTTCTGTTAAATGTGTTCACAATTTTTGAAATACATTAAAATTTGCTGCATTAAAACCTTCCTTTATTTAGCAGTCAAAGAACTTCAATATTTTAGGAAATTTTTGTTCATTCTCAAGGTTTATGCAAAGAAACAGAGAAACAAATTGTTCAGAATCTCAGTGACCAGGTCCCAATCTAGAGAAAGGCAAAGGGGATTTCAAGTATGACAACAGAGAACTCCTGAGATGAAAGCAATGCCCTTCACATAGGAAGCAAATTCCTGATGAGAGTTGAGGGTTTATTTTGGAGGGAAAAATAAATTGGAACTAATTGAGGATCAAAATTGATAGCCGTTGTAGAAAATTACACCAAGAAGCTCTTAAAATATAGGGGAAGAATTACTCATGGGCACAAAGAAAACTATGCAAATGAATAAGAAATGATTACTACCTTCAGAAAAAAGACACATAACCACAGTGCACCATGCTACTTAGATGTGAGTAGCATTTGTATGAGCCTAGTATAAAGGTTTAATGGTGATTATTAATTTAGCCAATAATTGTAACAAATTATATTAGAAAATAAGTTTTTTTATTCTGACAGCAAATTGATATGTTTTTCACATTATCTATCAAAAGAGGCCAAATGTTAATATGTGAAAGTTTACTTGATTGGTGAAAATAGTAGGAAATAAGTGTTTACAAAATGATTGTGGTGGGCAAATGAAAGTCGTGATGCAAAGTGGCCAGAGTTATCTGCAGCCTACTCTTAAAAGCCCACACTGAGAACTGTGGGAAGTGAGGCCCTCATGCTGGGGACTGTGATGCATGCTAGAAAGAGAGGTCAGAGTATTCTCCCATAGGTACTAGAGAGCCGCTGAAGGCTTATACAGAGGAGTAGTACGATGAAACCAAAGTTCTTCAGAATCTGGATCTCACCTCATTATGTTAAATAGTTTAGAGAAAAGAGAAAACTAGAAGCTGAAAGTCAGTTTGAAGCTATGAAAGATGGTCCAAATAGTTAACTGACACCATAGCCTCACTATTTAATAAACAGTTATAGAAAATTGACTTTGAAATATTACAACTTTATAAAAAAATATAAGTACTTTAGAATTTCTTAGTGGAGTATTTGATTTCCTGAAGCAGAGTCCCAGTTAATAAGCAGAAAGCTTTCAGCCAAACTGTTTATCTTGTTTCTCACTCTGATCATCAGGTAATTCTGATTAAAGAATTATGTTTTGTTTATAGATCTCACTTACTAAATAAGATTTCAATAATCATTGCAGTTATAGCAAGCTATTTACGTTTCCTATGCACCAGGCAGTGATCTAATCTTTACATATTTTAAAAGGTTTAATTCCTCATTCCATGAGGTAGGAATTGCTCTTATTCCTACATTATAGGAACATAGGACCCATAAAGGTTAAATAACACAAGGACACACAGTTAAGTCATTGCTCAGGCAGGCTATGGCAAGAGCTTACACTGTCACTCTGTAAGGTCAACCTCAACTCAAATATGTGAAAGCTGAAAGTACAAAGATTTCTCTTGATCCCTCATTTTAATCCATCAATATGTCATATAAGAAAAACAAATAAATGGGGAATTCAAATCCAATTGAGCCTTATTTTCCCTCGTGTGTAAAAAGAAAAAAAAAATCACAAAAATAATCACTGAGTGGTTTTGTTAGCATTGTGGTAGATTAAGGAACATATAGTCCCCAATTTTTTTGTATCTCCCCATCTCCATGGCTTCACAGTCTACGCTTAGTCATGTGTTATGGGCCAAAATATGCCTCCCCAAAAAGTCATATATTGAAATACAGTACCTCAGACTGTGACTGTATTCATAGATGAGGCCCTTAAAGAAGTGATTATAACTTAAATGAAGTTGTTCCATAGACTCTAATCCAATTTGACTTGTGTGTTTATTAGATGAAGAAATCCGGACATAGACATCTAGGAAACGTGCACACAGAAGACAGACCCTGTGGAGGAGAAGACAGCCATCTATAAGGAAAGAGGCATCAGAAGAGCCAAACTTGACAACACCTAGATCTTGAACTTCCAGCTTCCAAGACTGTGCAAAAATAAATGGCTGTCCATTTGTAGGAAAATGGACTTGAGAACATTATATTAAGTGAAAGCCATACTCATAAGGTCAAGGGTCCTATATTTTCTCTCATCTGTAGAGCCTGAAGAGGTAAAAGGAAAAGAAAAGGGAGAGGAGGATCTCATGAAAATCAAAGGGAGACGAGTAGAGGAAAGGCACCAGGGGGAGGGAAAGGGGAAATACTGGAAATTGATACTGGCCAGATGGTATTGGTACATGGTGTGCATGTATGAATATGTAACAACAAACCCCACCATTATGTACAACTATGATGTACCAATTTTTTAAAAAGTAGAAATAAATGGCTGTTGTTTAAGCAACCAAGGCTACGATATTTTGTTACAGCTAATACACCATGTTCCTTGTGATGAACAATCAGTATATATGAGTATATTTGACAAGCAGAAACTGAAAAATACCAGCAATTTTCCATTTGCCCTCACTCCTGTTCTCTGCCATCACCTTGAAAACATGTCTATTGCACTCTAAAATGAAAGACCACTCTTTTATTTTGATATTTCTGGCAAGTTTCACTCTAAGAATCCTTCCTATTGTGAAAACTTGCTGTCTCTTTGTTGGTTTTGTAGTTCTAGGGAATCAATCATCCCAGGGACTCTTGTACGCTAGGAAAATGCCCATAAGCTGCATTCCTAACCCCAAATTGCATGGTTTTCTGTGACTCACTCCTAGTCACCTCTAAGAATCTAAAGTGACTCTGAGCTAGATAGGGACAGGGTCCTTTGATGACAGAGGCAGAGAGGAGAGTGAGGGGCCTGCTGTTGGACTTCTACTTCTCTCTGTGCCCCAGGGGCTTGGTCCGAGTTCCTGGGTATTATTATTTGGGTGGACATGTCCCAGACTACCAGAAGAAGAGCTGGTCTCTTTCCTGGCTTGTCTGAGACTCTTGCCACACTTCTTAACCAGATCTTGGCTCAGTATCCTTTCTGTGAAGTAAATTAAACCAGATCATTAAACCAACTTCATAGTAAATGCAGACTAAAACACGCCCAGCAGAAGAGTGACACAGGAGTTTGAGAGTGTTATTATTCCAGTCATTACCTTTAAACTGAAAGGTGACATGCCAAACAAGTCATAATGAAGGCTGAGTAGACAGACCTTGGCTGAATGCAGAGGTTAGGTTTGTTTCATATGTGTGTAATGTCAATTCTAAAGTGAATAGAATCCTGAAGTTTACTCACCTGGATGTTATACCAAGTAAAAATATTAACAAATCCTGTTTAATTTTTGTTTGGAAACCATAGAAAAAGCAGCCTGCAAATACATAATGGCTATTGTTTTCAATGAAAAATAAATAAATAAAAGGATGGAAGGCAAAGAAAATAAAGCCAAGTCACCACAGCACATCTATCCTAGGTCATTCAACAGCTGGTCAGCCCCAGATAGTGACCAAGAAAGTGCAGCCAAACACATATTTTTGACCCAGATATGTTTGTTGCTTTAAAACTCTAATTGTGGAAGTAACACTTTATACCATATTATTGTGACAATAAATAATATGTACAGGTATCAAATAAGATGCAGTCACCTATACATAGCAGCTCCACAAACTTAAGTTCACTTGCATACTTCCCCTTTGTTTTAGAAGAGGCCAAAGTAAACAAATAAAGCATTGCCAATTTGCAATCATCACAAGTGTAGACATGGATCTAATAATAAAAAGTGATAAACCAAAACATTCATTTCAAATGGAAGGGAGTTAATGAGAATATAAGATTTTATTTTTTTAAGGGATGCACATGTCCATTACAAACTGTCTTAGATGTTAACATGTCTCATTTCCCTGATGTCATTAGTAAAGAAATTCTCAATTACCCATAGGTTCATTAAATAAATCAATCCTCTAATTCTCTCAAATTAATTATCATTAGTGCAGATGATTGCTGTGGTCACAGTAAATAAAGGTATTATCAACTGTGAGCAGTGGTTTGCTCAAAGCGAGATTTAGTCTCTATTACTTGAAGACTGAGAAACAAACATTGGCTTGATTTGAGAAGAAATTAGAGATAATTCAAATAAACTCTTTCCCCAAAGAATCTAATGTTTAAATATCTCCCGAATTTCGCTCTCAACTGTTTCGATCTAGATTAAAACAGTTGAGAAAAACCACAATATAAGGTTCAAAAAGCATATGATAATGGTGCTTTCATTACAAAGAAATAACAAAGATAATATCCTGTATAAAGAAAACTCTATGGTTACCCTAGAGCTGATTTTTAAAAAGTGTATTTGCTCAATAAAAGCCTAATCCGATAATCAGTTCAAAGAGACCCTACTCCATATGGTTATCAAATGACCCATGTTCCTTTTTTCTTATTTCTCTGCCATCTCCAAATCCACAAGGTTAAAACTGACTTACTATATTATGTATGCATTCTAGTCTGTCGAAAGAAGAAAGGAAGTTTAGCACCTTTGAGAATATGACCTGTAAGTTGTTCACATCAGTTCCATTCAAATACCATTGATCTAGAATTGTGTGTGTTTGTGAATTGAACCTAGGACCTTACAATGCCAGGCAAGCACTCTACAACTGAGCTACATCCTAACACCTACCTAGAACTTTGATTCATGTATCACTTGGTCATAAGCAATGCTGGATAAGTTTAGCTCTTAGGTGGAAATGTGCCTGGAAAAACTAGAGGAGTTTATTAGTTAATATATATATATATATATATATATATATATATATATATATATATATATAGTATATATAAATAAATATACTATATAAATAAATATATATATATATTTAGTATCCATTTCCATATAATATATATATAATATATATATTATATGGAAATGGATACTAAAGGGCAATTAACAGCTTCTATCATGACCTAGTACTAATAAAACAGCAATTTTAGAGTCAACAAAGGTCAATTTTGAACTTGGGAGGAAAAAAATAGGGAAGTAAAATATATTAAGTGTTTTAGCCAGGACATGGTGGCACAAGCCTATAATCGCAGAATCTCAGGAGGATCACAAGTTCAAAGCCAGCCTCAGCAACTTAGTGAAGCACTAAGCAACTCAATGAGACCCTGTCTCTAAATAAAATACCAAATGGACTGAGGAATGTGGGTCAGTGGTTTAGTGCCCCTAAATTCAATCCGTAGTACCAAAAAAAAAAAAAAAAAAAAAAGAAAACGTGTTTTATATCAAACCATAAATAATTATTATCAATTCCATTTTATACACAAAGAAGTTAAGGGTCAAAGGCATAAAATATCTTACCCAAAGATACAAAGTCATAAATAACAAAGCTCTGTTTCAGCCCCAGATGGTCAACACTGATGTTCTTTATCAGCCCACTTTACATGGCCACAGCACCCACTTTGAACATGTCAGCACTAGGATAACAAGGCAAATGAGGAAAACTGTTGACATTCAAGGTAAAAATCACAAAAACCCTACTCCCACAATTTTTCAAATCCATATTCTCTTACCCAACAGAATTGTCTAAAACTTAATTATCCTTAAAACTTAAAACAAACAAACAAACAAACAAACCTTTGGGTCTAATCTATAGGTAGAATCTAATTATTTCACTTTATCAGAGAACCCTCAGACCAGATATGGTTAAAGCTTGATCTATCACCTTTTGTGATCTTTTCTAAATCTGAATATCCTGCTGTCTTGCAACTCACTGTGTATTGGAGGGAAAGAAGACTTTGGCTACCCACTGCCACACTGCTTAGCGTTCTTTACACTGCATCCCAGGGATAATAAGTACCCCAGGAGGAAGGCAAGTGAAGAGTTGATTTCATAGAGATTAAAACCCAGACCTCCTTCTTCTCCTCCTCCTCTACAAGACTGGATTCCTGGTTTTAAGAATATTCAGAAGAGATATGAGCAGGGCTTGTTTGCTCTCCCCCTAATATGAGGATGAGTATAATAACCAAGTAACTAGAGTTTTTATTGTTCTCCAAAATCTCTTTTTCCCTTTCAGAGATCAAGATCCAAAGGCTCAGGCAGTAAACTGATGCAAAATTGAGTTTTTAAAAGGTAGAATTTAGGGGTATTTGATCTATAAGCCCAAAAGTATAATTTCTGTTTTATGTTTACCCCCAGTAAATTAAATGCAGAATACTTCAGTGTTAGGATTTGAAGCCCACCTGAGTTGAATTTTCAGTTCTCCCTAAATTAGAAATGGTCACCATTTGGAAAATTATCTGCCTCAAGTCAGGTTTTTCATATGGGGAGCAGGGTTCACATCCCTATTTGCCTGGTGGTGTGAGGGTGAAATGAGATAATGTGTTGCATATGAAGCCCCCCAGACAGTACAGAGGACCTGGGGACCATGTGGAAAAGGCTCCCTGCGTCTGTGCTCGTTTTCCTTTGGATGTCTTAATTTTCACACATTTCCCCTCCCTATGCAGGGGTGAAGAAGATGGTGTTGCTAGGTTTTCCCTCCTTCAAGTCCCTTTGAGCACCATCCAGCCAGCTTCATATGTTACCCCACAGGACAGTCTGAGGACCTACTCCCAATATTTTCAGGGGAGTTAGTATTTCTAGGATTTTTTCATCGTATTACCCATTCAACATATCCATAAGTATGTATTAAGCATTAACCTGGCAGAAAAAATCTCAATGCTGGAAATACCATTAAAAAAGAAAACCGAGGAAATATAATAAGATAAATTTTTGGATCTAACAAGGATAAAAAATAGAGTGCCATGTGGGAGCAAGATAAGGCAACTATGCTTTATAAATGATGCAAAGAAAAAAATGAATCTCATCTCAAGTGTCATTGTATAAGAAAAATCTAAGCCACCGTTAAGTTAAGTCAAAGGTGAAGCCAGGCATGGAGGGGCACACATGTGGCCCCAGCTGTGAGGTCAGCTGAGACAGGAATATCCTGAGTTCCAGGCCAGTCCAGACAACTTAGCAAGACTCTGTCTCAAAAAATAAAAAAGACTGGGTGCATACTTAAGTGGTAGAATACACCTGGGTCCATACCCAGAACCACCAAGAAAAAAAGAAAGAAAGAAAGAGAAGAGAAGAGCACTCCTCCCGCAAAGTAATATCGAGTACAAAGACTCTGAGGCAGGATCCAGCTTGATATATCTGACAGTACAAACAGCATCGTGAGTACCTGCAGTTCCTGGCCAAGCATGTAAACTACTGAGAGGGTACAACTCCATTCTGACAAGCAAAAAGCCGAACAAATGTTAAAGTCAACAGCTCTTCCACAGAGATGAGGTCACAGGGCAAACCAGGGATCCCCAAATTAAGGAGGCAAACTGGTAGATACAGAAAATCAGAACTTACCAGGCAGAGAGTCCTTGGGAACCAGAGCCACACAGTCAACAAGTTGCTGAAGGCTCAGTGTGGAGAATTCAAAGATGAAACTCCAGGACACCAGGGTGGGAGGGACAACTGCACTTCTGGAATCTCACCTCCTGAAGCTCTATGAGGGTCTCCCAGCAAGCATCAAAACAAAGCAAACCAAAGCCTTTGCAGGTGCCCAGCAGGACGAGGAGAGCAGGAACCATTTTGGAATACATGAGTGGATTCTGTTCTTATTAAGGCTGTCCACAGGTGAAACTATTTAAGCAGAACGTGACCTGCTCGGGGATTTGCAGAGTGTAACTGATCTGTAAGATGAGAGACACCCAATTCCAGGCCATACCCCAACACCAGCCACCAGCCCCAACTGAGGAAAATTTGAAATTTATAGTCAAGAGTAGCACAAGCTCACTCAAGACTGAGTCTTGATCATAGGTCTGGAGAACACTTCCCGTCCCCACCCAACCACCACATAATAAAGGCCTATTTTCAGCTGTTCTTTTTACCCATTAGATCATGTCTGACTATCAGGGGAAAAATCATGAGGTTTGCTAATAAACACTGGTTGAGGAGCGAGAAGAAACAGAGCTGAAGGCTCTCCTTAATTGATAAAAGTGGCAAACAAGCAAGAACAGATGGGCAATGTGAACAGAGAAACAGAAATTCTAGAAAACAGCCAAAAAAGGAATGCTAGAGATCAAATGAAGAATGCCTCTGATGGGTTTATTAGAAGACGCAATATGACTGAGAATCTCTGAGCTTGCGAATATCCTGATAGGAGTATCAAAAACTGAAAAGCAGACACAAAAAGACTCCAGTGTGGGGCAGGAACTAGAATATCCAAGAACTGCAGGGCAATGACAAAAGGTAAAAATACATGTAACAAGAATATAAGAAGGAAAAAAAAAGAAAGGGCAGAATAAATATCTACAGTATAATGACTATGAATTTCTCCCAAATTAATATCAGACACCATACCACAGAACCAAAATTATCAAAGACAAGGCAAGGTAATGCCAAAAAAATTAGGCATATCATATTCAAATCACAGAACACTGAAGATTAAGAAAAAAATGCTGAAAGAAAACACCTCTGGCTAAGAGGTCCTTTTTTAAAATTTTTTGTAGACAGGGTCTTACTAAGTTGGCCCAGGCTGACCTCAAACTTGCAAAAAGAAGAATGAATTTTGACTTCTCATCAGAAACCATGAAGAATGAAGCAAATTATTCAAAGTGGTAAGAGGAGGTGGGGGAAGAAACACTATTTTAAATTCTGTATTTTGAAAACTTGTCCTTCAAAAGTGAATAAGAAATACTTTTCCAAAACATATAAAAATTGAGAGAATTTGTTGCCATTAGACCTGCCTTGCAAAAAAAAAAAAGGTTAAAATAAATGTTATATAAAGAAGGAAAATTACATAGGCCAGAAATTTAAATATACATAAAGAAAAGGAAAACAGTAGAGAAAGAAGAGTGAAGGCAAAATAAAAGCTCTCATTTTTCTTATTCTTAATGGGCCTAACTAAAAACTATTTGTTCAAAGTAATAACAGTAACAATGTATTATTAACACACACACACACACACACACACACACACACCACGTGCATTCCTATGTGTAAGTGAAATGAATGACATCAATGATGCAAGAGACCAGATGGAGGAAGGAAGCAGTATAGTGTTATTTGAAAGTGGACTGGATTAGTTGTAAATGTATATTGCAAATCTAGGGCAACCCTTTAAAAACTTCAAAAAAAAAGTATATGACATACTAAAACAGGCCATAAAATATGATCCTATAAAATGCACTAGCTGTGGGCATAGTGGTATGTCCCTGTAATTTCAGAGATTCTAGAGGCTGAGACAGAAGGAGTGGAAGTTCAAGGCCAGCTTAGACGACTTAGTAAGACCCTTTCTAAAAATAAAAGGACCAGGGATGTAACTCAGTGGTAGAGACCTCTTGGTTCAATCCCCAAATCACCCACATATGTAAAAATGCATTAACTAAAGCCACAAAAGGCAGCAAACGAATAGAAGGCAAAAATAGGAACTACAAACAAGGTCAACAAATGGAAAACAATAACAAGTATGGTAGATATTAGTCCAAATATGTCAATAATCACTTTGAATGATATTGGGATAAATTTATCATTTAAAAGACAAAGTTTGTCAGCATATTCTTCTTAAAGGTAAGACCCCAAGTTGGCTACAAGAAATCATTTTAAACATAAAAACACATATACATATAGATTAAAAGTAAATAGATAATGAAAGATGCTGTGATAGAGCCAATCAAAAGAAAATAAAAGTAGCTATATTAATTTCAAACAAAGCAGACTTCAACACAAGGAAACTTTTCAAAGATAAAGAGGAATTTTACATAACAATAAAGAAGTCTAGAACATATAACAATTCTTAATAGGTATGTACTAACAAAAGATCATCAAAATGGACCAAGGACCTTGAGAGACACCTCACCAAAGAAAATATACAGATGTCAAATGAGCATATGAAAAGATGCCATATGTAATCAAGGAAATGCAAATTAAAATAAGGAGATACCACTATACATTTATTACAATGATCAAAATCCAGAATCATTGGCCCTATTCTATAAGTGTCAATCATAGGTGTAGCTTATACCATTACACACTTATTACAATGATCAATCCAGAACATTGACACTAGCCTATGCTGGTGAAGAAGCAGTCTCATTGTCTCTAGGATGCTAGATCACATTAGGAAAATAGTTTGGCAGTTTCCTAGAGAACTAAACATTCTTTTACCATATAATCCAGCAAGTTCTCTCCTTGGTATCTATATCAAAGAGTTGAAAAAATGTTCACACTCTGCACCTGGGTGTGTATAACAGCTTTTCTCATAATTGCATAATTTGGACATGACCAACATGTCCTTCAGTTGGTTAATAGATAAATAAATTATGGTCCCTCCAAAGGAATTTTATTCTGCACTAAAAATATATGAACTATCAGGTAATGAAAAATCAAGGAGGCATATCACAAAGTGAAGAAAACAATCTGAAAAGTTTTCATATGGTAAGATTCCAACTATGCAACTTTCTGGAGACAGTATAAATACAAATGTTTGCAGGGTTCTAAGATAGAGAAAAGATGAATAGAAAAAGCATGGAGAACTTTTAGGGCAGTAAAACTACTCTCTATGATATATTATAATGGTTGATACATGCCCCAACCCATTTTTCCAAATTCACTGATTGTACAAAACCAAGACTGTACTGTAATGTAAACTGTGGTCTTCAGGCCATAATGGTGTGATGATGTAGGCTCATAAATTGTGACACTTTTTCCTCTCTGGTAGGGACATTGATACAGTGAAAGATGTGCATGTGTGGGACCTATAGGTTACAAGAGACATCTCTAAACTTCCCACTCAGATTTTTGTGAACTTAGAACTATTTTAAAAAAAAAAAAATAAGTCTTTGGGGAAAAAAAAACACTATGAGCTGGAGATGAGATTGAAAGTTAAGCAGGATTTAGATTGTGATAGGATAAAATGTGGTGAGCAGTTTTGATTTTGATTGTAGGGATAATTGGAAATCTTTATAGAGATTTATTTCTAAGATACCTGGATATACTAGTGTTATATAGTGCTATAATTTCTGTGATTTTTCTAAGAAGTCTAAGTATAAGGGAAATCCAAGGGCTCCACTACATTTTCTAGCCACATTTATAGTGATTTAGCATTTAATGCTTATTGTTAGCTATAGCACTTATATTTAGAATGAAAAGTGTTCCTGTGCAAATATCTGTCATCAGAATAAAACTGAGGAGAACAGTGACTTCTGAGTAAAAATTAAAAGGTATTTTCCAATTATTTCAGAACTTCTCTTAGCCAAAGGCATGAACAACAACCAGACAAATCTATGGTTCACCTCAGCAGATCTCCCTCCTGCTCCTTCCCCTCTTTCCCTCCCTGACTCCTTCTCCCCAACCACCCTGCCATTCACTTTCTCTATAAATCAAAAGTTTAAAAATGAAAGGAGTAGTTTTCAAAACACTTACACATTTAAAAATCATCCCATGTAAGATATCCAGTTCTGTCTGAATAACAGCAAAACATTGAAATACATCAAAGTCTCACAAATCAGTTTCTCTAAGCTCTCTTGACCTTCAGAGCTCCTTCAGTCTCTCCTCTGTGCAACTTGCAATACATAGCTGACACTCAGACTCTTCAAACTCTTCCTAACAAACACATTTTTTTCCCATTTGATGCAACAAATCCTGACATCTCCCCAGTATTTAAAGATAAAGTAGAAAAAAATCAATGAAAAAAGTGAGGAAGGAAGGAAGAGTGGCAGAGGTGGAGAGAAGGAGAAAGCGGTGCCATGGTGACACTGCTTAGCGGCCATGCTCACTGTACAGGCAGCAGCACCTGCACAGGTGTGATCATGGGAAGCTTACTGCTTTCAACAGTAAAAATCAGCTTCTGGAATGTTTGAACTATGGTTACAAAACAATTTACAGCTTTTTAAAGCCTAAATGTAAATGTATAGCATGTAGAATGTGGGAGGTAGATGGGGAAAGAAGAAAGGGAGAAAAGAATGAGGATGCTAAAATCTTCACTTAGGAAGTAGGAAGAAATGAAATAGATCAACCAGGTTCTTCTGAAACTGATGCAACTAGGAGAAGATGACGAAAATAAGTAAATAAAAACCCTTTTAATGCAGAGTGGGACATAGGAAGGGAGGAATAGAAAAGGAGTCTATACTCTCATTTTAAGTCAGTCAATACGATTTGTTTTTTTAATCAGGTAGTGACTTGACTTCAATGTAAGTAAAAATTTTAATTTAAACTGTGATGCCAGAGACTTGGTTGTGATGGGGGAAATATAAAACTAAATTAAATTTATAAGGCTGAGATAGTCTGACCCAGAAATTCCACTTCTAGTAATATTCCCTAAAGAAGTACTCAGAAATGAGGACAAAGATTTATGTACAAGGATGTTTGGTACAGTATTAATTATAATAGTAAAATGTTGGGAACTACCTACATCATAAATATTTGGAGATGACTTAAATAAATTATGTTTGCACATAAATAGAATATTAAACAAATGTTAAATCATTTTTAGATTATTTGGGAGCTTATATAATGTTCATATCACATTATTATGCCAAGTACAAATGCAGGATTAAAAACCTGTGTGTGTGTGTGTGTGTGTGTGTGTGTGTTTGAGAATTAGATCCTCAGTAAATATATATGACTCAAGAAAAAGAACAAACACTTTGGACAAATTGAGTGTTTATTATCAACAAGTCCTCTTTAAAGAAAAATCTAAACTTTTTACTTCTAAAACAAAGAAAATAATTTCTGAAAGAAAGATTAAGATAAAACTAATGGTAAACAAGGGAAATAAAAAAACTGTGGATAAATCTAAATAAAAATCTATAGTGGGCTTTAAACTATATATAACTAAAAATCCTCGGGGTAAAACATAGATTTGGAAAGGGGAGATGAGTAAATGTTCTAAGTTATTTTACAAGAAGATAAAAATATTTAGACATTTTAACATATGGATAGTAAAATTGTGAAGCTAAGTGCTAAAACAAATTAGGGTTTATAACATGCAAAGTAGTATAGGGGAAAAAACAGCAGGGGATGGGGAGAGGATACAAGAGAAAAAACAACTTAATTGAGAAAAAGGCAAAAATGAAAGAAAAATAGAAAATGCTATTGGAGGGCAGAAAAGAATAGAAAATATAAAATAAGATGGTAAAAAATAAATCCAAATATATCAATAATCACTATAGATATACAAAACTCAACATCAAAAAAAAAAAAAAAAAACTGTCAAACTGGGTTTGTTTAAAACCTAGCTAACACCTATTTAGGACAATCAAAATATGTTGACCCTATTCTAATCTTAGCCCAATTAAGATCTTGTATCTAACAGTTTTCAAGTCCCTTTCCCTAGAGTAATTATCCATCTCTAACTAGTTCCTATGAGGAAGACCAGGAGACTTATAAGGAGGCACATCTGTTGTGACATTTCAGGGTCTTTCTACAACTGTTCTACAACTGTTCACTTACTCTGTGGCTCTTAGTCTGAGAACTAACTCATGTCTGGAAACTGGTCACATAATGATTTACCTCTTAGAAGGCTGACCTCCTCATCTACTTGTCCTTCTTGATCCCTTCTGATACATATATTAATCAGTACTTTTGTTGGCTGCCCATCTATCCTGCCTATAGGAAAATCGTGCTGAGTCATATCCATATATTCCTGTGAGTCAGGACCCCTGACTGCCATCCCAACTTTGCTGTGCATTATGCTAATCAGACATACCTTAAGTGCCTACAGCTGTATTCTGCTAATCCAGGGTCCTATTACCCCACCACCTTATTCCTAAGGAGCCACTAACATGATCACATGTCCTACCACATGAATCACTTGAGTTTTTCTGCACAGTTGGAGCCCTCACTATCACATCCCCTCTTACCTTGGAAAATGAAAGGAACTGAGGGTCATCCCAAGGAACACTGATACTTCATAGTGCCAATAAGCATGCCTGTTGCTCTGAGCTTCCTGATTACTACCCCCTCCCCCATGGCACTTTTAACATCTCTACTTCATTTGTGAAAGCTATTTATTCTTTCAAACACTCCAGGCCGTCTTAGCAACATATTAAAGCAATAAACCAGGGACCAAGCCATAGTGCTACATCCTATCACAGAATGCCTATATACTGTCACTCTCTCTTGGCCAACTTTAAATTCTGCTTCCATTAATCTAGCACCTTGAGGGTTAAGCCCTTATCCTTACTAGTTTATGTGAACCAGGTAATGACTTTCCGTTGCTGTATGATCTCTTTCCCTTAGCAAACTCCCCCTTAGTAGTTGGTTTAAGCTGACACTGGATATTATCTATGGTCTGGTGGCTAGGAGGGGAAGCAAGGTCAGATACAGAGGAGGAATGGAAATGTTTTAGAAGGTAGTGACCTCATTTGAGGCATTTAAGACATTTACATTGTCTTCTAGCAAAGGTCAGGCAGGGTGTGTGTCTACTATTCACATAGATGTGTGGACCACTTCTGAAAGTCCAGAATCCTGGAGAATTTAAAGATTAGAGGATGTCAGATACATCTACACAAATGTCCCATGTGTCAGATCCTACTTCTTCCCTGTTGGGTTGCTGGTCTAGGCATCAGTGTCTTCTCTGAAGCTCTGGTACTCTACAAATTTACAAGTTTTAGAAAAAAAATATAAATTATTTCTGACTTCAGAGTAAGCATGAATTCTTTTTTGTATTTATTGTTTTGTTGATACATCAGCAATGAAAATAAACTAAGCTGCAAAGGCACGTAACTTCATGAAGATTAAGAAGCAATGTAGGTACCCATTCTAAGTTAAAATCGGCTTGCCTTATAGGACCACACACACAAAGATCATCAATGGTGAGATTATTGATAGCATCTATCATCTGGAATTTATTTATGTACCAATGAGAAGTTTACAAATAAATTTAAGAGAACATTGACTAGTGTTAACCTCTTATCCAGGAAGTACAGGTAAGAAGCCATAGGTGCCTAATATTCTAGAAACACACAGGTTTACAAAAAACAAACAAACAAAAAAAAAAAACAAGCCTAAAACCACGACTTTCCAGCAATGTTGAAATTTGCTTTTGGGAGGAGATACCCATTTTATGATGTTTCTGAAGCCAGATTTAAAGATAGGTAGTGTAGTTAGGTACAATAAAGAATGGAGTCTATTAAGAAGATGGAGTCCATCCAAAAGAACTGATAATGAAGTAGCTCCCAGCAAACAGGGAGGTGCTAATCAAACCACCCCAGGCCTTTCCTGCCCAGATTACTCCTCCCCACTGCCACCTTTTGGCCTTCCCATGGCATTCTATCACTGCAGGATAGAGGGAAAATAAAGGACAGGAATGTGGGAGGACAAAAGAAGACCTTAGGTATAAAAAAGAGAAGACTTCCCCCTTTCCATGGATTCCGCCTTTCAGGTCCCATTCTTCCTAGGGTGAGAAGTCTTTTCTGCTATACTTTCATAAAGCCTTCCACTTTACACTCTACACTTGCCCCTGTGAGCTTCTCTGGTGTTATACTTCAGCACTCCAGGAAGCAAGGACCCGTCACCAGTAAACAACGGTAACATTTGGACACACTCTTTCTCCTGCTGGATGGTTTCCTTTGAGGGAAGAGGATTTTTTTTTCTCCAGTATTAGTTTTCTTCAGTTTTGATTCGTCAAACTTTTCCACTTTGGACAAATCTGGTTTTTCACTCATCTTGACTAAAAGAAAGATTGAAGCCCGGGGTTTAATGTACGTCAGTTGACTGCCGCTGTGTTCATTCTGGACCAGGTTCAAGCATGAAATCTTAAGATACATAAAAGCATTAACCATAAAATGACCATTTAAAATTAAGACCTTATATTCTTCAAAACATAATAAGACACTTAAAAATCAAATTGTACTACCAGGGGCACTGGTGCATGCCCATAATCTCAGTGGCTTGGGAAGATGAGGCAGGAGTATCACGAGTTCAAAGCCAGCCTCAGCAAAAGTGAGGCACTAAGCAACTCGGTGAGACTCTGTCTCTAAATAAAATACAAAATAGGGCTGGAGATGTGACTCAGTGATTGAGTGCTTCAGAGTTCAATCCCCTATACCCCCTACCACCACCAAAAAAATTGAATTGCAAACTAGGGTAAGATATTGACAATACATAAAAGCCACAAAGATTAATATTTATATTTGTGCCAATCAATAAGATATAACCCAATAGAAAAATGAATGGAATCATGAATAAGCATTTTGCATATGAAGGAACATGAACAATTAGTAAATATTTGAAAATACACTAAACATCATTAATAACCAGGGAAATGCAAAATAAAATCAAGATGTGATAACATTTCATACTTACCATGTAGGCAAAAATTATAGTTGATAATACCAAATGTTGGAAAGGATATAAAGCAATACAAATTCCTATATTGCGCTGATAGAACAGCAAACAAGTACAAAAATTTTGAAAACCATCATCTGTCAAGTGTCAGTAAGCATCTACACTATGATCCAACCATTTCACTCTTAAGTACCTACACATGAAAATTTTGTAGATTAATTGGTAAATTACAAAAATCAGTCTAGTTCGTGGGTTCTCCAAGTGATATCCACAAACCAGCAACATCAGTATCACCTGGGACCTTGTTAAAAATGCAAATTTTGGAGCCTGACTGAAGAGCTATTGGAATAGAAACTTTGGAGTGAGTTCCAGCAATTTGTCTTTTAATAAGTCCTCCAGCTTATTCTGGCAAATGCTACAGCATGAAATCCACAGATCTAGTGGGTCAAAAACATCCTTTTAAAAAATATATACTATGTTAGACTACACTAGAATAAATAAAATATGAGACTGTGTTCCAAATGGGAAGGACAATTATTGTTTAATTGAAACTTTGATTTAGTTTTCTGTGTGTATGTTTTTGGACTAAGTGCAGGAAACAGGAAATGTGTACTAGGATGTTAATACCAGCATTATTTATAATAACAAAATACTAGGATGAGAGATTGGATAAATTGTAATATATTAAGGAGGGAGAATCTATATAGCAATATTGAATAAAATTTGTGGGAGGGCAATAATTTGAACGAGGCTCCAGTACCAAGCACAAACAGACCAAATCAATATGAAGTGTAACTCCAAGAGCTGAGCTGCAGTTGATTGAAGAAGGCTCTGTAACCAATCAAGCAATTAAGCTGTAACCAATCAAGTTGTCTCTACACAGCACTTCTGTTTTCTGTAAATGCTGTCAGATCATGTTATTGGTTGGAGTCTTATTAAGCAGTCTTATTAACCTGCTTTAGTTCTGGAGACTGGTAGACTGAGGACTGTTTTTTATTTTGTATGACTTTGTTTTGATTTGTTCTGTTTTACTTATAATTGTTCAAGTTACTTCTACTAAATGTCAGGTTTAAGGAAGTTTTCCTTTTAACAACAGTGAGCAATAATAAACTGCAGTGATATTCATCAGCACTAATGAATTTCACTTCTGCGGGGCCAAGAAAGGGGCAAGAGTGAGTGGGGATTAAAGCTGAAGCTGGCTAGAGGCTGTTGCTACCTCTGAATAAAGGATGACTATATCTCAACCATGCCTTGATTATCCACCTGCTGGGATCCTGAATCTGCTTCCTGGAGCTGAGTTCCTATACTACATCTATCAAGAATATTCTTATTTCATTATAATAAACTGTATTTTAAAAAATTTAAAACAGGTAGTTTGAGGTTTTCTTCTTTATATTAAGGGATCTTTGTCTAGATTATTAATAACATGTATTATTTTGAAGTCTTAACCTATGCACCATTTAGTTTACCCTTGTTTACTAACATTTATTAGCAAAGAAATAATAAATGTATGACTAACAATTTAATAGGTTGAATACTGACTCCCAAAGGATATGTCCAACCCTAATCTCCAAAACCTATGAAGGTGATCTTATTTGGAAAAGGTCTTTGTGGTTGTCATTGAATTAAGGACCTCAAGCTGAGGTCACCTTGGATTTAGTGTGGGCCGCTCAACTTAATGACTGGTGACCATATGAGAGAAAAGAGAACAGTTAGAGTCAGAGACAAACAGAGAAAAAGGCGTTGTAAAGAAGAGGGAGGCAGAGTTTGGACTTATGTTGCAGAATCCAAGGAATGCCTAGGGCCACCAGAAGCTAAAGAAATGTCCTGGCATGAATTCTCCCTCAAAGTCTCTAGAAAGAACTGATCCTACCAACACCTTGATTTGGACTTCTGTCCTCCTGAATTGTGAGGGAATGAATAAATTAAGCCAACCAGCTGGTAGTTATTTGTTATAGCAATGAAAGAAACCATGAAAAGCATAGGAAACTACAGAAATGATTTTAACAATCCTCTGGTAAGTATACAATTGATTTGATGTATGAATTGATTTGTATGTACGACTATATGAATTTACATAAGTAAGCAAGCCATAGACCACCTGTTTAGACCACACTTATGGAATTTATGTTGCACAGAACAGTCTGAACTTAGTTTTGATCCAGAACCTCAGAAAACAAAGAAACCAAGAAAATCAGTTTTTATGAGCTAAATCCCTTTTATAAAAGCAAGAATGACAACTCTAGGATGGACATAAGAAGTTAGACCCATTCAAACAGAATTGTTTCTCTTTCATTCTGCTCCTCTTTCTACTTGACCCCTGACCAGCAGCACATAGGTGTAGCAGAGTATCCAGATTGTGGATCAATACAGGTCACCTGAGAAGGGGGAGCCTTTACTATTCAATTTTGTTTATTTTATTATTTATTGCTCTAGGTATTGAACCCAGGGCCTTGTAGATGCCAGGCAAATGTGCTACATTTGCTGCACCCTCAGTCTCAGAAGCCTTCACCTGTAAGAGCCTGACACAGTCGCATTCTCTCCTGGGTGTCCTTCTGCTTCTAGGCTCCAAAGCCCTAGGAGCACAGTCTGGAACATACATTTCATTTCTCTCACTAAACATTGGCTTCACCTTTTAACACTTTGAAGGCCACAAGGCTGAGACTATAGCCCACAGCAGGTGAAAATATTATTGCTGACCAAGTGATAGAGAACAATGCATTTAAATGTGTCAAACTGAACAGTGTTCACAGACATTTCAGTTCATGGAAAAATGACCACTAGAAGTGCTCAGTGGAGAGCTATCAGAGGATTTGGGACTTCAGTCTGAATTTTCTGACTGACGGGCTCTTGGCTTAAAAACTAACTCATTTACCAAGAATGAGATGAAAAGGATGGAAGTAAGTGGGAGTGAGGAGAGGCACAGAGCTGAGGCTGGGCGACCATGGTAGGAGAGAAAGATACAGCTACCCAGGAAAGGGCACCTCCTGCTCCCATTATCAAAACAACAAAAGCAAAAGGAGACTGAAAAAAAAAATAGAAGAAATAGTATTTTTAAGAAACAGTACATTTAAAAAGAAAGAATAAAAGTGTGAAATTGAGAGTAGGATAAGAGAAAAATAAAGTAGAAATTAAGTATAAGCATGCAAACACAATTGATGATAAAGGCATAAGAACTATTAAATGATAAGATAAAACACATAAAATCAAAGATAAAGGTCAACAGGAGAAGTGAGTCAAAATCATAAAAGTAAAGGGCATAAAAGTTGATAAAATCTGAAGATAAAAAGTAAAATGTAATAGAAGGAAGAGTCAAAACATGAATCTTTTCTAAATTTTTATTTGTTTATTTATTTTAGTTATAGTTGGACATGATAGCTTTATTTTATTTCTTTTTATGTGGTGCTGAGAATTGAACCAATGCCTCACACATACTAGGCAAGCACTCCACCGCTAAGCCACAACCCCAGGCCCTACAACATGAATTTTGATAAAAGCAACACAGCAAGGAAGATTGGAGAAAGGTTTGAGGTAAAAGTCCATACAAGCCGAGAATGGTGGTGCACACCTATAATCCTAACAACTCGGGAGCCTAATGCAGGAGGATCTTGAGTTCAAAGGTAGCCTCAGCAATTCAGTGAGACCTTGCCTTAAAATAAAAAAAGGACTGGAGATGTTGCTGGGTGGTTAAGTGCCCAGGGTTTAATCCCTGGCAAAAAAAATAAATACATACATACATATATACAAAATGCTTGATGATTAGATGAAGAAATGCAAAAATATTATAAAGGGGAGTGGGAGGGAGAGAACTCACAAGAAAGTACACACAGAGGCTGAGGACTCCCCATTCATTGGGCTGTAGCACTCCTCTGGGTTTTTGCTGTTTCTATCATGAGAAACACCTTTCTACCTTCTAGATGTGGTTGCTGTGCTTTGTTATCCTTCAAAATATCATTTCCTTCTGGAAAACAACACACACACACACACACACATGTGTGCACAATACACAGACACACACACGGTCTTTGCTGCCAGCTAGGTTAATACTTGTCTCCAACCCAACAGAACCCTGCATATATCTCTGATCAGTATTTCTTTCTCTTGCCTTTCTGTCCACATACCCTTAAATTGCATTCAGTACTAAACAAAGAAATAATATTATAATCTTTTCCTGCTAGAAAAAAAAAATAATAATAAAGGCTTATCAGATTCCGCAGGGGTTTTTCTTTTCATTTTTCCTTTTTGGATGCTAAGCATTCAGCATGTGTTTCCTGAGTACTCGCTCTGTTCCTGGCTCATTAGGCAGTTACATCACAAGCTCCTTATGCTAGGTCTGTAAATACAGAGATCAATAAAACCCCATCCCTGTCATCGAAAGATTAATAATTGAGTGGGAGAGATAGCTTCGTAAACAAAAATTACAGCAGAGTGATTCCAAATAACATGTGAGTTTTACACATTTCAGTAAGCTCATTTTAATATCATACCCACAACTTCAAGTCTTTCTACACTGGAAATTTGTTCATTCTGTATTTCCAAAGCTACAGACCCAAGTGGAATTTTGAGTTTCCTTCAGTAAAGATTTTCTAATCTAGTATTGGAAAAAACGCAGTTTATTTTCTATTTGAGCCATCTTCAGGAAAACATTAGCTGGATGTAGTATGAAATGCTCCGTTGACCAGCTGCTACCTTATTTCACCAGGACAAGGCACTGCTGGGCTGGGCTGGTTTGCTAGAGTTGCTGAGGGCAGGTGCTTTATAAATTCTTAGTAAGAATTTTAAGATACCTTTGCCTCTGAGTACAGGCATAGAAAGCAAAACTCCATGGTTTATCTACATATATAAATTCTATTTTATGAAATGTTTTTTAGACTCATTTTATGGCTAGAAGAAAAATCAGTAATATAAATTCCAAAAATGGTTTCTTAAGAAAAATAAAACTGTTCTTTTTAGATTGACAGAAAATTTATCAAAAGACTAGGGCTGATGAATGGAGCTATCACATCAGCGTTTTGCCAACTTGATTTACATTTTCTTTGGGATTTTCATTTTCCATAACAAAACAACTCCTCCATCCTATGATGGTTTTAATGGAATGAGAATCACTATAACTTTCCTGTAGTGTATGGATTTATTCAGGATGTATTGTGGATTCGATATGATATGGTATGTCCCCCAAGGGTTTGTGTGTCAGACACTGGGTCCCTACAGTGGTGACACTGGGAAGTGGTAGGACCTTTAGAAAGTGAGGTCTATGGGAGGTCCTTAGGTCATAAGAGGGAGGGAGATTACTCTTGGAAGGGTTTAAGATCACTGTCACAGAACACTTGAGTTCTCAAAAGGGTTGTTATATATGCCTGAGCCAATATGACACCCATCCCATTTGCTCTCTGGCTTCCTGCATCCACATGTGATCACTGGTTTCCACACATGCTCCTGCCATCAGCCATGATGTGACACAGTGGAGAGGACCCTCACCAAAACTGAGCCAATAGAGGTGAAACTCCTAAGTGTGAGCTAAATAAATTATTCACTATAAAAGGCAGGCTGCTTCTGGTATGTCATTATAGTGATGAAAAGCAGACTAATAAAGAATGATTATTGGGAAAGTATCTAGAACTGCGTTTCTAAGTACTTTAGCATACTACAATTGCCTATGCTTTAGATAATTGTCATTTATCAACATTTATCCTTTTTTTTGAAAGACAGAATTGATAGTTTGTGAGGTGCTTGGGATTGAACCCAGGGCTTTGTGTTGTACCAGGTAGTGATCTACCACCAAGTTATCTCCCTAGCCCTAGAAAGAGAATTGAGAAATGGGACCTGGAGTGAGAAGACCAAGATCCTACAGATTTTATGTCCTAGTGGCTTAGTTTAGACAAATTACTCAACCTATTAGTCCTTTAGTTCCTTTATCTAAGTGGCTATGATAGTATACATCTTACAGTGTTATGAGAATCACAAGCAATTTCATATGTGGAACCCTATTAATCAAATATTAGTACACAAATATAAAGAGTAATAGCGATAGTTGTCATCTGAGTTAAATGGTCAAAAGCCCATTGCAATTACCTAGTCAGAGCTACCCTTATCAATTATCACATCATCACAATAAGATATGACTTGAGGAATATTTAGAAAAAATGTTTTTACTTCTAAAATATCATCAACAAATGCTGCTTACTAATGCTGTAAGATCAGAAAGAAAGAGAGAAGTGGGAGGGAGGTTTAAAGAACAAAAGTAAAAAAGAAACTTTATTCTATAATTAAAAGTAAGATTCAAAATAAAAATATTTTTGGTAATAAAGCTGAATCCAGAAAATCCTGAAAAAGACAAGGAAAACATATTTAAATACATTAAATAATAACTAATAACAGAAATAAAATAAAGCAAGAAAAATCTAGCTCAAACCAAGAGAAAGTTTAGGCAGTTTAAGAACTTACTCATTATAATAATAAATAATGTAATATTAATGATAAATTATAATAGCAATGATGGCAGGCCTAAGAGAAGGTAGAATTAAATTTAGACTATAGACAAACCTGACAAGTTTTGGCAGATGTAAAACAGGTGAATCATCATTATTCATATGAGTCTGAGTATTTTTCCAGATACCTTACATGATATTAACTTATTTAACCTTTGCAATAATTTGAATGAGGACTATTATTGTTCACACCAGTTTGCAGATAAGAAAACTAAGGTGCAAAAGCTAAATAACTTTTTAAAACATGTTGTTAGGATCCCTTTGAAATTACAGTTCTTCAGCAGGTATTACCCTCTATAATCTTGACTCATTGAATCAGAGATTGCCCAGATGTTAAATTCATATTTTGTGTTTTAAGAGCTGGATTAACGGTTAAGCCAGTCAAGAGTGACTACAATTTTAATATCTGGAACATAGGAGCAAATGAAAGCAAGGAATTTCCCCTGACTTATGATGAAATAAACTTGGAGACAATGGATCAGTTCTTGCTTCTGGAAGTAGAAGAAAAAAAACTACAAACAAACAAGTAGACTCTAGGGATGTTGTGTTGTGTTTTAATCACTGAGCCTTGTCTCTGGATAATGTCAGAACCTAACTTTTCTCCCAGCTCCACCCAATGTCAATCACAACTGTGGTTTAGGCACAGCCAATTCTATCATGGATAATTCAGCATATATATATGTGAGGATAGGAACACTAATTTGGGCAGGAGAGAAAGTAAACCTTTTCCAAAACCAAAAGTTGGATCTTCCAAACTTCTTATAGTCCTGGTCCTCCTGCATTTTATTCTGTGAAATACTATCCCAAAGAATTCAGCAAAGTCCCACAACCCAGTATCCAAAATCTGAGGGCTAGATGTTTTTCAGAAATCCTATTTTTTTGAAGTATTAGAAATATAACATAATGCTTTTACTTAGTGTTATTTAACATCCCCAACAGGATCTGACAAGACCCATAATCAGAAGCATTAATGTTTTACAACTAGGCACAAAAATTCTCAAACAAGTGGAATAAAGAATATAAGTAGCCTTACAGCAGACTGGAATAGTTTTGATATAAGTGAATTTGCTACATGCTAAAAAAAAAAAAAAAAAAAACTTTTGGCTTTTGTATTTGAATTGTGAACCAAAGAAAGGGATCTAATGGATAGTTATGACTTACAGGAGATCACTGTTACAATATAAGACTTCCTAAATGGGGCCAGCTAGAAAGAACAGCTGCTGGTGAGCTGGTCATGCATTCAGTCTCTCAGGAAGTGACATATTCTACTCAGAACTCCTGGCCAAGGATCTCCCTGCCCTTCTTTTTAACCAGAATATTTAATTACTACAAGGGCACCACAAGCCCACTCTGAACAACAATGTATGGATAAATGAAAATTGTCCATATTAAAAAGGATGGAAAGTATGTTCACATAAAGGGCCATTTTGATAGAGGTGTACACCAAAACTTCTTTCATAGAAGTATAAATCAAAGGACCCCTATTTGTTATTTACTGCTATATAACAGTGCACTTTTAAAATTTAAGGATTTAAACTGTTTGGAGAAAACAGAGGGTTAACACTCTAACATATAAGTGCAGGCAACAATTTCCTCAAGACTCTTAAAGCTTAGGAAATAATACCAAGAATTCATAAATAGGATGGCCTCAAGTTAAAAAGCTTCTGCACAGCAAAAGAAACAATTAAGAGCAGGAAGAGAGAACCTAGAGAATGGGAAAAAAATCTTTGCCAGCTATTCTCTCAACAGAGTATTAATATCCAGAACATATAAGGAACCCAAAAAACTTAACACCCCCCCAAAAAAAAAACAGTAAATAAATGGGCAAATGAACTAAACAGACAGTTTTCAACAGAAGAAATACAAATGGCCAACAAATATATGAAAATTCCAACATTAGTAATCAGCAAAATACAAATCAAAGGTACAGTGATATTTCATCTCACACCAGTCAGAAAGGCAGAAGAATACAAACAATAATAAATTGTTTGTGAGGGTGTGGAGGAAATGGATCACTTTTACACTGTTTGGGAGGTTGTAAATTAGTACAACTACTATAGAAATCAGTATGGAGGTTTCTCAAAAGACTAGGCATGGAAATATCATATGACCAAACTATACCATTCCTTGATATGTATCCTAAAGAATTAAAGTCACCATGCCATAGCAATACATGCATACTCAGGTTTACATTAGCAATTCACAATAGCCAAATTATTAAACCAGTGTAGGTGTCAACAGATGAATGGATAAATAAAATGTAGTATGTATACACAAGGGAATTTTACTCAGCCAGAAAGAAGAATGAAATTGTCATTTGTAAGAAATACATGGAATTTGAAAGCATTACATCAAGTTAAATAAGCCAAACTCAGAAAGTCAATGGTTGTATGTCTTCTGTCATATGCATAAGCTAGAAAGGAGAAAGGTAAACAAAAAAGAATGGGGAGAAGATCATGAAATTCAAGTAAAATAGTAGAGAAGAGGAAGGCAACTAGGGAGAGGGAGAAGAGGAGTGAGAGGAGACGTACTGGGGAGTGAAACTGACCAAATTATGTTATGTGAATATATGAATGTCACAATGAATCCCATTAGTATGTATAATTATAATGCACTAAATATTTAAAAATTAATTTTAAAAGATTTAGCATCTTGTAAACAACATTGAATATCGTATATGTGAGGAATACATGTGTGACTCAGATGGGCACCTCCAGCTCAAGGTTTCTCATGTGTTTGCAGTCAAGCTATCATCTGGAACTAATCTCATCTGAAACTTTGACTTGGGCTGTAAGTTGGGAAACAGTATCTACTTCCATGTTCACTCACATGGAACATTACAAAGAGTTGCCTCATAATGAAGCAGCTGGCTTCCCTCAGAGCTGGCAGCCCAAGGGAGTGAGAAAGGACACACCCAAGACAGAAACCAGTCAATTTTTAACTTAGATACTTTGAAATGACATCTCATTAGCTCTGCCATATTTCTACATTAAATTTAACTTAATGTATCTAGTCTATACTTGGGGAGTGGCAATCACACAAGAGTGGACATATTAGGAGCTGAAGATCAATTGGGCCAGGGAGAATTACAGGTGATTTGTGAGGCAGTGAATTTAATACACCTAATGACACTGTAATCTAATTTAGTGGGTATTTTAGTCTCTCCATTTAGATTATGGGCACCTTTAAAACAAGAACTGTATAACTTGTAAGCACCAACCACTTGTTGTTTTTTAACATTTTAAAATTTATTCTAATTTGTTATACATGACAGCAGAATGCATTACAATTCATATTACACACATAGAGCACAATTTTTCATATCTCTGGTTGTATAAAAAGTAGAGTCACACCATTTGTGTCTTCATACATGTACTTAGGGTAATGATGTCCATCTCATTCCACCATCTTTCCTTCCCCCTTGTCCCCTCCCTTCCTCTGCCACCCCTTTGCCCTATCTAGAGTTTCTCTAATCCTCCCATGCTCCACCCCTAACCCCATTATGAATTTGCCTCCTTATATCAGAGAAAACATTTGGCATTTGTTTTTTTGGGATTGGCTAACTTTACTTAGCATTATATTCTCTAACTCCATCCATTTACCAAGCACTTATAAGTGCTCAGAAAGTACTTATTGATTGGCAGATCCCAAAAAAGGAAAATATAGGTATCCCCCAGTCAAAAAAGCATTTAATGAGCTTTTACTATAAGACAGGTTTTGAGGTATGCTAGCAATACCTCAGTGAACAAAGCAGACAATGTGGCCTCCCAGAGTGAGCTAATATTTTAAACTTACAAAACTCTTAACAGAGGAAGATCTTCTGAAAGTGGTGGGTGCAGCCAATCTGTTACTGTTTCCCATGGTTCTCACCTGAGGGCAAAACTTCTCTCTTTCCTATAAACTGCAAGTGACCTTGGAGTCAGGAATTACTTTGCCTGTGTAAATAGACAATTATTTTACTCAGCACTGCAGGGTCTATAAGTCAACTGAGACAATCAAGTAGCAGTAGGGTATCAATCTAAAGAGAGAATCTTGCCCTTGCGGGCATTTCTTCATTTGAAAGCACAGCTGCAACTATTATTATGATAGCAAAATCCTAATTGCACTCAGTTGACAACAAGGAGATTTCCATTTATGACTTGTCCAAGGCTATTTATTTATGCTGTTATCCAGCCTGTGTAAGTATCCAACAAATGAAAACATTTCCAAGCCTTGGATACATACACATGCTAAATAAAAAATGCATATCCCTGATCCAATGAATTATATAATTGGATTTTTAAACAGAGAGATTGACAGAAAGAGAAAGAGAGCAATATAAAGGTCATAGAAAGAGTAGATTTCTTATAAAAATTAAAATCAGAGATTCAAATAACCATCTTCTACAATCTTTTGTATTCTACATTTTCAGGCATATTTAGAAAATCATATTAATAAGCAGAGCTTTGAAAAAGACAGATCTCATAAATTTGATCAGAACATATTTTGTAACAAAGTAATCTGTCTGGAAAGTGAAGGGAGGATATGAAACACATGTCTAGATATTGGCAATATTATTTGTTTCTCTCCCTTATTTTTCAATCCAAACTGTATTTATTAAATATCAATGATATGCTGGGCTTTGTTCTGGGAACTGAGAATAAATAATCAAGACAACAGCATCCCTGACCCATCAAATATTCATAATATTGAGAAAGGTATATATAAATAAAAAGTTTTATTTAAAACTTTGTGATTTGCTAACAAATTAAATTTTAATACCGAGAATATAGAGAAATTGATATTTTCATGTTTTGTTGATGGGAATATAAATTGATTGAGATAACTGCAGAGTGTATTTTTGTGACACTTATCAAAAGCTTTCAATATATGCTTATTTCAGCAATTCTGTTTCTGGGAACTCATCCTAAAAACACAATCATGAATCTGCACAAAAACAAAAATTATCTAACTGGAATTTCACCACACTGTTTTTTATAATAGCAAAAATTTGACCACTATTCCAAACCCAAAATGAGAAATTTGATCAGGTTATTTTATAATTTATGATGAAATAGAGTATAGACACTTAATGTAATAGATGATATGGGAAAATGTTGATATGTTGTCAAGTGATTATTTTCTTAAAGAAAAACAATATGCCCAATATGCTATTTTTGTTTTTAAGAACAGTTTTATATATGTGTTGGGAGGAATTGGCAAGAACCATTCCTCATTGTCCCCACCAGTGGGAGGCCAGAAATCAGAAGAATTTAATCAAAGTTGGCACCGCTCCTTTTGGCACCAAAAAGACATCCATTGACAACCAGCATGGTTGTTCTTGTGATTCAGCCAAGTTTCAGGTCTGGCAAGAAAGATCCAAATGCTTCTTAGCATAGTAATAGGGTGGTCTGTTATTCACAAAGGACAAAACACAAAACCAAGCTCTCAGGAAAAAAAAAAATGTCCTTTTCTTATTACCAGACCAGCCTGCATTTTTCTCAGAGAAAAATTAATGCTTGTCTTTGTCAGAAGGACATACTTTGTAGGTGATTTAGTGAAGGGAGCCTTCTCCCAACAGTGAAGAGGCTGAACTGCTATTATTAAGAGGCTGGTTTTCACTCATCTTCATAGGAAAAAAGTAATTTGCCCTTCATTGCCTGCTACAATCTAGCATAGAAGTCGACATCTATGGCCCACCTGGCCAAGTCCAGCCCACTCCACATTTGTGTTGCCCACAGCTGAAAATGGTTTTTAAATGTTTAAATATTGCAAAAACTTTAAAGAATATTGCTGTATGTCATGTAAAAATTGTATGGAAATCAGATTTCAGAGTATATAAATAAGATTTTATTGGAACACAGATATATTCATTTGTTTATTGTCTATGGCTGCTTTCTGATACAACAGTGGACTTGAATAGTTGCAACAGAAAGAATATGACAAAAAAAAGCCTAAAACATTTACACCTTAGCCTAAAAAAAAAAAGAAAAGAAAGAAAGAAAAGAAAAGAAATGAGGTGAGGGGTTACCAACTCTGATCTAATGGAAAGACTCTTGATGTGTTTTTCATCAAAGCTCAGATGGCACTCAAGTTTGCAACACCTCCAGTGAGGAGATGAGCAATTTCCCCATGGAAGGACTTGCCTCAAAGTTTGCAATGACTTAAAATATACCCTCCTTTCTTTAAAGGGTGAAAAGATGACTTTAAGTGCTAATCACAGTAAAGTTTATCCCGTGTAGTTAGCAAATATTCCCTCCTTCAGGCATAAAAACGAGTGGGAACCCTACTGCATCCAGTTTACATGTAAATATAACAATAATCAATATCCATTCCCACCTCCATCCCCCATTTATTTCAAGGGTCAGCATCCTCTAAAATACTCAGAAAAATGAAGCAGCCCTTAAGTTTCCCAACCTCTCCACTCCTCCTGCAGATTCTCTCTTAGCTCTGCCATGAACCCCACTCATCTGTTGTTGCTATTCATCTACCTCTACATCACTCCTTCTCCACAAATGCTAACAAAGAGTTCAGTCTGAAGCATTCTATCACTTTATTCTCTACAAATACTACTGTGTAAGCCTGTAGAGACAACTATTTTCCTATCCCAGATTTTTACCTCTCTGCCAAGTATTTGCTTCATCCAACCTCCCCCATGCAGATCTCACTCCAGCTCCTAGGAAATTCAATTCCTAGAAAACAAGGACTAATCTTGCTCCAGGATCCATTTTCCTGATTTTTCCTCTACCTGTGAAGAACTCTTCCTAGTGTCAGTTCAATGCAATCTATACTAATGCAGTGGCTAGAGTACTTTCCAACAGTACGATTGAGTATGTGTGACATCTGAGATCATGCAGGCAGTCTCAGGTGGCTTTAGAACTCTAAGTTTCTAGTCAAATCATAGGCCCTTTGTTTTGGACTAGAAGTTTATGTCTTTCAAAATCCCTATGTTGAAACCCTAAACGCCAATGTGATATATTAGGTGTTGGGGTCTTCAGGAGGTTATTAGGTTTGGAAGAGGTCATGTGGATAGAGCCACCAAGATGATATTAATGAATTTATAAGAAGAGAAGGAGATGTCTCTATCTCTTTTTGTCTGTCTCTATGGACAGACATATTTTCTTGCCATAGATATAGATAATTGCAGATATCCACACACACTTGCACCCACAAAGGAAAGACCGTGAACATATAGTGAAAAAGTGGCCAGATGCAAGCCTGGAAGAGGGCCCTGAGCAAAATCCAACCATTCTGGTAGCCTAATCTTGGAGTTCCCAGCTCCAGAACAGTGAGAAAATAAATATCTATTATTTAAGCCACCCAATCTGTGGTATTTTGTTACAGCAATCCAAACTGGCTAAGAAATTGATACTGGGAATATGGCATTACTGTAAAAATGCCTACAAATGTGGAAGCATCTTTGAAACTAAGCAATGGGTAGAGGCTAGATGAATTTTGAGGCACATATCAGAAAAGTGTATGAATGCCATGTAGGGAATGTTACAGATGATTTTGGTGAGGACTCAGAAAGAAAAGGAGGAGGGTTGTAGAGAAAGCTTCCATCCTCTTAGATGATAAATAATCAACAACATAATATGGGTAAAAAAATGTATGATAAAGGCATTCTGATGAAATCTTAGTTAAAAATTAGAAACAAGTTATCGGATAATTGATAAATGGTGATTTATGTTATAAATTGGCAAAGAATTTGGCAGAATTGTGTTCATGTTCTAGTATTTTGTGGAACATGGCACACATGAGCAATGAAATTTGGATATTTAGCCAGAGATTGCTGAGCAAAATGTTTTCTTCTGACTGCATAGAGTGAAATGCAAGAAGAGACTAATGACTTTAAGAAGAAATTGTTTAACAAAAACTAATCAGAACTTAAAGATTTGGAAAATTCTCAGCCTTACCATATTGCAAGACTTACCAAGACAATGGCTCCACAATCTTTTGATAAGGATGTTAGTACAGGTGTGAACCACAGACCTAATCAACCACCCATAGGAAACACTAGCAGTTTGAACTGAAACAGGCAGAAGGAGGGTGAAAAAAAAGCCTTCCATTTCTTAGCTCCTACAGGACCAGATAGTAGAGCTATAGACGGATGTGAGTGTGCACTATTCTTTGAGATTCTGAAGGTGATTCAGAGATCATCAGGGCTCCCTCTTTGACTTCAAAAGCTGGCACTATTGCCTCAATTTCAACAAGCCAGATGGCAGCCACTCAGAACTACGTAGACTGGGCTCTCCAGAGCCTTGGTCACCAAATAATCCACTCAGCAGGATTGTAGGGCTGTGGGAGATGGGACTATCTCCCCAATTAGTCCAGGAGGCAAAGAATCAAACCAAGGAGGATTATTTTGGAGCCTTAGTATCTAATGGTATCTGTCTTACTGGATTTTGACTTCCTGGGATCATGTTGCTTTTTTCTTCCTTCCAGCATTTCCCTTTAGGATAAGGATTCTATAATATGTCTAACCAGTGCATTTTAGAGGCATACAATTCATCTGGTTTCACAGGCTCCAGGTAGAGAGGAATTCTCCCTTGGTGTAAAAGTTTCCAGAAGACCTCCTCACATCTGTTTTAGGTGTTAATTAGATAAAATTTGAATTTTAGACTTTAGACATGATGCTAAAATAACCTAAGGTTTCGGCTGCTGTGGGGATGGAATTAATGCATTTCCCATGCAAGAAGGATATGAATTTTTTGTAACTACAGGTACACCTTTCATTATATACTGAATATTTTTGTCTCCCCAAAATTTGTATATTGAAGGCTTAACCTCAATGTGATGCTGTTAGAAGGAGGAGGCTTTTAGGAGGTCATTAGAGTTAGATTAGGTCCTGAGGGTAAAAGCTCATCATAGATCAAGGCCCTTATGAGAGGAGAGGAAAAAAAAAAACAGAGCTTTCTCTCCATGCCTTGTGAGGAAATGATGAGAGAGTGGCCACCTACAGGCCAGGAAGAGGATCCTTCATCAAGAACCAAATTTGCCAACACCTTGATTTTGGACTTCCCAGCCTGTAGGACTGTGAGAAATGAATGCAAGTAGCTTGCCACTTAGTCTGTGGTATTTTTTTTTTAATAACAACCCAAGCTGACAAAGACAAGATATAAATACAGCATGGAGCATAGCATCAGACTGGTTGAAACAATTAGGATATAGATCATCTACCATGAATGGAAACCCAGAGGTGTGGGTGCTCTTGGGGCAGTTCAGGAAGTTCACTTACATTGTCAAGGACTGGGGTTCTTTCTTCCATCTCCTCAACCATCTTCAGTATGAGCTTCATCCTAAGAGTGATCTCTTGTGCTGTGGTACCTGGCCATCAGAACTGCATGCTTTCTTGCTCATGTAAAATAAGAGGGAAAAGGACCTTTTCCATACAGGTGGGCTATGTGTCCTTTTCTACGATTTGGTCAGAATACGTCATCTATCAATCCTTGATTCAAGGAAGTCCACGTGTTAAGTAGCTTAAACTAATCAGGATCAATCTCCTACGGTATGGTCAGCTTTCCCTGAACTAGAAAACTGAGGTGAACACCTGAACTATAAGTTCTGTTAGAAAGAGGAAAAGGGAAGTCTATACCAGATGGGTGGCAACATTACTCTCAGCAGAGTAGCATATTTAATTCACTGTGGTCCAGTTTTATCTATGAGTTCATGATCTAGGGTTTATTAAGATTCTCATTTTACAGGCAATATAAAATATTTGTTGAAAGAAAAATAACTGCCTGGAAATATTTACATATATCAATACATCAATAATGAGAATCAAAAGAGATCATATGTTATATCTCAGAGTATAATTATATTCTGGCAAAAAGATCTCTCATTACAAAGTAAACTTCTAAAGTCCAAAGCGTTGTCACAGATTCAATGTGAAAACCAAAAGAAGTCCACAGTTTCTATTAAATCATTTGATGATTTTAGTACTTTGCGGTTTTTCCTATTATTTTTTCTCCAGGTTATCAGAAAGTCAGTACATGAACTTTCTTTTTCTGTCTTCTTTAGGGCAGTCTAACCTTGTTTCTATCTAACTTTAGAGAATAGTCAAGACTAACCATTATTAATGAGCTCTTGAAATCCCAATCTCAACCCAGAATGTAGGGAATGTTATTTATGAGTCCTCCCATAATCACTGATGACCTCAATCAGAATGTGAACTCAGTAAAAGACTTGGTCTCTAGTAGATAACACACCTCTACAATATAAGTGAAAAGATTAAAAATAACCCAAGCAAACTAGCTTAAAATATAATAGCAGTCATTTAACGCTGACCCCTTAGATCAGACTCTTGAGGCTCCTGGTCATAGAAATTATAAGTACTTTGATAATCTTCATGTTTTTTTCTCACCCTGGTATTTATACAAGTTCCTCTAATTATGAGCAGGTACACCTTTCTCTTCATTCATTATCATATTTAAATTTAATTGAAAAAGTAATATCCTCACAATTTATAAATGGTCTTTTGACAGTACTTCACAGCAGTAAAGCAATTTCCTGGCTTTCATTAATGGCTAGACTGATATATTTTTAAAACTGAACAATGGATCTATTAAAATTATTATTCACCATCTGGGTCTCCTTGAAAGCTTATTTGAGGCCAAGATGTTATTTCTACAAAAGAAAAGAAAATGGACCAAGCTGGTACCCAATAGACCTATAACATGAACATAAAATTTTTTTTCTCAGATAGGGGCATGCACTTGATTAGCCTCCAATAGTCAAAAATGCAAAAAAAAAAAAAAAAAAAAAAAGTAGAGATAAATACTTAGCAATTTACAGATCTAAGTTTTGGAAACAGCAACCAAAACTATCCAAAAAGTGAATCATAGGCTGACCACATCTGACACACATCTGTAGGAAAGTAATTTTATGTCATCAAACAACTAGTATTCTTTTTTTTTTTTGCAACCAGTATTGTTAACAGAAGCAACCACTGAGTGATTGTGTGACTCTTTGTGGTTCTTTACACAGGACAGTATTAAAGAAGTATCAGGATAGGGCTCCCTTTTTTGACTTTTATCTCTAAAGCTTAGCAGTTGTGTAACCTTGACCAAATATCTTGAGCCCTCTAACATTTTTCTCATCTGCTAAATAATAATAATAATAACAATAATAATGTATTCTTCATAATAATTTAAAAGTATTAAAGTAATACTTGCAAAGCACATAGAACATTTAGCACATTGAAAAACACTTTGTATGTGTCCTCTATTATAATTGATTTTAAAAATTCTATTAATTGTAATTATTATGTCATATTAATTAAACATCAACTGAATTTATTTTATGCTAGTTTGGTTTTATGAAGACAATCTCAAAATTTCTATAATTAGTTAATGCATTAATGGGTTATATTTAAAAAATCAGGGAAGTTCACTCATTATTTTGATCAAATATTTATTGAGTACATGCCTTGTTTCAGGCAATATTTTAGGTTCTATAAATACAGCACTAATTAAAAATGAAAAGAAATATCCCTGTTATCATGGAGCATACAAACAACCAACCAATAGAATAAGTAAATCATATAGTATACGATGTGATACATGGTACATATAAAAATAAACAGGGACAGAAATATGGAGACTTAAGAAAAAGGTTGGAGTTTGTTTATTTACTTACTTCTATGTTTATTTTTTTGGTACTAGATATTGAACCCAGGGGCACTCTACCAATGAGCTACCTCCCCAGGCTTTTTATTTTGAGACAGGTTCACTAAGTTACCAAGGCCAGCTGTGAACTTGCAATTTTACTGCCTTAGCCTCCCGAGTTGCTAGGATTGCAGGCATGCACCACCACCTCTGGCTGGAATTTAATTTTAAGTAGAGTGGTCAAGGGAGGCCTTGCTAGAAAGGTACCTGTGAATAAAGACTTGAAGAAGATGAGGAGAGAATCCATGAGAATACTAGAGTCAGAGTGTCCAAGTGGATGGAATAGTCAGTGCAGTCACACATGTTTCAAGACAGTGAAGGGGACAGTTTGGTAGAAATACAGTGGAGATGAGGAGATAAGGTCAGAAATGGCCCAGTGAGAATGTGGAAGCCTTGTATAAGTTTAAGAGAGAATGTGGAGGGGGAATTTATTGGAAGCAACAAATATAGACAAATAATTCTGAGAGGAAATTATTAATCTTAAATCTTCAAATTACCCCTAGAACTTAAATATGTGTGTATTCATTTAACAAGCCATTGGATAGTTTTGTCAAAGGACTAATCTGAACTGAGTCACACTTTTAAAGTATTTCTCTGTTTTTGTTTTTTGTTTGTTTGTTTGTTTTGGTAAAGAATAGGTTATAGGGAGGCAAAAGTGGCATTGGAGAAATTAGTTACACTTTTGCGATATTTCAGGCAAAAGGTCATGGTGGCTCATGTCAGAATGATAGCAGTGGAGGTGGTGCGAAATGGAGAAGCCGAAAGGATTTTCTGGCGGATTGGATTTGGGTTATAATATAAAGAGAAGCATCATGCATGATTCCAACACTTTTGTTCTAAGACACTGGAGAGATAAAGTTATCAGCTGAAATGAAGAAAAGGATAGCACAGAGCAGGTTTGGTGGAGTGAAGGCAAAATCAGCTGCTCAATTTTGGCCATGCTAAATTCAAAATGTCAACTAGATATCCAAGTGGAGATAATATGTGATTCTATGATCCCATCCAAGTGGAGTAGTTTGATATATGATTCTAATATGTTCAGGAAAAAAAAGTGTAGACTGCAGATATAAATTTGATAGTCATTAGATGTGACATCTAAAATCAAAGAGTGAGTATAGATAAAGAAGAGGTCCAAGGACTGAGCCCTGTAGCATTCTGGTGGAACCAACAAGGAAACAAGAATGAGCAACCAGAAAAGTGGCAGAAAAAAAAATGAAAAATTGGTTCTTAATATGTATATGAAGAAATCTGCTGATGAAGGAGGGATGAGCAATAGTATGAATTCTGATAATTGTTCAAATAAGAAGAAATTGCAGACTAGATGATTGGCTTCCATAATATGGAGGTTGCTTTGTTACATAATTACAGTTTAGATAGTTTATTGGGGGCAGAAACCTTGTAGAAGTTTAAGAGAGAATGTGGAGGAGGAATTTATTGAAAGCAGCAAATATAGACAAATCATTCTGAGAGAAAATCATTAATCATAAATCTTCAAAATATCCTAGGACTTAAGTATGTGTATATTCATTTAACAAAGGTGGAGAGTGGGCTCAGAGAGAATAAAGATTTAGCTCTAAATGGAAACACAAGCAAAAAGAAGAACTGAGACCTAAAGACAGATGTCTGCCTCCAAAGATAGAACTCTTAATTTCCCTATGCTTTCTGCAGATATATGTTGAGTACCTACTATGTGTGTGTATGTGCTAGTGTGTGTGCACACGCTCTCATGCTCACAAGCACACACCCATATTACATGTAACACACATATTACATGAAACACACTACCAATAAATATTTATCTGAACTGTTATCCAGAAAGCATTTCCCAGAATCATCCAAAGACAACTCACATCAGAATTAACCAGTAGGCATCTTCAATATGCAGATTTGTAAACTTCATCCCAGATTCACTGAATCAGAATCTCTGTGGGTTTCAGCACTCTAGGAGATTCTTGAGCACACTGAAATGTAAAAGTTGCTCATCTAGTAAAATACAATTTTTCTTCTTAAGAACATATTAGATCTATGTATAATTATCCTTCTTTTGATATCTCATTTATATCAATAATATTTCATTTGGTAACTTCTCAGCAAATTTTCAATGTCTTCTTTGATAACACTTTCCATGACCAAATAAATTTCCCTAAAACAGTACACTCTACTTTTTCTGTCTAACTTTTCAGCATAAGTTTCCAGAATTGGGGATTTTCTCACATGTGTTTTCACCTTAAAGGTGAAGTTTTATTTAATGGCAACTTAATTAGGAAATAACCTACTCTTTAAATCAACTTGCTGTGCTTAACAAAGGATAGGGACTTCAGTTTTCAATTTGGAAGCAGAGGATTACATTGCAAAGCACTTTTCTGTGAAGGGAAAATGCACCTATTCATTGTGTGCTTCAGATCATTCTCCACTTCTGCTGTTGATTGAAACAGTAGTTTCACTGGAGTTTCTGAAAATCACTCCATTGCAGACACTTGATCTCTGTTTTCTAATAATTTGGGAACATCAGTTTGCTGCACCTATTCAGAGAATGCTTTATTTGGTATCCATTCTTTGCTTTCTATCCAGAAACAGCTGCTCCATCTCCTGTGACACAGGATGTAATAAAATGGAGTAAATGGAGTAGAGTATTTTGATAGATTAATCACTGCGGGGTGTGCAGCGTTCACAGCACTCATGGTGAAAGTGAAGAGATTATACCGGAATGACATCTGTTTTCTTCCATGTAAATTGCTAGACTTTGAATCTGCTGTTATTTAGCAGATGTGTAGATTTAATTATTAGGATTGCATAACCACTGGGGAAAGCATGGTTTTATTGATAGCTTGCCACCTACAGTAATTGCAGAATAAGTAAACTGCCTTTGTCTCCTTTGTGGAAATAAAACTGAAAAAGTTAAACTCATGAGGGATGTGTTATTGCTTATTCCTAAGGTGCATACAAACTGGTTGTATTGATACCTATGTATTAATAAAATTCTAACAAACGTGTGTAACAGTGGGGCAAATATTTTCCTCACAGGCTGCATCTAAAGACTCCGTAACATATTTCTGAGATGCTTTTTGGTCAATCATTTGCACAACTCAAGATCTCCTCTAGGTTCCTAGGATTTTCAGAGTTTGCTATAGTTGGAATTGAAAGAATCCTGGGAGATTAATTGCTCATTTTACATTTGAAGAAACTAAGTAGGGAAGAAATATAGTATCTAGTGTCTATTTACTTCTCAATTCTCTGGTTTTCACTTTCTACTTAGAATGTTTGGAAGGAGAGGAACCCCAGATCTGTTGAAAAACTCTTTGCATGCCCTGAGACTCAATTTTTCCACCTTGTGTCTTACCCTTATGTGGCAATAAAAATAGCTTGAAGACAAAAGAAGTACTATGTATAATTATAGTGTTCTAATAAAAATTTTAAAAGAAAGTTATTGACAAAAATTGCTAAGAAATTGCTCCTTCAGACATCAAAAGAACACAAAATGCAAGAGGCCAAGGGTCTATGATCTGGTCCCACGTGTGCCACTATGATGCCCTTTCTTCTTCTCACCAAATGCTCTTAATCAAATGGATAAAACAAATGTACTTAAAAAGGAGCTTCACTTGTCCAGAAAAGCCAGTTCCTGATGATCAGCTATTGGAATTTCTGTGTTGTTCCATTTGGGGAACAAAAATACATGCATGTGCATGCACACGTGCACACATTGATGATATTTAATCCCACCCAAGAATTAAATTCATATAGGATCTACTTCCACTCCTTTGTAAAGCAGGGATCTTATATTTATGAAATATCAGGCATATGTAATTTTGGCCAAAACAGACAAAGGCAGGCTTTTGAAATATCTGGTGCAGCAGGTAAGCTGATTTTCCAGATAGCCACATAGAAGTTTTGTTCAGTGTAATAAAACCATCTGTATATTTCAGAACCATCTGGATAATGACACTGATAATTTTCATTTAAACTCAGATGTTTTGATACTCAGTGTATAGTTGAAGCAGAGAGATGGCACTTTCCTGATTAAGTGGACCTGTGATGTCCACCTATGGCAATAGGTGGAGCTCATGAAGAGTTTGGAGACGTGCATTCTACAGATGCCTCAGTGCCTCAACTGCTTCCACTTCCCCATTTCTATAACTGAACCAGCATCCCAGGAAGTTATGCCTTTCCCCAAAAGATGGCATGTTCACTGTGAAAAGCATTCAAGACCCATAACATCCTACTCAGAGTATATCTTTGTTGGTCCCGCATCACCTTGGCTGTCATCCTCACATAGGTCTGTTCATTCCTGTAATCTTACTCAAGGTTCCACCACTGACTCCTCTCTGATCTTCACCCTCTGAGGCTCTCTGCCTGCCATTGATGAAACACCCTTTTATCCTCCACTTCTCTGCATGTTCCCTCCACTCCCAGCTAACTGAAGTCTTGCTGTCTTCTGAGGATGCTGCTTTGCATATAGACAACTCAAACAGTGTGCTTTCTCTCCCTCACCACTTATTTCACTGAGTCTGGAGGTGATGAAGCTGTCCACCTCATTTCCCATTGGCACTCAGGAACTGTTATCACTGCCTTCTCCCCAAAACATTTAGCTATTTTGAGGCTCAGCCATCAAACCACTCCACTAACTATCCTCTTTCTTGTATTTATATCCATACCTCTTATTCCTTAAATAATTTGGCACCTGTCACACTGTGCCCCTCTTCAAAAATATTTCTGTCCAAATTCTTTGCTATTGGGGACAAAGAAGATTTTGAAAATATTTAATAACTAGTATTAAATTGAACTCAGAGGACAAAAGCCAATGAGTTACTACACACCAGCTGACTATCTATCCTACATAAAAATGGCTTCCCAGTCACCTGAACTTTAGGTTGCCAAATCTACTGCCTAGTCTTTATTTTATATGTCCCATCACCAGAGATGCCTTTTTTGACCAGTCCATGTAAATTCACAATGGCCATTCTAGTGTGTTACCTACTGTAAATCACATGGGACATGTAATGCTTTTATGAGTTTAGTAATGTATTGTCTTTCTTTTTTTTTAACTAGAATATAAGCTACATGAGAACATGGGCTTTGTTCTTTCCACTAATGGTATGCCCATACCAATACCAGTGACCAACAACTAATTGGTGCTCAGTAAATACTTCTTGAAAAACAATTTTGGAACAAAAGGAGAAGTATTTAGAGACGGAATTGCAAGATTTCCACTTTGTGCTATTTAGCTTTGGAATACTAAGTAGTTCTTCAATGGTTAAAACAATTTCAAATGAATCAGAGAATAGCATAATTCTACTAACTTTAGAAAGAGATTGAATTTAATGTAGGCATCCTCATATGCACAGAATTCTCAGCATACAGATACCCTTGTCTATCTGTTCTGCTAAAAATATACAGACACTTTAAATCTCAGGGAATAAAGTGGTTCATGAAACATCAGAGGTGATATTGTGGGTCATGATATAGATAAACTTGTAGAAATAATATCATTTCAACCTAGGATAGTAGGAATATATAAATGAAAAATAGGATTCAGTCAGCGGAAACAACACTAAATTTCTGCCTCTGCCACACATAAGTTTCCTGTCTTCCAGAAAATAGCATTAGGAGAAGCACAATTCATTTATTCATTTGGGGATTTGCCATATAAAATAGGATATATGGCATGAATTGCAGTAAGGGGGAACATTATTCTAAAATTTTCTAACAAGCAGGCCAAGTTTGCCAGGTTCCAAATTAGCATTTAGTCATTTGTCCTATGAGGAAAATGCAAAATTATTTATTTATACCTCTTACAACTTTGCTTGGTTAAAGTTGTATCTGCATAATAGGCAGTGTGCTGGAAGAGGAAGGAAATATGCTTATGGCATCTACTATAAAAAGAAGCTATTAAAATGACAATGTTACTGATTTCTTGAATGGTGAGAATAAGTACTCCATGAAAAAATCATTCAGCAACAACAGGCTGAACTAGAGTCTTTTACTAACAGAGTCCTCGCAGTTATTAGATGCTGGGCCAGAGGACAGTTTACATCTGACAAAAGAATAATCACCCCTGACTATGAGTGCAAGCAATGGCCTTGCGTCTCCTAAAAGCTGAGAACACGGTCCAGAAAAGATGAGGGAGAAAGGACTTATCAAAACATTTGACAAGTTCCCATTCAAAGGCATAAAATAGAGAACAAATTCAAGTGAATGGCAAACTTTGAGATTATTTTAGTAATAGATTCACATTTTATATGTCAGTTGTATTTTAATTTACAAATGATATGAGTACCTCTATTGAAAGAGATTAAATAAAAAACCCACCAAAAGCTCTCTTTCAAAAGAATTTAGATGTAGCTGTGAAATTTTTGCCAAGTTTTGCTTTTAACCCGGATTTATTCCAGGTATGTTCATTGTTTAAAATTTCTCCCTGAGTCTTAGCTAGATCTGTCCTGAGGTCACACTAGCATGAATAAGGTCAAATCTCCACTCTTTAACCACTCACTAGCAAAGGGAATGGAATTTATCCCTTTACACCAGCTAGTCCCACCTTTAGAACCAGGTGGACACGGCTTCCCCAAAAGGTTATGCTTTTGTGGAGCAAGGATAGATGCCAGGATAAAACTGAATATCCATGAGAAGGAGAAAGAACAGACAAAAACTGATTCTACATATAATGATATAGTCTCCCTTTAGCTGTGTAGGGACGGGAGATGGTGGAGGGGAGGGAAAGGAAAGGAGAGGTAGTAGGGAAGAAAAATGACCAAATTATATTAAATTTATTCATGCATTGTATGCATGAATGTCACAATGAATCCCACTGTTATGTATAATTATAATGCATAATATAAAAGAAAAAAACAATATAGTTTCCCTATAACAATATAGAGCCAAAGTCAAAATTTTAAAGCCATGTTTTCAAAACACAATTGCTTCGACTTAGACTATAGCCATACAATGTCAAAATAACTTGGATTTTATAAAATTATTCAATCCTTTATCAACTCAAAAAACTTAAGTTCATCTTTGCTTATCTCTTGCACTAACATCAGGGAAGTCGACTTCGTAGAGTAAGACTTGGAGTCAGAAAAATTGTACCAGATGCCAGCTCCGCCACTAATTATCTGTATAACCTTGATTGAGTCACTTAATTTCTGTAAGTTTTTATGATAATACAGTGTTAAGATGCCCTTGATAGTGCTAACTTCAGGCTATAGTTTGAAGCTCAAAAGAGATAAAGTACGTACAAGATTCTAAAATATACTTCAGCACATTATCTAGCTTTCATATATACTGTTGAATATGTAATTAAAAAGAAAATACATTTAATTCAAGAAGAGAAAGGAGATAGTGAAGAAATTCAAAATCAAATACTGGCATAAGTTTGGTGATTTTAATTAAATAGGGAACCCTAGACTACTAATATATACCATGTTAAAGCAGTTCCACAATTAATAATTAATATTTACCAAGATTTTGCTATATGCCAGGAAGGGGGCTAAGCACCTATATACAACTCCATATTTAATTCTCCCAACAACCTTATTTATAAATGAAGAAACAGAATCTCAGAGACATTGAGTGGTCTGCCAAAGCCTCAAGTCAATTAACTGCAGAGCTGGGATATGATGAAAGCCTATTAAAGAAGCCACACTCCTAACCACGACCTTAATCTCTCTAAAATGTGGGTTGTTGCATCCCCATTGGGATTTCAGAATCTAGTCCTTCTTGTCCAAGCTGACACCCTATAACTTTATTAAGAAGGAAGTATTTAAGTGTACCAGTAAATGCAGAAAGTCTGCATTCACGTCTTCTCAGATTCAATTGATGAATTAAGGGAAATGAGCAAATGTTAGCTAGACAGGCATACAGTGACCTTCTGTGTAAAGTTTTCTCCTACATTTTTTATTGTTTAAAATTTATATATGATAGCAGAATGCATTACAATTCATATTACAATATACAGCACAAATTTCTCATATTTCTGGTTGTATATAAAGTTTATTCACACCAATTCATGTCTTCATACATGTACTCTGGATAATGATATCCATCACATTCCACCATCATTTCTAACCCCATGCCCCCTCCCTTCCCCTTCAACCCCTCTGTCCTATCTAGAGTTCGTCTATTCCTCCTATACTCCCCCTCTCTACCCCACTATGAATCAGCCTCCTTATATCAAAGAAAACATTCTGCATATTTTGTGGGGAGGGGATTGGCTAACCTCACTTAGCATTATCTTCTCTAAATCCATCCATTAACCTGCAAATACCATGATTTTATTCTCTTTTATTGCTGAGTAATATGCCATTGTGTATATATGCCACATTTTTTTAATCCATTAGTCTATTGAAGGGCATCTAGGTTGGTTCCACAGTTTAGCTACTGTGAATTGTGCTGCTATAAATATTAATGTGGCTGTGTCTCTGTAGTATGCTGTTTTTAAGTCCTTTGGGTATAGACCCAGGAGAGGAATAGCTGGGTCAAATTGAGGTTCCATTCCCAATTTTCCAAGGAATCTCCATACTGCTTTCCATATTGGCTCCAATAATTTGCAGTCCCATGAGCAGTGTATGAGTGTGCCTTTTCCCCCACATCCTTGCCAACACTTATTGTTGTTTGTCTTCCTAATAGCTGCCATTCTGACTGAAGTGAGATGAAATTTTAGAGTAGTTTTGATTTGCATTTCTCTAATTGCTAGTGATGATGAAACATTTTCATTTTCTCCTACTTCTAAGTAATAAGAATAATACCTGTGTTTCCGATGAGCTCCTCTTTGGTCCTGATCCCCTCCCTACCAAAAAGGATACAGAGAGAATATTTGTAAGTGTGGTTTTTCCAAAGTATTTTTCTAGTCCCAAAGGAATTTGGGAGACACATTCTCTCTCTCTCTCTCTCTCTCTCTCTCTCTCTCTCTCTCTCTCTCTCTCTCTCTCTCTCTCTCCCTTTCTCTCTCCCTCCCTCCCTCCCTCTGTCTGTCTTATCAATCACCATGCCCTATTCTTCCATTCTAAATTATATCTAATCCATACTTTCCTTTCAGTTGCCCGACAGAGTTCCAGGGAGCCGTTTCTTGGCTTCCTTTGTTCTTTGTTTATAGGGGTGCCACTGAATCATGTCCCAGTTCAGGTGTCTTTAATTTACTCTGTGCAGCAGCCACCTCCCACCCTTGCCTCATGTGAGTTCAGGAGTAGATCTCTATCACATTCCTGCTAGATGATCAGTTGTCCTATTTAGGTTTATGAGTTTCTTGGGGCACGAAAGATGAAAGTTGAGGATTGCTATTCAGGATGGGCAGCTAGAGTGCTGCTGCAAAGTTCGATGGTGGGTCTCTTCAGAAAGACTGAGGAGCACAGACCAGTGCTTGAGTGCTGACTAATGGTGACATAACTGGCTGCGTCTTGGCTTCTTGAGATTCCTGGGGATGTGAACAATGGCCATGGCAAGAGATCTCTAGGTTCATTCACCTGACTCACTAGAAGAACTAGGCTTCTATAACTGGTTTCCTGAGCTCTATCTCCTGGCTAATGGGTGTTACCCTTTTTTGAGAACAGGAAGGACGTTTGAACATTTCTAGAAGAGAGAAAATATTTTCATTCCACTTTTTTCAAAAAAGTAAATGTATTTTTTTTTTCTCTTTTAATAGTTTGGAGGTCTTCTTTCTATTACAGTCCAAAATGGGTTGGGGAAGTCCAACAGTTAACCTTCCCCTTTAATAAAGACTGAGAAGCCAGGTGTGCTGGCACATGCCTCTGTAATCCCTCTGGCTGAGGCAGGAAGATGGCGAATTCAAAGCCAGCCTCAGCGAAAATGAGGTGCTAAGCAACTCAGTAAAACCCTGTCTCTAAATAAAATACATAATTGGGCTGGGGATGTGGTTTGATGTTTGAGCATCCTGAGTTGAAAACCTGGTACCCACCCTCCTCCCAAAAAAAAGACTGAGAGCTCATTTCTCATAACACTGTATTTGGAGTGACCTCCTAGCTTTTTCTGCTTCCAATCTTCCTATTCCAATCTATTGCACTTACCACCACTTTCAAAATTCCACTAATAACTTCTGTACACAGTTTTAGTTTTAACCTCATCAAACTTTCTCTTCATTAAACCCTGCAGTCCTTTGACATTAGTGGCAATATACCTGTATGGAAATCCACCAGCTTCTCTATTTTTCAGTTTCCTATGCAGGCACTTCTTTCTATATCCATTGCTGAAGCATTAACTTCTCTTGGGATTTCATTCTGTGCTCCTTTCTCTTTTAACTTTACATACATAGTTCCCCTGAGTAATCTCTATTCCTGTGGCTTTTTCATTTATATTTTAATCACACTCTCAAATGTATCTTCAGTCTAATCCTTTCTTGAGTCTAATCCTTTGGATTTGATTAATCTTTGGCTATTTGGATATACCATAATCATCTGAAATCTCAAGCATGTCCAAAACTGAACTCACTATTTTCCCATTCAACCTGCCTTCCCACCTCCAGAAACAGTACATTCAACTCGGTTGCTCAAGGCAATATCCTGACATAGTACTTACCTTCTCACCTCCTCCAGGGCTGCAAACCCAGTGAACTACCAATCATTTTTCTCTGTACCACCTGCCTAGTGTAGGCCTCTCTTACCTTTCCTGTGGATTATTATCCTGCCTCCCTCTGGTTTAGTGTCACTGGTGATCTTTCTAAAATGCATATCTGACTTGTTCTTTTGCTTAAAGTATTGGAGGGCTCCCCACTGCACTCAGAACTCATATCCAAAATTTACTAAGTACTTCATACTCTTCCCCAATCTACCTCTGCACAAGACAGAAAATAGCCCAAACGATAACTCTTTATAAATGAGGGGGAAAAAAAGAGCCCTTTCTCTGAGCAAATACCGTCTCACACCAGGGTGCAAGGCTTGGTGACAGGAGTGCCAGCTGGATTTCTACACCCAGCCCACCTAGGTGTTTCCTTGCAGAGCACAGTCTCCATAACTCACAAGGTGGCCGAGCCTATATGCCCAATGTACTGGACACATTCTCCAAACTTGCCATGTTTTCCTCTGAAGTTTTTTGTGCAATGTCCCTGTTTATGCTCCCCCATCACCTCTACCCTGTCTCTTCCTTCTAGGCCCTCTTCACCTTCAGTTCATAAGCCCTTTCCCTCAGCAGTCATTCCTACCCCCCTATCCTCACCAAAACCTGGGCTCTCACCAGCAGAGATCATACTGTTATAGTTAAAGCTTTGTCCCAGGGTTTCATGAACTGACTCCAGACCACTCACGTATATTCAAATCAAGCCTTTATTGAAGCACACCGGTGGCGGCTGACCAGAACATAAAGCTGTTCCCCTGATCAGCCCCGAACAATTGCAAGGGCACTCCTTATAAGCCTGAAAACCGCAAAAGGGATGTTCAGGGGGTCTACCAATGCAAGCAAGCCAGGTTACAGAAGCGGGACAGTGCAGTCAAGCGGAGGGAAGCCTAACCAATCACAGTTAGCCTAGTCACCCCAGTTACAGAAACAGAGCCCTGTTACCCTAGTTACAGAAACAATACCCCATTAGGTAGTTCCGTGTTCTTAAAGGTTTCTATAGCAAAAGGAAAAGAACATCTTGCTCCAGTCATGACTCTTCTACTTGGCATGGTTGTTTTACAGGATGAAGTCATAAAACAAAATGGAGTCACATTTGCTCCTATTATCACATTCCCCCACTGGTTTTAATAGGTTTGATGTCAATCTTGCACATCATTAGGCCTCAGTTTTTTGTTCCAACCTTCTGTGTCTAAGGGACAAAACTGGGCTCACAAGACCATAAGTCTGACCTCACCCACATTTTTTTGTATATGGTTTAGGAGGGATTTTAAGAGGCAGGGTCCTACAGTAATACCAATTAGGTGAATGACTAGGGGCACAACTATGGCTGAAATGATGGTAGACAACCAAGGGGACCAGGAGAATACGTTTTGGAACCACTTGCCTGAAGTTTCTAGTGCTTCATCTCTTTCTTTTAACCTGTTTCTCACAAGCCCAAACAGTTCTTTATTATCCCAGAATGGTTTGCAGAGAAACAAGTTTCTCCTGGAGCCATACAAAGTCCTCCTTTTTTCAGAAAGAGACCATCTAGACCTCATCTGTTTTGTAAGACTATTTCTGTCAGAAAGTCTAGTGAAGCCTTTACTTTGGAGATTGACCTTTCTAGTTTTCCTAAATCTATATCTATTTGATGGCTGAGGGACTTCCCAAACCAGCCAGGAGGGGAACTAAAATGGGGGCAGCCAGTCTATGTTGGTAAATCAGTGGGGCCTGGCCTTTTAATAAGTCCAGGTGTTCTTTTCCTTTTACTCCATCAAAATAGTAGGTTACATAGTTCAGAGTTTTGACAGTTTGGAGATATAGGCAAGGAGTTCGAAGTGGGACCTGGGAAGCACAATTTTTGGTGAACGGGGAGTTGTCCCACTTATAAGTTGGGTTGTGGAAGCAAGTGTCTCTTTCTGGGACATCACCCAGGGTGATCTTGGGAGCAGTTTCCCAGGTACATCCTTCTGAGCTAGACATATTGGTGAACATCTATATTGACCATAATTTTTCCTCTAATATTAGGGACCTCCAATTGCCGTGAGGGAAAAGGGCGATGACCGTTCTTGCTACTTCCAGCTGAAAGGGGGACGATGTGCAGTGGGCAAGCAGTTTGGAGTCCCTTTTTAGAAATTGAGTGGGTCAAGGAGTCCATGGTAAAAATCTGCTCAGGAAGAACAGGATGTAAATTCACCTGGGGTGGGCACTTCTATGAGAGAAACAAAAAGACATGAGTGCTAAAATAAGATTAATACAAATAGCAGTTGTAGCATCTGGAACCTGTCTGTGAATATCATGAAAATGACAGAAATTAATAATTGTTTACCAGGAGGCAGAAGACCTGAGAAAATGTCCCCATAACAAGGCCTAACAAAGCCTAATAAGGCACTTTTATAGGGAACGTAAATGTTTAACATTGTCAGAATTATCAGGAATATAGACACAATGTTTAGTTAAATTAGTTAATGTCATCTGGTTTTTGTAAAAATACCTTTTTGGCATGACCACTGTGTTCAGTAAAGATCCTTTTGTTACTTAAGGCTAGATAATTATATTAATAAACATTGATTACATCTACCTGTGTAGGAAGTTAGGAAGATCTGTAGGCCTTGAACTGACTAAAAACTTCTGGAAGTTTTTTTTATTGATAGTTATCAGGCATTTTTGCCTAAGAATTTTTCTTTTGTTGCCTCCAGTCTTACTTATTTTTGGGAATGCTAACACTAGTGTACATTTTAAGTTACATTAAAATAACTGTTGTTTCTTTTTAAATGTCCAGGAATGGCTGTGCTTTGGTTTTAACTGTTTTTGCTAGGTATTTAAGACCAAGCTAGTCAAACTGACTTGTTTCTATCTATTGGTAAGAGTCAGCTGAGTTTCCTCGGAGGACATTTTTGGGGAATGTGTGAGTAGCATTTTAGCTCTGTTAGTGTCATCTGCATTAGGATGGGTCAAGGTCTTGCTGACCATATGGCTTTCCTTGGAAGCATCAGGCATGTCTCCTTTTTAAATGACCCTCCTGTTTTGCAGCATGTACACTCATTGGCTTTCTGTTCTCCATTGGTCTCATTAATCTCCCTTATCAGGAGGTTATGTGGCCTGGAGTTGCAAAGCTTTTTCCTCTGTCCTGGGTTCAGGCTGACTTAGAGGGCAAGAGCCAAATATTGGTTTCTTTGGCCCCTTTATTTTAACCTTAATATTTAAATTTGGCCTTAAATATCCAGCAAGTCAGTTTTACTAGTTTTTTATAGTAAAAATGCTGGGCTTTAACTTAATGTTTATAACGTTACAGTTAGTTTTACATAACACAATATCCTTATTTTATTTATTAATTTACATAATGCTGAAGATCTGCCTGAAGGCAGAAGATGACACCTTAGCATCTACTGTATGATCCAATCACTGTACACCAACAAGGCAGCTTGCAGACCCAGAGATCCCATTAGATTTTGGTTATAAAAACTCTCTCTTGCCAGGTCCTCCTCTCTTGCTCTCTCCTTTTTCTCTCACTTGCCTTTCTCTCTTTGTGTTAATCAGACACTGTCACAGTAAAGGTCTCTTGGTTCCTCTGAGTGCAGTGGTCACATTTTTTTTAGATATAATGAAAATACAAAGTGAAATTAACAATAATAAAAACATATTTAGTTTGTATATAATTTTGAACCTTGGCTGAGTTATACATTGTATTTTTTATTTGAGATCACCGTATTCTTTTTAATAAATTAATCTTTGAATATAACTTTAAATTAACTGAAATCTGGCCTACTTTGAAGTTATTTTGACATGCTGTAAGGTGGGAGGCAGAGCCTTATTTCAGGTAAGGCAGGGCCTTTTACAAATCTTAGGTAAAGTGTTTTAGTTTTAAAGCTGATCTTTGTCTCTCTTTTTAGATATCATTTTATAAAGTTTACATATTTTTTTTTGACTCTGTATAAATGTTAGCTAGCACAATATGACATATATTTGAAACATTAATTAAGGAAAGGCTAAGAGCCCTTAACATTTTTTTTAATGTGGAAAAGTGGCAGAATATTTTATAATATTTTACCTTTAAATAGATTAGGCTCTCATTACTTTTTAAATTTAGGGTAAAAGGTAACATAAGATTTGGTTACAAAACATTAAATAATATAAATAAATTTCCAATAAAATTTATTATCTTTGTAAGTTTAAATTACCATTACAGACAATTTTAGTTTGGAGAATACCAGCTTGATAAAATGTTCCTTTAAACCTTTTACCTTAAAGACTTGTTTACCTGAAAGATATGAACACATTTAATCCATAAAGAAGAGCAATGTACCACATTTTTATTGATGTTTTTATATTAACCAAGGCTAGCTTTTAAAGTAAAATCTAGACTTTGTAATGTAGGACAATACTTTAAAATAACAGTTGCTGTTTAGCCATAGATGTAAAAACCTTAATTTCTCCAAGTTACTTGTTCTGGAGGATAAAACTTAACAGACATAATGTAATTAATATTTTTAGAAGTTTTTGTCATTTTCACATATAAATATATCAGTACAATATTATTTGTCCTTAGGGAACAACCTTGAATAGTTTTAACTATTTGTGTTACATATATAACCAACTTAGTTACATATAAACCTTTTAATATTTGTCTTTTATTTATAGACCTTTATATTACTTAATTAGACCCTTTTGTTGTTTACTTAGATGTATTATAATTATATTTTATCACATAAAGACTTTTTACCTGGAAACGTTTTTTTATTAAACATATTTTTATATTTAGAACTTTTTAATATTTTTTTAACCCATTGATCCTTTTTTTTTTTTTTTTTTTTTTTGGTTTGTACCTTGAAATAATAACCCTTATAAATTTTTGAATTTAGATAAATCAATCCATTTTAATAAGATGAAATATTTGTTACTTACAGTACTTTCATTGAAATACAGTTGAAAACTTTTGACTCTTTTTATGTAGAATTATACCTGTTGGGACTTTGTAATTTATAGTAACCTTGTTTTTATAATAACACAAAATAATAATTTTAAACTTTCTTTTTTAGTTTACCAATTTGTGAAAACACCAACATTGTTTAAATATTTTACCTTATGGAATTTAGGGAGTTGAGAGTACTTGATATTATATTTAACAGTTAGCATTTTAACTTTGTGCCAAGTAGATGTCTTTAACAAACACATACATGATTAATTTTATATACGTTTAGATGAAATTTACATATCTTTTTTAAAAACAAGGTATCAGACAAGTGTATTGAATAGTATTAGTAATCTTTTTTGTTGTTGTTGTTATTGAATAAAAACCCTAGAGACAATGAATATCAGACACTTTATAGACATTAACATTTTAACAGCTGTTTAACCATCTAGAAACAAAACTGTGCATTAGTAACTTTAAAGACATGTGTACTTTTATCTATTTTCCCAATTTGAATTGAACCTTTTAAATTATATTAACCAAAAGTATTTGGATCCATTTTTAAAAATTTTAATTTATGAGCTCATTTGTACCAAATATATGTAGACATGGCAATACATATAGACAGACAGTACACCGGTGCACCCACACAAAGCAAACAAACAAAAGCCTTGTAGCTTATTTTTTAAAACCTTTTAGATTGAGAGTTAACCCTTGTAAATTGGCCTTAGAATAAAGCAGAGCATAATCAGAAAAACATATTAACCTAGGCATATTGGATCAAAATTATGAGTTTAACAAATACAGAATTTTAAAAGTTTTCTGACCTTTTTCCTGAGGTGGTCCTGTTCATAAAAGCTGAAAAGAGTTGAGGGAACATAGACAAATGAAGGGGGCTTATTTTTCCCTGGAGGAACTTCCCAAAGATGCAGCTCAATTGGTCTCCTTGGGAGAGTCCCCCAGGTTGGGGTCCCATTCTAAACTGGTTTTTCTGGTTTCTTGGATACTGACCACCAACTTTTAGCCTGACATTGAAAAATCTTTAGACCATTTTTTAATAGTTGGGAGTTATTCGTGCTTGTAAATACTGAGAGACAAAAGCCAATTTTTTTAGACAAAACTATGTATTCTGTTATACAATTTAGGAATAATAATTTTATAAAACACTTTAGTTTTAATCTGTCCTCTATAGGAACTGACATGATTTACCCAGTTGGCCACCTGGCCCAGTTCCTAAATGAAGGCAATCTCTAGAATGCCTTTTTCTTTTTACCTTTAGCTTTTACTTTTGACAATTTTTTTTTAGTCCTGTTGGCAGCACTTTACATTTTAATGTAAGCTGTAGTGAGCACAGTTAAAACCATTTTAACCATTTTTTCCCATTAGAAACAAACTGAGGTAGAAATTAATACAGAACACAAAGGGAGCAAACAAAAACAAACCAACAGACAAAGTCCTGAAAATTGTTAAGAAAAAAAGTTAAAGGGGTCCAGGTAGAGATCTCTGTAGCACTTCCTTGTCTCTGATGTTGGTGGAGCGAAGGAGTCCTGATGAAAGAAGAGTGGTTATGGGAACAAGAAAAGGGCCTGCGCACAACACTCGGATAGAAGAACAGGACAAACAGCCGGCCAACAGACATGGGACAAATGACAAACAGCAAGAGGACGCTGGAGAAACGACAAACAGCAAAACAGACACAGGACAAGCAACAATCGCTGAGGTCACACAGGGAGACCTCTAATGCAGCAGAGACCACGTCTCGTCCTGCCCCCAGACAGATGAGGCCTCCCAGGGAGGCCTCCAGTGGGCCCCAGATACAGACAGATGAGGTTTCACAGGGAGACCTCCAGGGAGACAGTGACAACGTCTCGTCCTGTCCCGGGGAAGGTGTAAGCAACTGCGTCCAATCTGACTTTTTCCCCCAGAGAAGAGTGGACTCACCAGAACTGACAGGAGGCTTTTCAGAGCGTCCTAGGACGGATTGGAGTCGTCCTCGGAGTGAGGCTGAGGAACGTCTCTCAGGAGCTCCCCTCTACTCTGGGGCCGAGGTCCAAAGGACCGTCTTTGAAGGCAAATTTGGCGTGGGGGTAGGGAAGAAATGGATCCAGGGTGAGCCCCCAAATGTTATAGTTAAAGCTTTGTCCCAGGGTTTCATGAACTGACTCCAGACCACTCACGTATATTCAAATCAAGCCTTTATTGAAGCACACCGGTGGCGGCTGACCAGAACATAAAGCTGTTCCCCTGATCAGCCCCGAACAATTGCAAGGGCACTCCTTATAAGCCTGAAAACTGCAAAAGGAATGTTCAGGGTCTAGCCAATGCAAGCAAGCCAGGTTACAGAAGCAGGACAGTGCAGTCAAGCGGAGGGAAGCCTAACCAATCACGGTTAGCCCAGTCACCCCAGTTACAGAAACAGAGCCCTGTTACCCTAGTTACAGAAACAATACCCCATTAGGTAGTTCCATGTTCTTAAAGGTTTCTATAGCAAAAGGAAAAGAACATCTTGCTCCAGTCATGACTCTTCTACTTGGCATGGTTGTTTTACAGGATGAAGTCATAAAACAAAATGGAGTCACATTTGCTCCTACTATCACAATACCACAGTGAATAATTGTGAGTTTGTGTGTCATATTCTCACTAAATTTAAATTCTGGGGGGACAAGGACCATGTCTGTATTACATACCCTTTTCTCTCCAATTCAAAGCAAACACTTGACATCTGGTAGATGTTCAATCAATCGAATCTCATTCTGAAATTGCTACTTTAAATTATAGGTCATAATGAACCTTTAATAGAGCCTGTGGCCAAATCAGAAGAACAATAGTTGAGAACCAGATCCCCAAAAAGGCTGAAATCGTGACAAAAAGACAGGAGTATCATAAGGGTACTAAATTCCACACAGATGCATGCTGTTACTTAAACATCCAAAGTTCCAATTACCAAGGCCTATAACTTTCTTATTTCTTGCTCAAAACATAAAACTTTTGCCTGGAAACCAAATGTTTACTTTCTATGTAATTTCAAATGTGATTATTGATCTGATCAAACTGGGCTATTTCCTGCCTTCTCTAAGACGTGTTAAGAAAACAGCAATGTCTCTATGTCTTGTCTGCTTAGAAGACAGGCATAACAGCTAAACTTTCTATAGGTTCCCCCTGGGCTTTTCAGGCCCCTCTGGCCAGAAAAGGTTCATTTGTAATGGAGATTTCTCCCAGGTTTCACAAGCTTTGCTAATCCTCTCTGTAAAAATGGTAACCTTGGGACATTCCGTTTGACATATGGAGTTTCTACAAAGATTGTCAGTGATTCTTAGAATTTGTTTAAGGAGACATGAAATATAGCAGTAAAATCTAAAGCGTTAAGAGTTATTTTTCTAGGAAAACTTGCTCTGGAAGGAGAATAGTATAGGATTGTAAATGAAATATAAGATGTGAGGCAGCAGAGAGAAAGACAAAGTGGCAGAGAGAGTCATGGCCCCTGCATTTGTTTATGGACTCAGCACCTTCTATTTACTGCCTACTGTGTGCTCAAAGGTGTGTGGTGGGGTGGGAGTAGGGATATACTGGAGAACAATACAAACATATCCTTGCTCTAAAGGAAGTTACACTCCCAGCAAACTGGGACAGGCAGGTAAGAAATCAGTCCCACTGTTGATGTGACATACCATCAGATTTCTTATATTCCAGTAGGCAGAAGATTGTATCTTATTTTGCTTCTTCGTTATTCTCTATTCTTTCAATTCTTCAGAAGTCCCATTTCATTGACACATGGTTTGATTATTTACTTGAATTCTGTATTCTGGATGGGAAACCATTCGGAGGGGAGATTTTTCTCATTAGAATTCAGGACTGGTGTTGGAATCCCACCCATGATGAGACATGGCAAAGATTCTTGTCTAATGATCCAGTGGTTTAAGCACAGGCTGTCACCTGCCTTGCGGGGTCCACAGGCCCAGCATACTCATCTTCTGCCTCTACACTCCTATTGCTAGGTTTCAGCACTGCTTGCCGTGTAGCCTGCCAGGCCGTCGAAGACCAAGGTTGGGAAAGTCTGCCCAATTCTCTTTCCAGGAACCTCAACACAGCCCAAAGCTTTCTCCACACAAAGTCATTGCAAGTCCGAGTGCTGCCTGTCTCAAAGGAACCAAGTTGTCATTCTTGGACTCAGGTATAGAGTGAAGTAGAAGAGAAATGAAAAGTTTCCTTGTCCCAGAACCTCTAAAGGTTCGTGAATTCTAAATATTTAAATATGTGAACTTCGGACATTTGTTCTGGAAGTCATGTTATTGAAAACAATGGCTACTATGAATTAACCAATTATCATGCTTCAGGAATTATATTTGTTTCCAGTCATGCCCACTAATTATTTGACTATACAATCATAGCAATACAACGGGTCTCCGTGCCCCCATTCCTTCTCTATATGATAAGGATAATAAGAGTAATCAGATTTTAAGCTAGAATTTGTTCTTAAGACTCCATAGAGTGAAACTCTAGCCACCTTTGGAAAACCAGAGTACTCTGGCTTCCTGTGGTCCTTTACAATTTGGTCCTAAGCTTCCTTTCCAGCTATGTCTCTCTGACTCCTCTGAGTGAACCTCTACTGCAGCCAAATAGACAGAAACTAACTTCTACTTCACATGAGTTGCACAACCATGACCATTTTGGGGGATTCAATTCCCCATTCTATTTTTCGGAAGTGGGCCCTGTTGGGAAAGCCCATCCCCCTGGGGCCTGAGAGTCCACATAGGCCATCGCTGAGCGTGCCTACCAAAGTCCAAGAACAAAGCCTAGCATCCATATGGGCTCACTGCCTCTCCCTGTGGGACTGGAAGTATGCTGCGTGATATAGATACTTTCTCTCTTATCTCTGTCTCTTCAACTACTTTCAATGCCTGTGGCTTGGTGGCAGGCTTATTCCTCACCACCCTCTGTGAGGTTGGCCTCCTTCCCTGACATGTACATTCATAAAGACCAAAGTAAAACTCTGTCTTCTCCACAAATGCCCAAAGTCATCTTCAACATTCTCTGAATGTCTATGTGATGAAACTAAAAAGGGCTTCACTGCCTGGAGGGCAGGGAAACCCGGGCAGCTGTCATGGCCCTGGTTCTGATCCTCAGCTTTGAAAGTGCAGTACATTTATCAGATCCTTGTCACAGGGTGAATTAGGTACAGGGAAAAGGACTCTAGCAAACTAAACTGACCGAAGTACAAATAGTCCCATTTTGTTCATGTTTAGGGAGAAATATAACTGTTAATGTTTGCCTGAAATGTATCCATCTGTATGACAAACCATTCTCTCATCACAGGCAGATCTATTTAGAAAATCCACAATTGCTTGGTGAGCTGGAATCAGGGTCAAGTAGTTTGTTAAGTGGCGCCAATATTTATGGATGGATTCAGACTAGTAGATCCTTCTCACAACTCAGATTTATCCTCCATAGAAGGGGACAAATCAAGTTCTTGGTGTAGGACAGCCTTCCCCAGAGAGTACTTTACTTTTGTTTATGTTCCATTGCTGCCCATCCGTCTATTTTCTAGGGGCCCTTTCTCTTTACTGCAGCTTTAGCTATTAGAACTTGAACGTGAATGTGTTGGAAGGGCAGTGCTATATGCTAGATTTAAAGTTCCATTTCCCTTTATCTAATCTATACTATCTATAGTTTAATTCTTATCAGAATGATAAAAGGGGAGAGGGATACAGAAGAGTTGCTGGAGGAACTCTTTCCATCTATCACAACTTCAGAAATCACAATTATTTTTAAAGATCCTGTCAAACTTAAGCCTTCCTGAGATCAATGTTGGGTAGCACTTACTCCTCAGATGCCCCTTTCCAGACCTATACTCCTGTCCGTTTCTGCTGTATTGGATAGCTCCCCACTAGTGGACTGACCTACACTGGGGTACACAAAATAGCTTCTTATCTCAAAGGGGATATATTCTTTGGTAAAGTTTGTGTGCCACATTACCATCCCCAACACTTGATTGAAACCAAGACTGGTCTTTGACCTGAGACTGCACCATTATTCACCTCTTCCTTGCCCATTCTGCTTTGCTCTCTCCCTAGGGGTTTCTGCCTGCAGAGCATTCCCTCAGTAAGGCTCACACCTAAATCTCATAACAAATTCCCTTTCCCCTCCTCTTGCTTCTTCTCCAGCATCCTTGGTTGACTTGCTCCTCACACAAAATGAGGTCTCTACTAATTCCTTGAAAATATAGCCTGAGACCCAGGATCAAGTAGTATAAGGAGCCACCGGTTAGAATCCCTCTTGCAAGATGCAGAGGGCAGGGCATCTAAAAGAATGCTTCTTGACCCCGGCCCCCAGGATGCTGGTTATAATGCTGACACTTCCCATGCTCTCTGACAGAATTTTTAATTAATAATTAAGACCATTTCATACCCCTTGATTTTTTTTTAACTTTGTAAAGATTTTTCTTTTCTTACTTTGTTTTTATTTTGTTTCTTTAATGGGGAGAAATAGGAGCAACAGAGCACTAGCATAGAAAAGGAGCTAAATTGCGCAACAATTCAGATTACAGTGAGATCATGCCCAGGTCACTTAAGGAGAGAGAAAACCTGCCCACAGGAAGGCTTACTTTTTGTTCTCTGAAGCTCAGGATAGAGCAAGGAAGAGTAAGAAGAAAAATGAAATGAGAAGAGATACATTAAGGAGGTAACCAAGCCCTAAGAGAACAGTTGGTTACAGGGTCTCTAGTCAGAGCAAATAAAACTGGTAATTTGAGGCCAGACATTAAGTACCAATATTCTCCTGACTTTGCAAGCCTCAAGCCATTTCCTCGTCAAAAAAGGAAAACTGGAAACCTGTTTAAAGAACAAAAAAAAAGTATAGTGCAAGAATCATCAAGGACAGCAGCACCTCTCCCATTCCCAGCACTCGCATGCACACGTGCGCACACACGCAGCTGCTCTGACCTCAGGCTGGTCCCAACAGCAACATAAATTCACAACTCCGAGAATGATCTTCTTGCAGTTATCATTCATATTTGCATCCCTTATCTTACAGAGAAAGTTGTCACGGAGTAGACCCCATCTAAGTAGGCCCAACCTCCTAGCAGATTGCCCACCCTTGTTCCTCATCTCATTTTCTTCATAACACACATTACAAATTGAATATAATATTCCCTTGTTGCTTTTCTTATTGTCTGTCTTCTTTACTAGCTTGATAATTCCATATGACAGTCACAGTAATTATTCACCATGATTACCCAATATAAAGGACAGTCCCTGACAAAAAAATAATGCAGACTTCATCAATAACTGGTGGAATGAATGAATGTCAATTAGCTGGTTTCATGATGAAAAGTGTTGGAGTTGACTACAGTTTTAGCCCTTTAATTCAAAACAGGAGCTTATCTTTAAACACCAAGTCTGAGCTTGGCGCTTGAACCAAATAAGGGTTGGAGTACTTCCTGTTCCCTGACGCCTAAAGGATAATTGGGTTATGGGCACAGTTAAAAGGACTGAGTAGTGGTTGGTGATTAGAAATGGAACAGAAGAAACTTGACAGGAAAAGAGCTTTTGCAATAATCCTCTTTCTTTCCATATTTATCTCAAGATGCTGAAGCATTTTCCATATGTATCATATTTTCAGTTGTTAATTTCCAAATGCATAATTTATACAGCTTCAAAAGAATAATTGGAAACATTTGAATATGCATGTGCATATTTATGATATTGCATCCATTGGCACAATATTACCTTTCCTCTTGGGTTGAAAATGTATACCTTTGCACTTAAGAATAATGAGTATACATGGATTGGTATTGAACAAATGGCTCTACCATTCATTATTAATTTTTCCTTTTCTAATTATTTGTGTTAAAAAACAAAGGACAATTTCTTTGAAGGTTATTTTTGTAGAATGCTTTCTCAGGTGATACAAAAAAATGAACAAGAAGGAAGAAGAAAAGAAAGAGAGAGAAAGAAAGAAAGAAAAGAAAAGAAGAGCTTGCTTCTGAATAGGACTGCATATCCAAGATTAAATCTTCTGGGACATTATAATTAACACTACCTTGAATGTGTCCCATTCAAGTCCTCAGTTCTTGGGAGTTCCTCAGATTGATCTAACATTCTCATTCAATCCTATAAATTAAAGCTGGTCCTTCTTCACCAGCATGCCAAGTTCCCTGGAATCTCCATCCCACTAAATTCATTAGATAATATTTTTGTTTACTTCTGTTTGTCAGCTCACTGTCAACTGATTCTATTCTTTCCACTCTTGACATACTCAAGTTGCAATTAATATTAATTAAGCATGTACATGATTTTATTTAATCCTTACAACTACCTCTAGAAGCCAACTCAGGCTAAATTAAGCAAAAGGAAATTTGCTGAAAGAATACTAGAGTTCTCAACATCAGAGAAAGAGGGGGGCAAAAAAGTTCTGAAATAAGCAGAAGCTCAGACATTGCCAAGTAGTTAGAAATCAGAAATCATAGGGTTGATATGTGATCAGAACACTACTACTAATATAAATAAGTAAATGCTCACAGTTAGGTCTTATCAAAAGTGTTCTAAGTACTGTGTGAGCACTTTGCATGACATGTATGTACATATCACAATTTATTGTAAATTTTCATTTTGCTCTGTTTGGTATCCAGCTCTCTCCAGGTTTGAAAGCTCCACGTGGTCATATTTTACTCACTGATGGCAAGTTTAGTAGTGGACAAATAGAATGAGGCAGTCACAATCATCATTCCTATTTTATACGTGAGGAAACTAAGGCAAAGAGAGACTAAATGATTGCCAAAGTCACACAGTTGACAGAGTTAGAGTGAAACATATATGGCCCATCTTTAATATCTGTGCAGTTAACCGCCACTCTACAGATTTCATCTACTTTTAGTCTTTTTATTCCTCTGATCAAGATTAGATTTCCACTGAACCCAACTGGTTGGCATTCATGGAGTCACATGTACAACCATTATCTAAGGTAGGTGAACCCCATAGTTACCAAGCCACTGAACTCAATCCATTGAGGAAGCAACAATTCACCCAAGGGAAATAAGGATATTGCAAGCAAAATCAATGGGAAATTACCAAAGAATGACAAAAACATCTCAAAATAACCTTCAGAGTTGAAACTCTTATCTTCCTCATTTTACAGATAAGGAAAGTGAAGCAAAAATATAATATAATCCTTTCCTTTTATGGTGAAGAAACTGAGTACACTTGAATAATGATTGTGAAAAATTCATCTCCACCCAGAACTTTTGCAAGTGGCAGGACAATAGGATCTTGGGAACAGAATTTTTGCAGAAATAATCAAGCTAAACTAAGGCCATATTGGTAGGGCAGACCCTAATCTAATGATTGCTGTTTTTATAGGAGGAAAATCTGGAGTCAGATATAGAAAGGGGGAACATCGTGTGAAACACACCCGATGGAAGACATTAGAATGATGGATCTACCAAGCAAGCACGAGAAGCTAGGAAGAGGCAAGAAAGGATCCTCCTCCGGAGCTTCAGGGAGCTTAACCCTGCCAACACCTTGATTTCACCTTTGAAACTATGAAAGAATAAATGTGTGTTATTTTACTAGTGTGTTGTATTTATTATAGCTACCTTAGGAAGCTAAGCAATATTAAATAACTTGTCTTAGATAACAGAACTATAAATAGCAAAGATTGAGTACATAAAATTTTCCTCTCTTTTCCATCAACCCTCAAGTCCTGATCAGCTTCCAATCTCCAACTACCCACTCTTCCCAGATTGCCTAATTCCCCCCAAGCCACCAACCTATTTCTTCTCACAATGAACCTAGGTAGTACTTCATTCCCCAAGGCTTTCTCAAATTCTTATTAATAAGATAAGCAGATATACTAATTAAGAAATAGCTATTGAGAAGTAATGTAAGTTTTTCATTTAAAAGCACCTTTATAAAGACCAATATCTTAATCCAAGGCCCCATGGTCATAGAGGATGAAGAATGTGGGGTATCTGAAGCATTTCATCCTTTGGTTTATACCACATAATTGACTAACCCTTCTCTGTTTCTAAAAATATTGACATATGGCCTCTTAGACCCTTGGAATCATTATTCTTTCTTTTAAACCTCTAACCCCCTGGGAAAAAAAAAAACAAAAACTCCAGCTTTCTGAAACTAGCCACTTTGATATAGTCCCTCTTTTTTCTTACAACCTGTGACTTTCACTGTGCTAAGTCAAAATATCTGTTTTCTGTTCCCTTTTATCAGTAGGGGATTATTGATCTGCAAGTAAGCAGAAAGCCCAACCTACAAATAGAATGCTATTTAGTATTTAGCAAAAGAGAATAAATGGTTGTTCAGTCAAACTACCAGCCCTGTTATCCCTATGCCTCTGAGTGGCAAGTACAAGTCTAAGCCCTGTATTTATTAGCTCATTTACTCTTCACAAAAACCTAGAAGGTAAATATAATTATCACTGTCATTCAGTATGAAGAAACTGTAAAACAAGGAGGTTAATTTTTTTTTAAACAAAAGTGTGCATTAGCTGGATGTGTTAGCTCATGCCTGTAATCCCAGCTATTCCCAAGACTGAGGCAGGAAGATGGCAAGTTTGAGACCAGCCTGGGCAACTTAATGAGACCCTGTTTAAAGATAAAATGTTTAAAAGGGCTGAGGATGTATCTCATTGGTAGATTGCTTATACAACACCCTGGTTTCAATCCCCAGAACTACAGAACAACAACAACAACAAAAAAAAATCCTGTGTGTTAATTTGTCAGGGCTACCATAAAAAATACCACATTTGGGTGGCCTAAATAAATTTTTTGTCTCACAGTTTTAAAAAGTTGAAGAGGAAGGTGTCAGCAGGGTTAGTTTTTCTGAGGGCTAGGAAAAAGCACCTGTTCCTCGCCCTTCTTCTAGCAATACCTGGTAATCTTCTGGCAATACCTGGTATTCTTTGACTTGTAGATGCATGATCCAATCTCTGTCTTCATCTTCGGATGACATTCTCCCTGTGCAAATGTTTTTGTACCAAATTCCCCCCCCTTTTTTTTAAAGCAGACACCAGTCATACTGAATTAGGGCTCATCTTAATGACTTCTTATTAACTTAGATTATCTGCAAAGTCTTTCTTTCTAATAAGGTCATATAATAAGTACTGAGAGCTTGGACTTTAACATCTTTTAGGAGACACAATTCAACTCATAATGCCTTGATAGGTGGGACAGCCATGAATTGGTTCATAGAAAATTGGCTCCAGACCATCTGCTTTTTAACTATACTTATACTTCTAATTTTCAAAGACATGTTAGCTATGCTGTCTCACTATTAATCCTTTTTTCTTGTCATAATTTTCTCTCTTCCTACTCACAATCTTCACAAACTACTGAGCAGCTACTTTTCAGTATCCTTTCAGAATTAAGATGTGTTAACAAGGTTATTGTGTAACAAATTTTTATTGAGCTTAATTGTTCCATGTTGTAAAAAACAGTATTTACTTCTAAGGAATCCAGGAGATGTGCTTGTATTTCATTTTTTCCCAAATTTACAATGTGGAAAGACAGACACCCTTTACTGTTTGGCTGTATTCTCGTGGCATTAGGTGAAAAACGGAATTCCTACTTTATCTTCCACAGATGTCATGTGGACCTTTCACTGGCGGTGCTTGCTCAAGAATGCCATCTGTTACAGTGGCAGAATCTGCAGGACTATGAGCATTTGGCCACAAGATCAGGACAGCCTGCAGCACAGTCTTTGCAGCCCCAGCCCTGGCCTAAGAGAGATCCACATGGTCACTTGCTGGTGGTAGTGGAACTGTGACCCTACTCCTGCCCTTTTCACAACTCTTCCTCAGGGCTTTTTCTTTTGTTGTAATACCCCACTGTGCTTACCCATCTAGCATGCCAGAAGTTTCAGGAAAAAAAAAAAGAAAAAAAACCTCATCCAGATATTGTTCCTTAATATATAACTGACATAAGTTGGTAAATACCCAAACCATTGCCCTGTAGGTAGAAAAACTAATGTGTATTTTTATATGGCTTCCTGAATTTCCCCAGCAACATTAAATGCTAATTGCCTAAAATGGGCCTGGATTAATAATTCACTCCCTACAGGTCTCCTTCACTTTCTTATCTGACTTCTTACTAGTGGGGTCGTATTTTTTTTAACTACTAGGAAAAGATTAACCCTTGAATTTTTATCTTTGAATCTGCTTCTGATAAAATCCTAGTAAAATGATAGCTATATGCAGTTAAGAAGTTTACTTTATATCTCTTTACCTCAATTTCTACATTCCCAAATGAATTGTTTGAAATTATTTAATAACTAAAAGTAAAAAATTAATAATAGCACCTATTAAATAATACAAGTAAAGATAAGTCCATCCTGATATAAACAAATGTATGTTAAAAAGAGACAGTTTCTTTTCTTATTGTACAAAGTCAACTAGTAAATGTGGAAGAAATGGTAGAATTTTTAAAAAATCACTATTTGGCATCATATAACAATTAATCAAACTAAATTAGCATAAAGTTAAAAATCTGAGGACAATGGAAAATTTAGTCTCAAAGAACTTCTGCATAAAATACTATTACAAATTGAAGAGGAGTAACTATAGCAGAAAAACCTATCAGATACCAACTTAATTGAATTATCAAAGTTAGCATTACTAGCAATAGAATAAATTAAAAATCATGTATAAATTAATAGAGTATAATAAAGACATAGCATCTCTTTTGTCATGTTCCTGCCAAAAATGCAAAATTAAATCAAATCAGGAGGAACTATAATATAAACTGAAATTGCAGGACATTCTTCAAAATAACTGGGATTGTAATCTTCAATATCAAATCAGGAAAGTCAAGAAAGGCTTAGAAATTTAGAGGCAGACAAAGAACAAGGAGAAAAGAAACAATGGATTGAATTCTTTCACTAGAAAAAGCATTGTTAAAACAATTAATGAAATACAAATTGGGTCTAAGGTTTAGGTGGTAGAAACATATCAAGGTTAATTGGATAGTGTTAATTTAGATATGTAGGAGAATGTACTTGTTTGTTGAAAATATATACTTAAGTCTCTAGGATTGCTTGGGTATCATGTTAACAAGTTATATTCAGTGATTCAGAAAAAAAAAATAGATGATTTTCTTCTCTTCCTGAAACTTTTCTATTAAGTTTGAGATTATTTCAAATTATTTTTAAAATTGAATTTCTCTTCAGTCAACAATGACTACTCTATTTTGGTGATATTTTCATGATTTTCTCTATTAGCTGGCAATCAGAAATTTCCTGGAGCTACTTATAAAACCAAAACATTTAAACAACAACAACAAAAAAATTATGTTAAAGCATTAAAGGTGATTGGAGAATTTTTTCTTCCAACCATTGAATTGTAAGTATTAGCTATGTAATTTTACTATAAACAACTAGATAGTCCAAAATCTGTTTTTAAGACAATGGATAATAGGTGTCACCAAACTGAGATCCCAAAGAGAATGGAAATAACATGCGTCACAATTACTTCTGCTTTCCAGTATGGAGATTCCTCAGAAAACTTGGAATGGAACCACCATTTGATCATTCACTTCTTGGTTTATACCCAAAGGACTTGAAGTCAGCATATTATAGTAATACAGCCACATCAATGTAGTAGCTCAACTCACAATAGCTAAACTATGGAACCATCCAAGGTACCCTTCAACAGATGTATTGATGAAAAAACTATTACATATGAATATTATATATATTAATATTATATATGAATATTACTCAAAAGTAAAATTCATATATAATATTCATATATTATACTAATGATGGCATTTGCCAGTAAATAGAAGGAGCTGTAGAATATTATGCTAAGCAAAATAAACCAATCCCCCCAAAACAAAAGCTGAATATTTCTCTGATGTACAGATGTTAATTCACAGTGGGGTTCAGGGGGGGCCTAAGGATGAATAGATACTTTAGGTAGAGGGGAGTGAAGGGGAGAGGGTATTGAAGTAGGAAGCATAGTAGAATGAATCAGACATTATTACCCTATGTACATATATGACTATACAACCAATGGGAATCTACAACATGTATTATCAGAAGAATGAGAAATTATACTCCATTATATATGATGTATCAAATGCATTCTACTGTCCTGTATAACTAATTAAAACAAATTTTAAAATTACAATTACTCAAGCTTACTACATGGAGGAATCATCTGAACTTTAGGGCAAGCTCAGGGTACCTAAACAGAGAACAACAGTTTTACTAAGTTAAAAAAACAGAAGGAACATTGGAAAAGCTTAAATGACTGGAATTTGTTAACAGAGAATCATAGAGATAGTACATAGAAAATGAGCATTAGAAATCTTCACTGGTTCTCCTGAGTCTCTTCCTGAATAAAATGTGCAAACATGGAGTGACTCTCCAGAAGTCCTGGCATAGTATCATCAAGAAGGTGAAAGCTGAATAATTCCAAGTGTTCACAAAGGTATAAGAATTATTGAGTTGCAACCAGATAGAGTAGAAAGAGTTCACTGAACTCCTACTATATTCAGTAGACAACATCATGATACACATTAGTTATTAGAACAAAAATAGTCCTAAAATAAAGACCCACTCTAGACCTACCTAAAATATCTTCAAAACAAACCTCAAAATCATCAAACTGGTCATCAAAAACCTTAACTTTCTACAAAAAACAAAGTTCAGTTACTCTTAAAAGAAGTTCAAAAATCCAAACACCCATGTACTTAGCATCACAATGTTCGGTATCTGGTCAAAAATTACTATAAATGCAAAGAAGCAAGAAAATATGAGGAATAAATAGAAAAAAATCTCAGTTAACAGAAAATTATCCAGAAATAGCAGGGATTATCAAATTATTACTTAAGAATTTTAAACAGTTAATATAAATATCTTCATATTTTTAAGAAGACATAAACATAGTAAGAAAAAAAATAGAAGATGCAATAGAACTCAATAGAATGAATCAAACATCATTACCCTATATACATATATGACTATACAACAAAGACTAAAAAATACAATATCTATAATGATAAATTAAGTGGACATGAGTAATTGTAGTATAGATAGGTGGTGCAAGCCTGTAATCTCAGTTATTCAGGAGGCTGAGGCAGGAGTATTGCAAATTTGAGGTCAGTTTCAGTAATTTAATAAGACCTTGTCTCAAAATTAGAAGTAAGTAAATGAAAAGGGATGAGACTATAGCCCAATGGTATAGCATCTATGGATTCAATCCCCAGTACCACAAGAAATAAGCCATTGAGCTTGAACGCCTATAATAAAATCTATCTAAATTGAAGCATGGAGAGTAAACACTGAAAAAAACAATTATTTAATGACCAGTAACACAGCAATAACTGGCCTAACATAGATTTGATTGAAGACCATAAAGAAAACAAAGAAGGAGGAAAAAATTTACTTGAAGAATTAATGGCTGTAGATCTTCTAAATTTAATTAAAACTCTGAATCCAGAGATAGAAAAAAGATGAACAAATTCAGCAAAATTAATACAAAGAAAACCATGTGAAAGAATATCATAATAAAATCAAGGAAGACTAGTCATAAAGAGAATATCCTAAAAGCAGCCAGAGGGAAAGAAGCATTAGATTAAGAGGAGCAATAAAAAAGTATTGCTGACTTCCCCTCAGAAGTAATGCAAGGAAGAAGACAACTTTAAAGTGCTAAAAAAAAAAAAAATGCTTACATCAGTGCCCGGTGCTTAGTACTTTTCCAAAGGTAGCTGCATTTATATACCTGTAGACAGGCATTTCCATTTATTCAATAAACAAATAGCTAGTAAGCATTTATTGTATATGTAACCAACACTGCTACCTGCTCCTGAGCAGCACAGAATCTGGTAGGGAAACAAATAAGAGAATATAACAAGTGATAATATGGAAGCAAAAACAGATTGTTTAAAAATCTTAAGTGAAGTGAGCAGCCTGACTCCCAAAGAAGAAATTACTAAAATTTCAAAGACAAGCAGGTGTTTGTAAGAAAAATAGGGTATAGAAAAGCAGTTAGAGAGAAGCACTGTGTACAAAAGCATATTGCTGAACAAGAACTTGGTTAGGATAACTTTGGGCAGTGGAAAAACATGGTGTATGAGGCAGTGGAGATAATGAAGTTAGAGAGGTTCCTAAGTCAGATGGCGATAAAACCTGATTTTACAGGGCAAATTTTCTGGCATGGATTAGTAAATAAATCTCCTTAAAAAAATTAAAGAAACACTCCACCTTCACAGGCACTGCTCTCCAATCTTGCAGAACGAAAGTAGCTTCCTAAATCTAATCTTGGTTTTAGAGTTAAGTCACCTCCCTGGATTGAGGAAATTGCTTTCACATTAGTGATTTAAACTTGATCCAGGACTAGCAAAAGAAAAGAGTGAATCTAAAAGCTCAAGACTCAGAACTAAAGAGGAAGAACAAGTCAAAGCTTTTGTTTAAAAAAAACAGTTTTTTGTTTGTTTGTTTGTTTGTTTGTTTTTGCTTTAATGCTTTAGGTTTGGGCCAAATTTAAACTGGAGTTCAGATTCCTAGGCTTAATCAGAGTCACATTTTATCCAGTCTTCTAACCTGCACTGCTGGGCACACAACATTAAAAAAAAAAAAAAAAAAAAAAGCACAGTGCAAATACTTTCTCTCCTCTAAGTGAAAATTGACCTTATTCATGTTGTAACTTCTGTGAAATTTTCCTTAAAACTGGAATTATTCTCCATAGCTCTTTGAAAATCATTTCTCCCTCTTTACTTGCATCAGTTCTGTCCTAATTACCAGTCTTCTGATCTTGATTTGCACAAATTCATGAGATATACAGTAAGAAAGGCTAGACCAGTACTGATTGACATCAAGGATGTTGCATTAAGTGAAAAAGTTATTATTATTTTTGATTCACTTACTTTATTTGCCAGAAGGTTGACTGAACCTAATCAGATCTTACAGCTTCCAAATGAGTTAGTGATCTATAACTGATTACAGACTTTTTCTTTTTACTTTAAATGGTAAAATCATTAGTCATTGATCACTGGATAGTTTCTGACTCTTCCTTAACTAGCTGAGAAATTGAATCAGTAAATTTCATACAGTGATAACATCCCATTTGGGTGTTAATTCATGATACAAAAAAAAAAATCTGATGAAGTTCTAATACAGATAGGGTACCTTGTTTATTGTGAAATATCAGTCAGGAATCTAAATTTCCATTAGTTATCCAAGAAGAAGCAGTTTGTGCCTTACTCTGTTTAATTTATTACACACACACACACACACACACACACACAAATCTGCATATGGATATTCAAGTTTGTATATAGAGCACTAAAGTTTGCAATAATTGTTTTCACCTAAAAGTATTGTACATCTCATGGCTTTGTGAGCTGTGAATGCTGATGGCAGATGGTACAGTCAGAAACTTTCTAATAAATAATGTGATAAGGCACAAGAATAATGTTAATCTGTATGGAAAGTAGGAAAAGGAAAAAAAAAGGATGATAAACTATGGCCTTGATCCCTTAGAAATGCTTTGAACATAGAATAAGATATTTTAAATAACATGTTCAGCCCCATTTTGACAGCACCCAATTAAATGCATGGCTCATGCTGACAATTCCATGCTTCAACTGCACAGTGAAGAGAAGCTCATGTCCTGTGAACCACAGCAGCATCTTTGCTTTTGCACACATCACACTTGCAAGAAGCTACGTCTTTAGTTTTCAGTGGAGAACATAAAGGGATAAGTGGAGAGGAGTCTTTTAGGAAAAAAAAAAAAGAACTACTTAAATGTGATGACCATTTGGTGAAATTACTGGAATGAAAATAATAGGCTTCTGTTTCCAAAGTAATAAAATGAATTTTCTTCGAGTATTCATTTGTCCCTTGTAAATGTTAGCAATAATAAAAGGTTGTCAGTACTTAGAAATAAGAAGTGAAAATTCACTTTTAACAATAGACTTTGCCACATTTTCTTTGTATCATCTGACAGTCTTGACTACATCAAAGATCACTAAAGTAATAATTATATATAAAACAAGGGACAAGCTAGTAGGTTAAGTCAATTCTTGACTTAACCTTTAGCAATAGGAGGAATATATCAGAATAAAGTAGACTATTAAATTGTTTTTTCAAATATTATTACATTGACATGATGACCAAATTTACTTTAAAAACTACTAGGACTAGAATTAACCTAGGAACTTAACTTAGATACTTTGAGGAAAAGGCCACCATACTAGTTTTTATTTTACTGACATATGTCCAAGAAGTAGAATTTCTGAAATACATGTTTCATGGGGAAAAAATGTCTTTATTCAAGTCTACAGAGACAGAAAGCAGCTTAGTTATTGCTAGGGTCTGAGAGTAGGAATAGGGATGAACAGTCAAACGGCATAAGGGATGTTACTGGGTGATGGAAATGTTTTAAAACTGCATTGTGATAATGGTTTCACAACTTGGTAAATTTACTAAAAATCATTGTGGAACAGTACACTTAAAATGGCTGAATTTTATGGCATGCAAATTATACTTCTAGTCAGTTTATTAAAGAAGAAGAAAAATTTTAAGATAAAACCATGGCACCTTTGGGCTTACATCAAATGTCTACACAGCTGTGGTTCTAGGAGGCTTCTAAGATAAACTCTGCAAGGTGATAATGAGAATGTTCTTCTCCCCCTCTGTATTCACGAAACAAACAGGAGAATGTCAAATCCAAGTCACTAAAATATGCACCTATACCTTAGAGCCCTGCAATCTCTTCTCCTTTCTCACATTGTTAGGCAATTTTGATAAGAATATCTGATCAATAATTGACATGGTATAATTTCTCCCCTAATAATTCTCATTTAAATTCTAAGTGTTGTAGTGTTTTAATATTTTAAGCCTACAGACCCCAATTTATTTTCCCATGCAGGTTCAAAAAGGAAATCAGTTTGTTACCAAGCCAGGCCATTGTTCCTCATGGAGCCAGGAGGCTTTGCCCTCAGATCGCAGTCTGTGCTAAAGAAGGTCAAAGATTAGCAATCACAGAATGTCTTGCAGAAGCTAATTTAGCACATGCTCACCTCATCTCTCCCCTAGGCTAAAACTACGAGAAGACTGGGGATTTATCTTGATTTCCAAGTAACCAAAGAAAAATCATGTTGTGCTTTACTTTTCTTTCAATAGAGTTTCAGCATCCTATGCCCAGCTTTTGTATCTATAATGGGCTGACTTCTATGTCCCCAAAATTCCTATATTAAAGTGAAGGGGGGATCAAAACAAAGAAACGTACGAGAGATGAAATCCAAGATCAAACACTGAATTTCCTCTCTCTGACCATAGTTTTGACAAACTATTTTTTTTGCCAGAACACCTCCTTTTCTCTAACTCCTCACCTCCCCTTCTTCCAGGAACCCCACTCTTTATTCCCTATTTGCCTCCTTTTTCTTCTGTGCCCTTCTGACTTCAGTTGCCATCTTACCTACCTGGATCTTGAGATCTCATCTTTCAACCATGTGTCCACTGTTGACACAGAATCCATTCCCCTGATTCAGTAGTTCCCCAAGCTGAAGTCTACCGCCTCCCCCTCATACCTGGTGTGTTTGTTAAAAGTGAAGATAACCAACCCAGATCTACTAGAAGAGGCTCAGTGGATGTGGAGTCCCAGATTTTGTGTTTTTCATAAGTTTCTCTGCTGATTCCCATACTCAGCATGATTTGGGAACTATCAAAAATGCCAATTCTCCACGATGAATGACCCTGATGTTCATTTTTCCTATTCCTTAGCTGGCAAGCATTGCTAAAGAACTTTACTTGAAACACTGATTGGATCCTCTCCAGGTCAAACTATTTAATATCATTTGGGCCCCCTGGACTCCTCTGTATAATTTTAAGATAGCTTATTGACTTCCACTGAGTTTTCCTGGTGACTTAATTTATCCCTCTTCTGAATTTTAACTTATCCTCACACTACTTCTCAAGCTACTTCCCATGCTCACAGCAGGAATCATTGATGCCATGTTACTAGGAAGATACAGGCCAGTGGCTTTCAACTGTGGCTGCACATTAGACTCACCTGGGGAGCATTTAAAAATACTAGGGTGTGGGCTCTACCCCTAGAGACTCTGGTTTAATTTGGCTTGACACAGAATCTACATATCATTATTTTTTAAAATCTCCCCAAGTGATCTTAATGTGCAGCCAGTGGTAAGAACAACTGATCTAGGTCACTTGACACCAAATGAGGGTAGATAACCTAGGAGCACAGGTGTCTGGCCACATATGTATAATTGAAGTCATCTCAGTCCACTGCTCTCATTCCTACCTGGGTCCTGCCTTTTCCAGTACACACAATCACTAGTGTCTGCTATCTCAGTCTTGTATAGGTCTAATATGACATAATTGTTGTTTAACATACAACCTATAAAAGCTGAAGAACACGTGGGAAGTGCAAATCTTCCAATATATCCAAATTTAATACAATAGCAAGATTTAGGACCCAGGTATTTACTTCCATGCATAGTTTTTTCACAACCTATTTTAAGGAAAGAATCACTCCACAAAATCAAGGCAGCTTTAATATGAAAGAAATGTAGTAGTTCCTATTGTGTATAATATGTATATAACAGGGGAGTGCCAGTCACTAAACATTTATAGATAAAGAAAAATAAGTTCTCTTGGTTGTGTTTACCTAGAAAACACTGACTAATATGGAGGCCTAGGTTTAGTTTCTTAAAAATTAGAAAGTACATTTTTGTTGCACCTGAAGAATGATTACTCAGAAACAAGAATGTAGTTTGTTTTCTAGAGCTAAATAACTTGAGATTGATGAGAAGCTTCATTCTAGTTTTTTGCATATATGTGTGCCTTTGGATGGAATTGTAGGTAATATACTTGAAATCCTTTTTCTCATCATTTACATTTTTGGAGGAAAAGCTCATATGTTGCAAGGATCATGAAACTAAAGAAAAGAAAAACAACTTCACAGACCAGAAGTTACTTTCAACACTATATTTAATGGTTCTATATTTCAATTTTGTTCTATCTTCTCAGATACATTTTATGGGGCTGTGCTGTTATGTGTGAATGATGCTATAACTTCAGACAAGGAAATACATATCTTATGTTTTATTTTACATAATTGAACCATCTACAATAGCATTGTTTCAGAAACAAAGACAAATGATTTAACTTTTTAATTAAGCTTTAAAACCCCTAATTAAATGCCTAAATTGCAAAGCACCATTTCAGTCTAAATTGTCTTTAGATTGCTGTGTGTGGATTTTCTTATTGCATGGTGACTGCCAGAGAAAGTAACAAAGAGCCATAAATCAAACTCACACTTTGTAATTGGTACCATTAATGCATCTTGCATTATCCAGCAAAACAAGAACGGAGAACATGTAATGCTCCAGGTACAGCATGAACTCAATCACATAGGCTGCTAGTGCCTTCTCCTAGGCTTGAAACTATGAGTCTTGAGCAACATGCCCATTAGCTAATGGTAGGGAGAACCTATCAGGACATGACCAAATGACCAATTGGGTCTACCTGGGCCCTGATATATTTTTCAACATCTGAAGGTATTTTTTAAAACATGAAATTTTGAGAATAACCAAATTAGTTCAGAAGAATCATTAAGTACTCACATTTACTGAATGTCTATTAAATGCCAAAAGTACTTAGTTGTTCTTTAAATAAATTTAATTTTTAAAGCATTATAGGAAACAGAAAAATACCAAAAGCAAATGTGTCATCCAGTCACAAGCAGCTGAGTTGAATGAGTCCTCCTGGGTCCTACATATATACATACAACATACAACACAACACACACACACACACACACACACACAATATATACATCTCCACCATCCCATTTTGTTTGATTGAGATCTTGGTGTGTATCATGCTTTTCCACATATCATAAATATTCACCAACTCAAAATCCTGAAACTACTTTAGTAAAAAAAATACTTAGTCTTTTAAATATATCCTTGCATTTAACTGCATATCAGTCTGGTTGAAAGAGAGTATATTTTTTTGTCTGTTTGAGGAAACTGAAATTCAGGGCAATTCAATAACCTTCCTAAAGTGACTCAAGTAGAAAGTGTCAGAGCAATTCAGAGTCAGGTTTTGAAACCTACCTGTGCATTAAACATAATTTATCTGTAAGAAAAATGCAAATTAAAACCTTAGTGAAATACTACCACATACCCCTAAAATTAAAAAACTGACCCTACTAACACAGGGCAACTAGTATTGTCACACATTGCTGGAGCCAGGGGCAGGGTATAAAACCATATAGACACTTTGAAAAATAGTGGGGCTGGTTTGTTTTGTTTTGTTTTGTTTTTGTTTCTATAAAATTAGGTATATCTCTACCATATAACCTAACAATTCCATCCCTAGATACTTATCTAAGTAAACAAAACTTGCATCTGCAGAACATATTTATAGCAGCTTTATTCATAATCATCAAGGACTGGAAAGAGCTCAAGTGTCCTTCAACTGGTGATAATAGATAAACTATGGAACAACCATACAAGGGAATAGTATTCAGCACTAAGAAGGAGCAAATTGCTAATATGTGCAACAATGAGGATGAATCTCAAATGCACTGTGTTAAGAAAAAGAAATCAGTCTCAAAAGTCTATGTATAAATGATTTCTTTTATATGACATTCTGGAAGAAGCAAAATCTATAAGACCAGACAATAAGTCAGTGTTTGCTATGATCTGGGCATATGGGGAGGAGTTGATTATGCAGGGTAGCAGGGAAATTTGGAAAAATCTCATAAAAAAGGAGAGGGCATGGAATCAAGATTATTTCAGGAATTCAGATGATTCTAATATGAAGACAATTTTACAAAGTTTTCACTAAGGTAGTTTTCAATAACAGTGTTTCCTTACTTTAGGATGTCCTGATCAGTTATGTTTCACTGATAAGAAATTTGCAAAGTATCTGATATTTTTAATAGTTTATTAATTTCAAATATAAGTTAGAGATGACTCAAAGTTAATTCCAAAATAATATCTGTTCATTGTTTTTGTTGCTTGCTTGTATTTTTGAAAGCTGTTTTGACTGGAAAAGAATAAACTGTAGAACTAGTCCCATACTTCAGGTTATCTGGGTCCAGTAGGTAGGTGTGGTAGTGACCAGTGTGCTATGCTGAATCACCTCTTTCATAAGATCTTGCTGATAGGAACTAAATCTGCACTACCATACATAATAATAGGTGTCTACAACCTGAAAAAGGTTTTGCACTTTCAAGTCCTCTTGCATTGTTTTCTCTGGACTAGACGTGGTTTGCAAAGCAATGCAACATACAGGGAATGAGATGGTGCATAAAGCATTCCTATTTAAATGCATATTTGTGTGTGTGCATATGTGTGCATGTGTTTGTGTGCTAAAGCTAAGAATCATTATTATTCTTTTAAAAAGATGAAATGCAAATTTGTTCATTTAACTTTACTTACCTTTTAACCCTTGGAAACGATGACTGATGTTTGAAAGACAGAAAATAGCCCTAAAAAGGCAATTTAATACTTTTCAAAAAACAGAGACACAAAAATAATGATTACAATAAGCAAAAAAGGGACAACAAGCTGAAACTGAACATTTTCCTATGGTTTCAAAGAATAAGACTTTAAATTCACAGCTGAGGAAGATAGGGCACTATTCCTGAAAAGTGTACTCAAATTTCACAATTAAAAGAGCCCATTTTACTTTTGCTGAGGTATGTTACCAAATCTCACACTTTCAGGACCAACATACTCATTCTTCCAGCTTCTAATGGAATTGACTGCTGATAACCTACAGCTCAATCCCTGTCCAGGTATTCTTTCAGCCAAAGGAAGTCACTGACCCAATGCCCCATCCTTGAATTCAAGCACATGATAGTAACCAAATGTAAACTTAGCAAGTAGTATATCTCCAACTGCAGCTGCACTGCCAAGTGTGGAATCTCTGCCACAGCAGATCAGCACAGCCCCAGGAACATTAGAAGTCACTCTTGATCTGATACAGACAATCCTTTCCACTCCTATAAAAGAGAAAGCACTCTGTTCTCAGGAGATTAATAACAATATACATTACAGAGCCGCCCAAGAGCTGGGTTAACTCTTTCACTCTCTATCACAACATAATTCAGAGGGACCTGGACTATGTGAACATTCCATAGAACATTGGATCAGTGCATTATACACGTGAGATCATGGTAATTGGGTCAGAAATACCAAGCAAGGAGGGGTAATTGTGATAGAGGCCTTGGAAAGAAACATTCACTTCAGAATATAGAAGATAAATTTTATGAAAATTTAGGGGTCCATGATACTGATGAAGCTCTCAAGAATCCAGTCAAAGAATGTTGGGACATTCCTTCAAGAATAAAGACAAAATATCCCAGAACATCCTTCACCAGACATCCATGCTTAACTACTGACCAGGCCCTTATGTTCTAAAGATAGCATACTCTAAACTTGGGAATACTTTTCTAACTCATTTACCAAGTGAAACAGATGCACATAGTTTTTGTTGTTTTGTTTTGTTTGGGGGGGGGTGGTGTTTGGTTGGTTGGTTTTGGTTGAAACTAAGCTACAGTCCCACATTTTTATTGTTCATTTTGAGACAAGGTTTTGCAGGTTGCTTAGTGCCTTGATAAATTGCTGAGGCTTGCTTTGAACTTTTGATCCTCCTGTATCCGCCTCCTGGCTCGCTGGGATTACAGGCATGCACCACCAAACCTGGAGAAGCACATAGTTTTGAATTGGGCTCAGGATAATCAATGGTTCTGCATCAGGTCCTGGTTGTGATATTTAGGACATAATTCATGTCAGTTCCCTTGCCATTAGAAGTATCTACAATTGGAAAAGTTGCTGTATAAAGCTTTTGGCAAGAGCCAACGAAGGAATCACAATAAAGATCATTTAGGGACCTGGTGCAAGGACATATTATTTGAAGAAGGAAAAAAACTATGCTCCTTTTATTCTGCTTAGATCTGGAATCTCCCTCAAAGGCCCACATGTTAAAGACTTGGTCTCCAGGTTGGTGCTATTCAAGGGAATGGAAACTTGAAGAGGTAAGATGTAGTGAGAAATCTTTGGTTCACTGGGAACTTTCCTTCAAAAGGGATTTAGAGACTCTGTCATCTTCCTCCTCTTCCTCCTCTTCCTCCCACTTCTCCTTTCCCCCTCTCTCCCTTTCTCCATTGCTTCTTTTCTCTTTGTTCTTTGTCTGCTTGAAAGCTCCTAAGTTGTTTCTTGACTTTCTTGATTTGATGATATTGAAGATTACAAGACAGTCGGTTATTGTGAAGAATGTCATGTAATTTCAATTTATCTTATAATTCCTCCTGATTAGATTTAATTTTGCATTTTTGGCAGGAACATGACAAAAGGGATGTAGTGCTATTATTATATTCTACTGATTCGTACATGATTTTAATTTATTCCATTGTTGGTAATGTTAACTTTGATAATTTGATTAAGTTGGTATCTGATAGGTTTTTCTTCTATAAAGTTACTCCTTTTCAATTTTTAATAACTAAGTATTCTATGCAGAAGGACTTTGAGACTAACTATCCCATTGTTATCAAGTTTTTACCTACTTGGTGTTATACTTATTGCTCTGGGAGTAAATAAGTAAAACAAGCCTTTATATCCAGACCAACTGATGGCAAATGAAAATTACTCAGCTTGTTTCACAAATGATTTTGCTCGGTATATGTGTACAAGTGAAGATGGAGAGCTGCTGCATTACAACTCTACTCAAGAATGGCCTTAGAGATAGAATTGAGAGGAATTATTTAATAGGTACTCTTTGGGGATGTACCTAGCCAACCATTTTATTGGAAGAAATGTGGTCAAGGTGAAAATATACATGAATACATAAACAGTGGTAAATAGCTTCACCAGTAGGTCAGGGGCTTTGAATAAAAAAAGGATCTGGGAGGTGAGATTAGAGGAAGAACTTGTAGATAAATCCATATAAAAGTGGGCATGAAAAATATCCCAAATTTAAGGCAAGCCTGGAACACTTAGAAGACCCTATCTCAGAATAAAATTAAAAGGGCTTGGATATAGGTCAGGGGTAGAGGGCTCCTAAGTTCAATCCCCAGTAACCCACCCCCAAACACACACACACACACACACACACATACACACACACACACACATACACACAGACACACACAAATACAATGAATGAAATGAAAAATTTTATCAACAGCTTCAACAGCAGACTCAATAAAGCAGAGAAAGAATTTGTTAACTTGAAGACAGGTCACTTGAAATTTACAGAGTATAAAAAAGAAAGAAGAATGAAGAAAGTCTATGAGATTTACAAGATACTATTAAGTGATGCAATATACACATTATGAAAATCTAGAAGGAGAAAAGAAAGAGAACAGTTCATTAAAAAAATTCAAAAAACAATAATAAGAGGGAGAGAGGTGTGGAGAAAGGAACCCTACTGTTCCTTCTGGGCAATAATATGCCCAGAACTTCTTCCTATCTAACTACAAGTTAATATAAAGAAGAAAGGATTTTGAATGTTTTCACATAATGAAATGATAAACATTTGAGAAGATAGATATGTTTTCCCAATTTAAACATTACACAATGTATACATGTTTTAGTCAGCTCTTTTACTGCTCTGACTAAAGGATCTGACAAGAATAACTACATAGGAAGAAAAGTTTATGTGAGGGCTCACAGTTTCAGAGATATTAGTTCATAGAAGGTCGGCTCCATTCCTCAGGATTTTTCCTTCCTTCCTTTCTTTCTTTTTCTTTTTCTTTTTTTTTTTTTTTTTTTTTTTTGTATCAGGGATTAAATCCAGGAGTGCTTAGCCACTGAGCCTCATCCCTCATCCCTAGCCCTTTCTTTCTTTCTTTTTTTTTTTTATTTTGAGATAGGGTCTCTTTAAGTTGCTTAGGGCCTTGCCAAATTGCCCAGTCTGGTTTGAATTTGCAATTCTTCTACCTTAGCCTCCCTCCTTAGTCTGTGGGATTACAGGTATGCATCACCACGTCCAGCTAATATATATAGTTTTTACATATTTATTAATAAGTTAAAAACATACTTAGATGTAAAAAGAAAAGAAATAATAGCTAAAATTTCTCAAATCTTTGGCAGGATAGTTCATGAAATATAAAAGTACCCAAACAGTATCATTTCAAAAAGAACTACACAAAGAAATATTATAAACAAGTTATCAAATGACAAAAGCAAACCATTTTGAAGTTAGAAAAAAAATAGAAACATCACATGCAATCCAAAATGTGATGTCTGATTTTGTTTATATCCTTCACTAGATTGAGGATGCCTAAGAAATTGGTGTTTTTAGAGAGGGTGTTTTTAGAGAGGATTTGTGTGTGTGATAGCATCAGTGGGAAGGACCTGGCCTGAATGTAGGAAGCACCATCCAATAGGCTGGGAGACCCAAGTGGAACAAAATAGTGTAGCAAAGAGGAATCCCATGCTTCCCTGCACTCTCTCCATCCTTCTTGAGAGGGTGTCTATCTGCTGCTATCAACCATAGACAATAGACTTTAGGTTTGTCAGCCTTTGAAAGCCCTGGGTTCAATCTCCAGCACCAAAAAAAAAAATAAATAAATAAATAAAAGTTCTGAAAGAAATCTGCCAACCAAGGATATCATACCCAGGAAAGCCAAGCTTAAAAATAAAAGGAAAGATGATGACTCTCCCAGACATAGAAAATGGAGAAAGCTCATCACTACTACATCTGCCTTACAAGAAATGCTGAAGCTGAAGTTAAAAGATAGATGCTGATTAGTAACATGAAACTTAAGAAAGCATAAAACTCACTGACAAAAGTATAAGAGTCAAATTCAGAGCATTCTTAATACAGTAATGGTGGCACATAATTACTTTTAACTCAATTATGAACATTAAAAGAAAAAGTATTATAAATAACTATAGCCACAATAATTTTAATGTATACACAAAATAAAAAGATATAAATTGTAACCACAATAACATAATATGTGAGGCCAGGAGAAAGAAACAAAATTATCCAACTTGGAAAGGAAGAAGAATTGGCTTTGCTTTCAGATTACATGATCTTATATATGGAACACGCTCAGGACATCACTGAAAAAACTGCTAGCATCGAGAAAGAAGTTCTACACAGTTGCAGGACACAAAGTCAACACACAATAATCAGTTGCATTTCTATACGTTAACAAGAAACTAGAAAAGAAATCACACAAACAATCCCATTTACAACAGTATCCAAAAATATATAGAAGGGACTTCCGCCCAACATGCATGCTCACAGTGCCTACAACAGTGCCTTGCTCTGAACAGAAGCACACACTGAGCTTAAGAAATATTTTCAGGCTAGACTGTAATTCTAAATTGGGCATGGTGGTGCATGCCTGTCATGCCAGCCACTCAGGAGGCTGAGGAAGAAGGATCACAAACTGATGGCCTGACTAGGCAATTTAGTGAGATACTATCTCAAAATAAAATTAAAAAAAAAAAAAAACTTAGAGGGCAGGGATGTGTTTCCATGGTAGAGTGCTTGCCCATGCATGGCTCTGGATTCAATCACCAGGACCCCCCACACACCAAAAAAAAATCTAAGATAGTCCCCAGGCATTACAAAAATGCAACTAAAGGACCTCAAAAGGAATAATTAAAGCCTTTAGGTACAAATCAACAATCATCCAAAGAGTGTCTTACTGGCATAAAAACAGACATATGGATCAACAGGAAAGAACAGAGACTAGAAAATAATCTCACACATACACAGTCAGCTATCATCGTCAAAGGTACCAAGAACACACAATAGAGACAGGTGCTAAGAAACTTGGATGTTCACATGAAAAAATGGAATTGGGCCTTATTTTATACCTATTCAGAAAATCAACTCGAAATGAAATAAAAGCTTAAATTTAAGACTCAAAACTATTTATAGTTATATAAATATAAATATATAATAGTTTTATAACCCCTAGAAGAACACACAGGGGGAAAGTTTCTTGAAATTAACCTTAGCAATTAGTTTTTTATATGACCCCCAAAGCCTAGGCAACATGGGCAAAGATATACAGTGAGATGGCACTCAACAAGAAAGCTTCTGTACAACAAAGCGAACAATCAACAGAGTGCAGAGTCAACCTAGCATATAGGAGAAAGTATTTGCAAATCATATATCCAACAAAAGATTAACATGCAAAATATATAAGAAACTCAAAGAACTCACTAGCAAACAAACAACCTGATTTAAAAATAGGCAGAGGAATTGAATAGACATTTTTTTTCCAAAAAAGACACACAAACAGTCAACAGGTGTATGAAAAGATGCTCAATACTTTCATTTTCATCAAGGAAATGAAAATCAAAGCAACAATGAGCTATTACTTCACACCTGTTAAAACTATCAAGAAGAATGGGAAAGAATGAGGAGTAAAGGTTATTTTGGCACCCAAAAGATGGAAATATAAATATGTATGTTTTATGGCAGCCATAGCACCAAAACAGGATACAAAGCTGAATTTATGCAGAGTAAGTTCAGGAGTTCTCATGGATACTATAGTGACTCTAATTAACAATACTGTATTTTATACTTGCCAATTTGTTAAGAGTATATCTTAAGTGTTCTCACCACTAAATAAATAAAGGGGTAGCTGTTTGTGGTAATAGATATGTTAATACCCTTGATTGTCCTAATCATTTCATAATTATATGTGTATCAAATGTGTTTTATATCTTAAATGTTTAAAATTTTTATTTTTCAGTTATATTTCAATAAAATGGGAAGAAGAAAAACTGCAAAAGCTGTCGTATGTAATGAAGGGATGCAGTTTGGCACGAATGTCCCAGACAAAGTTCGAGTTGGTTTTTAACAGGCCTATACTGGCACTGCTGTTCTGCATCCATCTCACTCCACTGTAAACAGCTTTTAGAGTGCAGACATCAAAGAACCCTCATCTTTTCCTATATTTTGTGTTTTATATATTTTATTTTTTTATATTTTAGTTTTTCTGAGAATAAAATCTTTTAATCATTCATTTAATATACACGTGTAAGGCAAGGCATATTTAATGGAAAGCAATCTGAATTAGGGTGGCCACATACCAACATGCTTCACTAGATGACTTTCATCTCTTTGACAGTTGGTTTTAGAAATTAACACAGATATAACCAAGAGAATCTAAGGCATGATTTATCTAGACATCAAGAACACATTTGATTCAGTACCAGCCCAAACCGAATCTGCAAGGCCAGCAACTCTATTTGGCTATAAACCACTTCAGTGAACAACACTCTAATGAAGGATGAAGATGAATTTCCTTGGTCAGAGCTAATGCCTCAGCATGGAGAGAGAGAATCAGGATGCCTACAAATGACTATTAGGTTTACTTTTTTCCCCACTTAAAGGGACTGGAGAAAGTAAATATTTAATGAAAGAAAACATTGGCCACTATAAAACCAAAGGAGGAAGCTAGCAGAGTCTTATTGAGAAAAAATATAGGGTTCTAAAATTTAATCCAAAGCAAAGAAATTCACACACTGGAAAACAGAGGTTCTCTGTTTTCAATAGCTTTGCAGGTTTTTTACCACTAGAACAGAATTTCACAGGCATTTGGAAAATTATGGACATTGGAGTTGGAAAAGTTCTCTTGTCCACTATTTTTAAACCTCAATCATTAGTCAACAATTTTTGTCATTTCTGCATATAATTGTACTCTGATTTACCTATTATTTTTCTTTAAATTGATTCAATTTTTTGTTTTAGGAAATTAAGTTCAAAGGAAAACTTACATTATTTGGAAGATAATATATCATGTTGTTATGTACTATTTTAGCCTAATACATATTTAAACAAGCACCAAATGCTTAAAAGTATTCATTCACAGTCCTCATGAAATTATCTTTAATATTATCAGTGATACCTGTAATAAACATGAAAAAAAATGTTGGTCTAGTTCAACTCACTATACATAAATTCTATGCAGACACAACTTTTTTCTTTTTTTTCTTCCAGGGATTGAACCAAAGGGTACTGTACCACTGAGTTGCATTCCCAGCCTTTTTAATTTTTATTTTGAGACCAGGTCTCATTAAGTTGCTAAGACCAGCCTCAAACTTGCGCTTCTCCTACTTCAGACACCCAAGTAAATAAATTATAGGTATGTGCCACCATGCCTGGCTTGGACACAAATTTTATATGTCCTCCCAGGTTCCTTCAGAGCCATCTGTCTCTGGACCATCAGCTGCTCTGCCTACCTCAGCCATCGCTGCTTATGTCCACATGGTTTCTCCATCTGGAGCCAAAGCCACTTGCCCTGAAGTCCCAGTTCTTCCCATTTTAGTGATCTCAAATCAACAAGGCTGACCAACCCCACCCATGGACCTTCTGTCTCTTCTCACTACTCCCACACACTGGGCATGGGATCTCCTGCTGAGCATCGTTTGAAAGGACTGCATTATAAAACCCTGAAATGCAGGGGAGTTAACAACCCATGAAGTAAATGCTGATCTATAATTTCTCTACATTTTGCTCCCACAAATAAATAATCCAAGCACAGTTTCTAGTAGTAACCCATCCAGAAAAGTTCCTTAGGCAAAAGGGGCTCAAGTACTCAGTGCCCTCCTGTGTCTCTTCAGGGTCTGTTGTGAAGTACTGTATAATTTCTCATTGTCTCACTTTTCTTACTCTCTCTGCCCTAGGTTTGGCATCTCTCAAATAAAACATTAACAGTTTAAACCTTGCCTCAGTAACTCTTTTCTTTTCTTACATCAATTTATATGGTGCTTACTTAATTTTGTAAATATAATTCAAATGCAATGATCATACACAGGTTTTCAATAATGCAACCAATTCTTACTAAGGATATGGTTCAGTATGTGGGAATGGAAACATTCAAGCACACTAGAAGTACCATGAATGGCTCCCTAGCCACTCATGCTTGGTATTTCAGGAGTATCAAGTCAATAAATTCTATTTGGAATTGAGACTGTCATTTAACCTCAGCCATTTAGTTAAGTTGACAGTAGTTAAGACAGCAATTACTAAACTATTATGTCCACAATAAATTGCATTATTTTTCTATACCCTCTGGAGAAAAAAAAAATCTTGGTGCATATACCTCTTATTTTAGAACCCAAACTGTTTGCTTGGAAGACAACAGGAGTAGTTACAGTCTATTTTTAAAGAACATTTTTCTAGAAAATTCAGATGAAGAGAAATGTTCTTTACAATCATCCCTGACAAGTCATTCAGTCTGTATGAAGACCTCTGGTGACATGCAACTTAATATATGCCATTTATATGTACACATACATAATCCTTTCCAATTTCACACAGCTCCCATTAGCAAAACATTCTCTGAGTGAGCTGTAATCTGCTGCAATCTAATTGAGCATTTCCTGAGTCCAGCACAGTGGGAACCAGAAGAGAAACTGAAAAGGATTAACTATGGTGTTTGTCCTCAGAAAGCATTTGCTAAAAACACAATATGTTCATATGAAATTACTAAATAATAATAGCTGACTAGTACTAATTCATGACAACTTGCTCCAGGGTGTCTAGAAAATGAGAAAACAGGCATGATGTAGAGCTATTTAAATAAAATTAATTATATGTATAGAACTGTCCTCTATTCTGAGATGGTGTTCTTTCTAAATTCTTGGTATCTAAAATGCCCTTTCTTTTGCTAAATGATTATGATTATAGGTAGAATGATTTTTTTAAAAATTGTCCTTCTTTGGCTATATTAAAAATGACAATCCTATAATTATCCTCATACTTATTTTTAAGTTTACATTCTATGAAACAACTGGCATGAAACATAATAAAGGTCATAAATATGTCTCATTCACTGAATGAACAAATAAATTAGTAAAATTAAAAATAAAACTGAGGGGAGAGTTGAGAAACTAGATAAACCCTACAGGTATCTGATCCTTAATATCAATACCCATAACTAAGAGATCAGGCTATGGGTTCCAGTCTGTGTAGCGAAAGCCTTAGTTGACATTTTCCCCTCTAACTTCTTAGGTACCCCAGGGTGACAAATGTTTGATCAGACATTCTGACTTATGCATAAATTCCAGCCCTCCAGTGCTGCTTATACTGGCATCTCAGTTTTCTTTTCAGGTTCATTTAACACTTGCCGCTGTGTGAGATAACTGTCATATCAGATTGTCGATAGCAAATTCACCATCAACCCGGTAATCATTTTCATTACTTACAAAAAAACTACTATTGAATTCCTCTAAGGAATGATTGATATGCTGCATCCTGTGTTGACATGTCACACTGATGATGGAGGGAAAGAGTGAAGAAAGAAGTGTTAATAATACATTTTAGAAGAAGGCAGTAAGACTGCAGGGCAACTGGAAATGATTACCAGCAATACCTGCTTCAGTTCAGATTTAGGGCACACAGGCAGGCCAGGTCTTCTCCAAAAGAAGTTCTCCCTCTGCCAGACAGTTTCATTTCTGAGGTTGATGAACCAATAATTTACCTACAAGTGCAACAACTATAAGAAGCTCAACTCGGAATGGCAACACAATAAGTGTCCAAGAGGCAGTTCAACTATGCCTGGTAACAACAGCATTAAAAATACATAATAGCAATAATATTTTTGAGCACTTATATGCCTGGTCCTGTGGTAAGTGCCTTACATGCATTCCATCACTTAATCCTATCATGCATTGTCTATCTCTCACACTAAGATGTAAATTCCAAAAGGGTAAACACCTGGTCTTCCCTGCTCAACACTGTATGCTGAGTTCCTGTGACAGCACCTGGATACAAGAGATGATCAATAAATACCCACATGGAATATTTAAGGAAGGGAAATGTCCCTTCCTTAAATTCAGTGTGTAGGGTTTTCAGATAGAACTCCAGAATTCTGTAAAGAAAATTTTAAAACTCCTGAAGAAGCTGAAAACAAAGTTCTGTTTTGTTTCTGTTTATTTATTGGTACATATTAATTATACAGTATGGTGGGTTTCATTGTGGTAGATTGGTATATGCATATGACTTTCTTTGATCAATTTCACTCCTCAATAACTCTCCACCTCTTGCCTTCTTTCCCCTGACTCTCTTCCTTTACCCTTCTACTGTGAACTGTTTTTAAAAGTCTGTAAAGCGGTAAGAGTTTTTCATCAGCTATAAGGTATAAATCAATACTGAATTTACACTTCAAACTAATTGAAAATGTTTTATTAGTATTTATCATAAGCTTCATCCTAAGTATATGGAGAGGTTTTTCCAAGAGATTAAATCATCTATTGATTCCACACGATAATGAATGATACACCAGCTCCATTCTCACCTATCATTTTAACTGGTACCATTATTCAACTGAGATGCATTATACAGGATGTGCCAACAATCATTTTTATAACCAGATAATTCTGTGACTTTGCTTGGGCAACTCTTTTAACTGTGAAATTCGGAAGATCATAACAGTAATTGTTAATTCAACTACTCCAAGGTTTCTGGAGACAATGGCTTCTCCACCCGTGAAGGTTGTGAATAAATTTTTAATGGGATCTCGCATCACCCTGAAGGAATTCAAACTTCACACTGTTGAGGAAGTTTACCAAGATGGCTTCAGAAGCAAATAACTTTACACAGCACATTGTTTAAAAAGACACATTTATTCAGTGTCATGATCAAACTATTACATTTAGTAACCAACTATATAGGTGCCAAAAAAAAAAAACCTACCTTAAAATTGTGAGAGTGTTTTATACTTTACAGAAAATAAAATAACCTGCTACATAATTAGTCACAAATATATAGGTCTCTTTTTTGTTTGTTTTATAGCAGTTAAGCTCTACTACCAAAGTGCTTGGATAACTTTGTAAATCCATTAGAACCTAAACCTTTCCCTGTCATTTCTCTGACTCTTCTCTCCTGCTAAGTTTTGATTCCTGTTTGTAACTAAAAACATCTACTGCTGCCATGGCAACCTATGCTGCTGGAACCACCGTAGCCACCCTGGTTGCACGGTTTGGCAATGTATTGTCCTTTGCCACCATGAGGACCAAACCTCCCTCCGAGGTTTCCTCATTTCATGGGTCCAAAATTTAAAGACTGATTATTGTAACTGCCAAAATCATTACACCTTCTGCCACCTCCAGATTGCTTCCTTCTTTGCCAAACCCATTTTAGCCATTCCCACTTGCCACCAAAACCACCCCAGCCACAGAAGTTTCTCCCATAACCAAAATTGTCATTGCCACCAAAACCACCTCCACAGCCACCTAGGTGTCCAGAACCACTTCAGCCTTTGGCTAAGATGAAGCATATTCCTCCTGCTTTGGCCAGGCTTTCTCACTTCACAGCCAAGGCATAGATGGTATTTCTGAATAGCAAATAATCAAAGGTCACAAAAGCAAAGCCTTGTCACTGCCTTAGTCAGTCATGATTCAATCACTTCAATTTTCCCAGGAGAGATAATTTTGCACATTGAAGCACCTGATCTTAAGAACCTTCTCTTTGCTTTCATAACTCTTCCACATGTCTTGTGTGGCCTTGCCTTCATGGCATCATCATCTGCCTATTCCACAGTGGCAAAAGTGACATATCCAAAGCCCCTAGAGCCCTTGGTGTTTAGATCTCTAAACATTTCTTCTAGTCTGTGAATATTCCCCATTGCTCAGAATGGATCCTCAGACTCTCATGACCTGCTTCAAAGCTCAACGCTCCAGTGAACAGCTTCCACAGTTATCTGGGCTCCTTAGGAGACTCTGACTTAGACATGACAACAGTTGAAAGGCAAGTTTTAATTTTAATTTCCTCAGCAGTGTCCATGAGCAGACAAGAGTAAGCTATGGATTAACTAATGGACATCCAAAGAGAGGTTTTAAACAAAGATAATACAGGATTTAATGAGAAGCCAGGTTCACATGTCAACAGGGAATGCAAAGCTGCACTTAGACATAAAAGCTTTCCTAACATCGACTGAAGAAGCAACCAATGCCCCAGTTCTTTCTTATAAGATGCTCAAAATAAGTGTGAAACAACCAACCTGACTATCTCTCAGACTTGGTGGCCCACGCCTGTAATCCCAACAGTTCAGGAGGCTGAGGCAAGAGGATCATGAGTTCAAAGCCAGCCTCACAACTTAGCCCTAAGCAACTCAGTGAGACCTTGTCTCTAAATAAAATATAAAATAGGGCTGGAGATGAGGCTCAGTAGTTAAGTGCCCCTGAGTTCGATCCCTGGTATTAAAAAAAAAAAATCTAAGCAAAGCCACAAGAATATAAGCAAAGCCACAAGAATATAGAAGTTTAAGACCTCAGAAGGTATCTTCTGCCTTGTCTTTGGGAGTTTCATACTCAAAATAAACCTTTGTAAATTAATTTGATGATAAAGAACTTTTATGTGTAGGACAAATGGGAGGAAAGAGATGATAGAAACAAAATAATTTACCCCCATTTTTAAGGGGTATTTATATAAAATTGGGGTTATCACAGAAAAATTAGACCAGGATCCCAAAACACTGCTTATGGTGCAGGTAATCATGGCCTACAGCCTAGGTAATCCTAGGAAGCCCTGGCTACCTCTGATAATGGGAAGTGTCACCTCCTCCTCAGGCTCACCTGGTAGAAAATGGTCCTATCCATAGCAAGAGCATCACTGAGAAGGGCTGATGGAAATGAGAAGACTATCTTTTTATCATGAATTATTCACTTAATATTCAATTGTTATTATAATATCTTATTCAATTATAAGAAAGAGTTCTGGTCAGATACTGATATACATACACGCACATACAAACAAACACATACACGAAAAAAGTGCTGATAACTGAAACATACCAAAAAGTAATATTATTTCCAAAATATCTGGAGAAGTTAAAATACAAATTGTTTTACACAGATCTAGTGGGTTATCTAGAGAAACAACAATAACAACAACAAAAATCTTTTTGGATGAGAAAAAAGCTACAATATTCTTGATCCTTGCTACGGAATCTTAATACTCTTATTTCCTTCTCATTTTTCTTAAATTTTTACCTGCTTTTGCCTGTAGTCTTTTCTCCCCTTAATCTTATGCAACTCCTTTCCAGAGAAATCCAAAAACTAAGAATGCAAGGAATATAAATTTTTAAGCCCAAAAATATAAAGCCCAGTCTACAAACCCAGAGGTGGGGAAAAATACGTATGTATATACAAGTTAAACACATACACACACAGACATAGACTTTCTTTACTATAAAGCAATCCGATTTGTATTTTTTAGCTCTCCTTGTCATTTCCCAGAGCAAGTGGTAAACTTAACCTTGTTCATTTGGGGTATTTTTTCCTCAAGAACAGGTTAAGCAGTACGCAAATGGGTTGGCAGATACTGATTATTGGTACATCAGTTTCTATGAGAACATTTGCCGTTCATATCCCCCAGATATGTGAGCCCCCAGATCTGTGGGTCTGTTTCTTTGGGGCCATACTTGAAGTACAGACATTTTGTCTCAAAACTGTATTTGGTTCCATCTTCTAGAATGTATCCTGTAACCACTTCTCCCTCTGGCCTTTTTCCCTGTGCAGGAAACATACACGTGCATCCTCCAACACAGTCAAGCTATCAAAAATTGCAGCGTCCTGACTACAACGGATGCATGACCAGAGTGAGAACCATTCTCTGCTTCATCTGTTCTCTTCCTTCCAGGAAAAGGGAGTCACGTTTTTTTTTTTTTAATCCAGGGGAAATACTTCCATTGTTTTTTAATAGCAAACCATTGTCCCTATACATCCTACTTTTTGTTTTTTACAAGCTCTACAAAGTCCTCCAAATTCTCCTAAACCTTAGGCTTATAAAAAACAATTATCAAAATGTATATTGGCTACTTCTTTTCCCTCTTTACCTCCTGCCTTCCTGAGGCAGCTAGGACACAAAATCTGCTTGACAGGGAAAAAGGGAAAAGGAAAAATAAGACACAGGAGAAAAACCACTCACAATTGGCCCCACCATGACTCTGGTCAAATGCCCTGTTAACATGGGTACGTGTAATGAATTTGTCTATTCTCAATATCTCTAACCTCTTCACTCTTTTTCATCCTACTCCCACTAGATTGGTTCAAAACCAATTCATTTCTCCTCTGAAATACGACCCAAAAAAAAGAAAACATTCTTGATCTAATGTCCTTATCAGATTATTTCTAACACAAAAACCAAATCATATTATGTCACTACCCTGCTTGAAATGGTTCAAAACCTCCAGGCTGCTTTCAAGAATAAAATCAAATACCTTGATGTGACACAAGAGAAGCCTCATGATGGGACCCTTGCCTTCCACAGCCCCATCTACTGCTGCACTTCAATACTTCTCTACCCCAAAGCCACAACCAGTCAAGAACACACTGTGGTATCCAAATCCTCCTCCTGCCTTCATCTATGCTGTTCCCTCTTTCTGGAACTCTTTTCCCTCCCATGTTCTCTTGCTAAACTAACTTGTCCTTTCAGTCTTTCACTCTTCCAGGGACCTCTTCCCTCACTTTCCCTCGTCTGTGACTGGGAACCTCATTTCTAAGTATTTATAGCACTCCATGCAAAACACATTCTTGTAATTATCAGCTAGCTTATCTTCCCCCACCCATGGGCTCCTTGTGCTTAGCAATTCTCTTTCATCTCCCACACAGTGTTCTACAGTTAATGGTAAGTAAGAAATTCTTGAATTAATGTGTAATCATACAATTTATGCTATTTAAGATAAGGTTAGTTTTTAAATTATATATGTAGCACACTGGATATCTGTGTCAAGAAAATTAAAATAATTATAATAAGCTTTGCTGATCAATTCTAAACTTACTGCCTTGTTAACATGTTCCCCCTAAGATCTTTGCTCTTGTACTAACCTAAATATCTGGAGTTTGCAATCCCTAATAGGATTTTCTTTTCTTCATTCTTAGAAAAGCAAAACAGAGTAAATAACGTACATATGGGCATAACACTAATTTTACACTATACCTTATTCATATACCCTTTCTGGGGGGAACTGACTGAAAATTAAATGAGAATAGACAACTAAGTTAGACCAAAAGGAAGTCAATGGATTAAGGATTTATATCAGAATACCCTCCATTACACAGCACTTTCTTACTAGTCTCTCCATAACAGTATTTTACCAGGTATAATACCATGTATTTATACAATTAGAGTGATCAGTATTTGCTTATTTATTTCAGGTAACATTAATTAAGCTAAACAAAGGAATTCAAAGTAAGGTCTGAAAACATGATATAAATGAATATTTAATTTTGTAAAAATTAATTTGACCTATTTTTACCCTTTTTTATCCTTTTATCCATTCAAGCTCTTAAATTCATTATCATTGGATTAGCTGTCAGGTATTTCTAATTAAAATTATCCCTAAGTATAGTGTAGGTAGAATTTTACATCTCACAGCATAATGAAAGAGATATGCTTTGTATTATACACATCTCAGTTACCTTTTAAGTGTACACAGCAAATATTCAGCATTATATTGAGGGTCAGAAAGCATCTGCCTTTAGACAGAGGCTGACACCTGTGTATAATTATCCAGTGTGATTAATGAAGAAGGAGATCAAAGTTTCATGCAATTTTAATTTTATGCTCTGGGCTTGATGTGCAAAGGATTTGTACTAGGTAATAAAGGAATATAGGTTCATTCTAATAAGCATGACAAATGAATTTTTTAAATGAGTCTAACTCATTAGCTAGGCATATATAAACCTATGTGACCCTTAGTGCTCTGGTAGAAATTGGGGATAATCTTAATGCCTAATAAGCAGTTGTGTGACAATATTTCAACAAATTAATTCCTTTATGAAAGGCAAACACACATAAAAGTATTCTTGCTGAGGTATGACAAAAACCAAAATGCTTAAAAGGACAGGATCTTGACTGCACCAACTAAATCATATTAACAGCAATTTTCCATGAGGCCACATTTTTAACATCGACTGTAGACTTCTGTAGATATTTTGACAAGAGTGACATTTTGGCAGAATTAACAAACCAGGAAAAAAAAAATGTGTGCTCTAGCCTGACATGAGCACTATGGAAATAAAAGCACAAGTAACAGCGGATGCTATGTTCAGATACCGATGCGTTTCTGAGATGCTGCTGATTCAACATGATCTCAATGTCCATATTGTAAAAAGCAGTCCTGGTACCTCCAGAGAATAGTATGGAAGTTCACTGCCTTAAATTAAGACAAAGTACTTTTTCTCTTTTAAATAAACACTAAAGCATAACATAGTATGAAGAAGAAAAAGGAAAAGCAAATACAATATGTAGTTTTAAATAATAGATTATGAAGTGCAGAGCAAATTTTGGAAACAACTTCTGGAATGTTCTAAGATTAGCTACTTTTTAAAAATGAATTCCTTTTTCTTTTTTTTTTTTGGAAGCTCACTTTAAAAAAAAAACTTTCTGAACTAAAATTATGGTGAAACCAGGGATTTAGTGAACACTAAGATTTTCAACATGTTCTAGATCACCCTTGGCCATAGTAATTGCTTCTTAGATTCACTTTACAGAAAACATGAATTAGCAACTTAAAAAATGTTAAGTATTGAAAGATAATAGAATGATTAGCAGACCTCATCTTAAAGAGTTCAAAAACCGGTCAAAGAAATGGACATATCAACAAGTATAATATGGGACAGTCATGCATAAAACTATAGGAAAAAAACCAGGTCAGTGCAGTGAGAAGTCAGGAGCACAAATGAATTAGCAATTAATTCCAGAGCCAGGCAGAGAGAAAATGTTGAAGACAGTTTTATAAAGAATGTGCATTCATTCATTCATCAAACATTTATGAACATAAACATCAATGCAAGCCTGCATTAGTCACTGTCTGTCTACAAATGAAAAAATATAGTTTCTGCCCTTTAAAATTCAGTCTTTGCTTCCATTCTATCAATGGATATTTTGCATAGCCTTAGAGACAAAAGTATAGACAAAAGTACAGACTTAATGGAGTTTCTAATATGGGAGGATATATGGACAAATAAAACTCTCATGATACTATGAGTTAATAATAGTAGCTAACTAACATTTATGTGTTTAAATGAATTAACCCATTTAGTCCTTAATGACTACCTGAGAAAGTCACTATTTAAAGCCCCATCTTAGAAAATAGAAAACAGGAAAACAGTTATACCTTATCTAAAATAAAATATCTGGGAAACAGCAGAGTTAAAATTCTAACCCAGGTGATCTGGTACCAGGGTCTGTGCTCTAACCATGATACACATCAAGGCTCCAATTATGTAATGAGGGAAGTACTGTGTGTTGCAGTGCACAGAGATGAGAATTAATCTGGAATTGAGACAGGTTCTAAAATCTACCTGGGAGAATGGCATCCACATTGCCTTGTTAATAATACAGACATAAACATTCTGCAAAAAGCATGCATGGGGAGCTAGTGCAGGGTCCCAGCTGCATTTGAGGCAAAATTAGGAAGGATGAGTGGAATCTGGGCTGGAAGAAAAGAGAATGACTTTTCAAGCTGAGGGAACACCATCAGCAAAGACAAAGAAGCTGGTTTGCCTATTTTCTTCCCCCTGAAAAGCTATTATACTTGCTATCCAATTGGAAAATAACTAAAATTGATTGAATGATGTAAACATTCCTGGGAGGGCAGCTGTTTCTAAAGGCTATGTAAATAAGTGTTTGACTTTGAAACACCTCCATGTGCTCAAGATTCCAAAGTTACTTAGAGCCCACAGACCATGGATTGCAGCATTTTTCCACTGCAGAAAGGTTCTCACCACAAAAAAAGATGCAGATGTAGACATAAAAGTAATATCTAATATATATTAAACATTTACTCTTGTGTCTGGCTTGGTACTATGCACATTACATGAATCACTTCATAAGTGAGATATGCACTGTCATTTTCTTTATATAAATGAAGAAACTGAAGCTTTAAAAGATTAAGTAGTTTGTTCAAAGTCAGAGATGAAACCTAAATTGGAGATTAGGTCAGATATCAAAGCCCATGTCTTTAAGTATTGTGCTAGATGTAACTGAGATCCACAGAAAGGTTTTTATCAAACTTTGATGCTTTGATGTTGACCCTGATAAAAATAAATTGACTTATCTTTTTTTTTTTCTTTTTTTAACACAGTTTATTGTAGAGGAAAAACGAGACCTTGATTTGAATCCCAGCTCTACAACTTTCCACTCTTGGATAAACATTTTGCCTCTCTGAGCCTTAACATCCCATCTTTAAATAGAAGGGATTAGACTACATGGTGTCAAGATCCCTTCTGGCTAAAAAGATCTATGATTTTTGCTACCATGGTGGTACATACCTATAATCCCAGCTACTCAGGAGGTGAAGGCAGAAAGATCCCAAATTTAAGGCCAGCCTTAGCAGCTTAGTGAGACCCTGTCTCAAAATAAAAGAAATTCAAAAGGATTGTGGATATATCTCAGTAATAGAGGGCCCTGACTTTGATCCCCAGTACCAATAAAAATAAAAGTAACAATCTATGATTTCATTTTTTAAAGAAAGGCATTTATCATTCATTATTCCCACATTATTAAATCAAAGAACATTTTAAAACAGGATAAGTTAAAAACTTAGAAAACTCAAGTTTAATCCAATTGGGGGAAAATTCAGACTAAAGTCATCTGAGGCATTGGCATGGCATGCTCAATGTGCTGAATTATTTGCTGCACCTAGGTGAAGCTGAACATCCACCATATTTTTCACTCATAACTGAGGACTAGTGACACAGCTCATTTCCTCATTTCAAAAAAGATTGATATCATCCCTGAGAAAAGGTGCACATGAGCTGGAAAAAAAAAAAAATGAATGTTTGTGGGAACCAGGAGCATCAGTTCTCATTCTATTAAAGCATCAGCTTATGTTGCACTTAGGCGGTGCTTACTAAATTCAGGGTTGCTCAGTCTTTCGTCTAGGATGCCATGTGTTTGCGAAAAGGAGCAAGCTGTCTCTTTTAATCCAAGAGCCAAATGTGAAAATTCCTCAAGTGTCAGTTTGAGTTTTAGTGTGCATGATCTTAAATCTCAGTGTCTGCTTAAGGTATGCCTCCAAGAGCTCCTCATTCACTGGTGCCTACAGTCAGAGGAACAGCCAAATAACCTGGAAGGTGGCCCCACAGAGGGTGGCTTCTGGCTGAGGGATTACCCCAGGGCCCGCTGCTTTCCTGATCTCTTCAAATTTGCTCTCTCCTGTCTTCCCTGTCTCTTTTGTCTGGGTATCTCCTCTACCCCAACCAGATCAAGTGGGCCCTAATGTAATGGAAATCTGATCAAGCCCAACCCTGAGTTGCAGCTTCTGTCAACAGCTTCTTTGGCACCATTACTACCAGCTAGAACCATCACCTGCTCAACTCATGCCCTGTGTGAGCCTTTTGGAAGGAAGTAGGGGGGCAGATGCAAAGCCTGTTATGACAAGGAACGGAGACGGTGGGAATCTCTGCCAAGATAGGTGGAACAAAGTGTAATTGTAATCTTACATTACCAAGTCACTTTTCCAGACATGATCTTTTATGCTTTTCAGAATTAGACAGACAAGTGCTCTTAACCCATTTTTAAAATGAGAAAGCTGACACTCAAAGGGTATAAGGTCTCATTGTTTTATGAGGTCAATGTAGGGGCGAAAGGCAATGCCTTTTCCTCACCCTTCACAAGGGTCATGGCCCACACTGCTACAGCAAAAGACAGGTTAGCAAAAGAAACATTTATTTAGCAAAGTTTATGTGATACGGAAGCCCTCAGAAATGAAACCCCAAAGACACAGGGAAAACCATGTATTTTTATGCTAAGTCTGATGAAAAGAGTAGATAATGTTAGAGAAATGTGACTGGACAAAAAGGAAATGATCTAATGGTAAGAAACTGAGAGGGGAACTCAGCAGGGCCTGTTTAGATTCTCCTTGGTCTCTCTGTGTAGCCTTCCCTCCTCCTTGGTTATAGAGCAGAGGCCCTTGGGAATGAGGGTCTTAGGATCTACTTTCAGGGAAGGTAGGATGGAACCTGACCTTTCTAAATTTTATGGCTTGCTTTTGGAAGATAGAAGTTTTAGATTCTATGATCTGCTTTAGAGGAGAGGAATTCTGGTTTATATGACATATCTTGGAGAAGAAAGGACAGAGGGAGAAGATCTTCTTCTGACACCCTCCCAATCTCCTTTTGTTCCAAGGGCTTTAGGATAATGTTTTCTGAGTCCTGACACCACTTAATTCCTATGGCTGCAGACCAAGTTCTCAGGCACAGTTTTGAGTCTGCACAACCACAAGGACTGGAGATCTATCATTAACACCAAAACTTAATGCAACTCGATTCTTGGATTCAAGTACACTGAATCTTAATCATTTTACAAATTTTTCAGTGGCTTCTTTGCACCTTTACTGCCTCACCTACTTTCCTCATTCTCAAGAAACACATATCCAAAGTCTAGGTTTTTAATAAAATTAATAAAAGCTCAATGGTCACTGCAACCATTCCCAAAACTGACTTTCTACCAAGTGACATTAACATCCTTCCTTAACACATTTTGGTGACATCTGCTAGAATGCTGTCATAATGGCGCCAATATGATGACTATCATGTAAATGGTAGCTGCAGAACAACAGGAGGACAGTCGTGGCTCTCACAAGAATCTTGAAAGGATGCTATCTTGTCTGTAGACAACTAGAAAAGGAAACTTTGGAAGAAAAAAACCCATTTAGACCAGGCTAGTACACAAATGCACTTGAATAGGGCAGCCAATAATCCTAAGAGTGATAATAACAACAAATTGTATTTGAGTATAACAGGGAATAGTATGTATATCTATTAATATATTGGATCTTCAAAGCAGCCCAAGGAGATAAGTACCAGTTACTGTCTTCAATTTATGAATGAGAAAACTGAAGCACACAGAGAACATAAATTACTGTAACTATATAGATTCAATGGCTTTGTGCACATTATTAGAAAAGAAACACTACTTAGCCAGGTCTGCTCAATTTATTTATAGGAAATAGGTAATGGTGATAACTACTCATTTATAATTTTTATATTATATTTTTGTCAACATTCATTATCCATTACACTAGGAAATTGTCTGAGCTATAAGTATCTATTTCAATAAGCTTAGATTAGCAGACTATAGAAATGAACTTTCTTTATTAGTAAATTTATGTGGCATTTCAAAATAACCATTTTTCACCAAAAATTATTCCTTTACACCTTATAGGAATTCATACAAACATTGTGAAAAGAGGTGATGTTTTTAAAAATCTCAATATTGAGTGTTATAACAGATCATTTTAGTTCTAAAACTTTTATAATAGTCTTTCACCAAAAATTAGATAATTGCACAATTATAATCAATACAGTGGTCAGTCTTATTTTCGTTAGTAGATTAAGAAAGATATTGATAAAGTTTTAATCTTTTTATAACCTTTTTTGGAGGCTATATATTTTTTATTATTAAAGAATCCACTTCTGTGAATCTGTCAAGACCCCAACTGACCTAACAATAATGAGTTCTAGAGCTAAACACATCTCACTCCAAATTTTTTGGCCATAACTCTAGGCTTCTTTCTTGACCTCCCTTGAAAACTCAGACTCCCAAACTCAATCTCTGCCCTCCCATTCCTGGCAAATGCCAAATCAATGATGCAGGAGATTTTTTTCAGAGGAGGATATAATTTTGTAATTTACTTTGAAACTTAAAATGGAGGCATGCAGATTTAGAAATATTTTTGCACTGAACAGGAGCATGTGGTCCCTTGAAGTCACTGTGGTAGTACAAATTATCTTACAAGATTGCAGCATTTATTCCTACAGATCCCATGTTTGCCTTGTTTGAAAAATTTATTTTTCTTCAAGTTTGGCTTTTTTTATATTACCAATTTATTGCTCTATGGCCAGAAAAATATGTTCCCTGTATGTCTTAATTTGGGCCACTATAACAAAAAGACCATAGCACTTGGGTGTCTTAAGAAAAATTTACTTCTTACAGTTCTGGAGACTGAGAAATCCAAAATCAACGGACCAGCAGAATTTGTGTCTGGTGAAATCCCTCTTCCTGAGTTATAGACAACCATCTTTTGGCTGTATCCTTCTAATGGTTGTACCCTCCTGGGGAGAAGGGAAGGGAAGGACAGAGGAGGGGAGGGAGGGGGAGAGATTGAAAGAGAGCACCCTAATCTCTTTCCATTCCTATAAGGAGATCAATTAACTCCCACAGGCCTCCCCTCCTAAAATCATTCAGCTGGCAGCTATGGCTTGAAAATAAGAATTTGGAGCAAAGAGGTGTATAATTACCATTTTTTTGATGTCTTATAAAAAATGCTTATTCAAAAAAATTAGAAATTCTGTTTCAAGTAAATCTAGGAAGAGTTGTTTATTCCACTAAACTTTATCATTATAACCAATACTTCTTTGCATACATTGGTTCCTATGCAAAAAGAACTTGATACCAAATAGATTCTTGTTGAAACCATTATTCCAGTGACAGCCAGATGAAGATAAAAATCAATAGAGGAAGTCTGAGTAGTCAGATGAGTTATATCCCATATAATGGCGATTGCCAGAGTACAGTGAGAGGGGTTGAAAAATATCTCCTGGCTACATGAAAGAAGACACTGCACAGGATCTTACTGGATGTAGTTGAATTGTCAATGCAATGCTTGCCTTTAGTGGAAATATCTGTACTTGACTAACTCAGCCATTGGGTTTAATCATAGAGGATGCAGAAGTATATTAGACATTAATTATAAAGTAGTGTTTACCAAACTGTAGTCAGCCATCTTATTATTTTGTTTAATACTGTACAGAAGAGAACTAGAAAAGCAAACAACAAAAGGATCAGAATGGTAAACAACCTAAGTCAACACAATTCCTAATATACATACTCACTCAATGCATTTTAAGTGGGCCACTGTGAACTTCGTTTAATTGAATCAGCAGAGACATGTGGACCACAAATGATTATAACCATCTTATTGCTTGTTTCAAACACCATTCGTTAGTGAAAAGTAAGCACTTTGTTTTTCTGAACTCCCATTTTAATGCAAAGCCTGGACTTAATTTGTTCTGAATTATGTGTCTGTAAAATTAAAAGGCATAAATCATATTCCTATATTCCACAACCAATATGCCAAACACATCCAGCAGCGGAAGACTGAAGAGACAATAGCATATTTTAAAGTGACGGGAATCAACAGAAATCTATTGAAAATCTTATCACAAAATAAATAAAATTTTCAAATTAACTAGCTGCTCTTTATGATCATACCTATTTAAGTGCTTTTGAAGTGCTCTCTTATTGATTTATATATCACCAAGAAGTGGCTAATAAAACTACAAGAACAGTCTGAACATTTTAGCACCAAGAAATACAAACCTATGTATCACATAAGGTGTGGGCCTTTTAAAAGGTTGACATTTTTATTCTCCTCCCAGCTCTATGATTGTCTGATCAAGACAAAAACAGAAGGAAAGGAAACGGTGTAGAACACTAACAGAAATAAACGGCAGGCATTGCAGTACCCCTGCAAGAATTATGCTCTTAGTGATAACTCATAATTTGAATGGCACTTTTTAAACTGAAATGTGCTTTCACTTTTACCTTGTTTTGTGTCTTACAAGTAAGTAAAGCAGGCATATTATTCTTCTTATTATAGAGATAATGAAACAATTTGGGGGAGATTCAATGACCTGTGCTCTAGTGAAGTCAGGAGTTGAACTGGTGTTGTCAGAGTCCTGTATCTTTTCTACTACATCCTGCTGCTGCCCCCCATCACCCCCAGTAGCCCTTTTAAGAACAAATTGCCATTTGGGTAAATGGTAGAAGCTTGGTAGCAACTTGAAATACACTTGGCACTCTGATAAATGGTCCAGGCACTTAATTGGGATGCTTGCCAAGGAATAGAGTTAGTGCAGTGCATTTCCAATGGCTCTAAACAGCAGATGAATTGCACATCAATTTATTTAAATAGCAAGAAGGCGAGCCTATTCATGGCCATTACCAGGTGCGGATTGATGCCTGCTAGCATAGATTTCCCACTGTGAAGCCCTTTAGTCACTCCATGCGGCTTCCCCACTCCATTATGCCTGTTAAATGAATCAATCTTACCTTAATATCATTCTTAAATATTTAATGCCAAATTACAATGCTGCCTTTTAAAATCAGTTGGTAAAATAAAAGCAAAAATTGTTCAGCAGGATGCACCCACCTCGGCAGCCTCCACTCTTCGCCATGATTACTTACTGGGGTGGGTTGTTTGCCCCAGGGGTGGGCCAATTAAAAGGATTTATTTGCTAGTGTAACAATCTATGCTGCCGCAAAAGGAACTGCAGCTACTAAAAAGAGTGAGCAACTGAAAGCTTACTTTTCTGGTTGAATCTGTATTTGTTGTAATGCAGAGCTTGACCCAGAAAATCACTTCTAACACTTTATCAATGTGCTCTCATTTATAGGGCTTATACTGGGCATCATGTGGGAGAAATCAAGATGGTGCTTTCTGAAAGAACTTTTGTTCAGTCTTGCTTCTGGGTGGTGCTTCAAACGAAAATAGTTCAATCACTGGACCTTTTAAACAACTGCATATGCAGGCCAAATAATTCAAGCCAAATAATTCAAATCAACTGCATTGCTGATTTGTAATTTCACATACAGATAAGGACTTGCTTTATCTTTTTTTCCTTCTGTTTTAGCTATAACACTGGAATATATGCTTTTCAAAGCCTTTGGCCTCTTTGTGGTCATTTATTCTCAGGATGGACAAAGTGGGGTCTAGTCGACTCTCCTTTTGAGTGTTCCTAGTTCACTGTTCTTCCATTTATGTATCAATATTATTATTGAAGAATGAGGCCCAGATGTAAAATAAAAATTTTTTCCACTTTATAGATTGTTAAAGTTCTCAATTATATAGATGTGACTTGTAGTCTTTTTTTGATGGTGTATATTATAAGGCCAGGGATCAAACGTACGGTCTCATGCATGCTAGGCAAGTGTTCTAGCCCAGAACTACATTCCTAAATCTTTTTGCTTTATTTTTCTTATTTTGAGATGGGGTCTCACTTAATCCCCCAGGCTGGCCTCAAATTTGCAATCCTCCTATCCCAGACTCCAATTTGAATAGCAGGCATGTGCCACCATGCCTGGCTGTGGTTCCTTTTCTTAAAAAGAAACACCTCTTATTAACTAAAGGATTTTATTAATTACTTTTTGGTTAAGAAAAAAGTAGAACCTACTTCTACCTTTTTTAAGAAAGTAAATATAGATATTGAGATAAAACTCTTCAAAGATTAAAACCCATATACTCCAGCAGTAATTAATAACTTGGATACTTTTAAAATCTAAACATATTGAGACTCAGTGATCCCAAATATTGAGGATATTTTAGGGAAGCGAAAATATAATAAAGTATGTGGCAAGTAGCATTTCACTTAGAATCAGGGATGTGGCTTCTAGTACTAGCTCTGTTACTAACTATCTGCCTGACTCCAGGCAGCTTGCTTAGCCACCCTCAGCCACCACACACCTGTAAACCAAGGGATTTAGAACTTGCTACTTCAAGTATGGTCAGCCTGGATGTTGTTGGAATAGCAGGAACTCTACCTGACCTAACCAAGTGCATCAAAATCTGATGTTAACAAGATCCATGGGTGATTCTCATGCATGGAACACTAAGCCACAACACTCTGGCTAAAATTCTAGAGTTGGTCTCATTTTAAATCAAGATTTTAACCATTGTTGTTGACCCTGCCAAAACAAATAGTTTTGTCTCCCAGAGAGCACACTTATGAAATGACAAAAATCTGACTTTGATTAGCCTGTGCAGACTCAGGCAGGTTAAAAGCTACCTGCTCTGTAGGAGGAGCTTATTTGGGGGTGTTCAAATTCATGACGTTTCTCATGGAAATCCTGCTTTATAACAGTCTCCCAGTCCAACAGAGTTGACTTGGACTTGGAGACACGAAGATGACGACAAAATCATCATCTGCACCAGCTGCCTACTTGAACAAAGTGCAGTCCATGCATAGGACCAGTGCAGGCCAATCCTGGGAAAACGGGCAAAGGAAGTTTTCAATCTCACAGAAAGAATAGACTTCACTTGACATCTAGAGAAGACACATGCAGAATCATTCTGAGAGCTACAAAAGTTGAAGATGTCATTTTGAATACCTTTCAATAAATCAAGATGGCAGAACTTGGAAAAGAAAAAATTCAAAACCTTAGATTTCTTAAGAGATTATAAATTTATTATCTAGAGTTATTGAACATTATTATGTTTGGGACATTATTAACATATTGATTATTTGAGTTGAAGGTATAGAAAAGATGCAGATTTCTGTGGATGTCCCTGATCTACCTAAAGATTAATCTTCCCAAAGAAACTCAGTTGTCAGTAATCCCCTCCATAGGAGTTTCATCAGCTAGGGAAAATCGGCTGTTATCACACCAGAGACTATTATTGATACCACAACTAGACCAACTTGGTTATAAACTATCATATCTCCTGTCTATCTTCTAAGGACCCATTCATCTTTCCCAAAAAATCATTACTCTCTCCTAAGTGAAAACATCCCTACATCCCTTTCCCTTTCCTGTTTAGACAAAATATCAGCTCTGATGGAGCTCAGGACACATCCCAAACTATGGCACCCTGGATTTTGAGAAAGAACAGAAGCAGAAAGACTCTCATCTTCCCTTCAACCTTTCTTCCAGGAAATAGGCCATAGGCTCAGCCCACTTTTCCCTAGGTAGGCAATAATACCCTAAGACCCTCATTCCAGACATTCCCTCCCTATACCAGAAAGGAAAGAATGTTTTTATTTCTGAAGACACAGAGACACTGAATAATCTGAACAAATAGCACTTGTTAAGTCCCTTCTAGCTTATAATCACTAGATTTTACCCCCTGTGTGTAAAGACACTTCTCCACAACTATCCACTTTTTCATCAAACTTAGCATAAAAATACACAGGTGTCCCTGTTTCTCTGTATGTTCATTTCTGAAGGCTCCTTAGTCATGTAAGACTTACATTAAGTAAATATATGTTCTCTTCTCTCATTAATCAGTTTTTTTTTGGTTTTGTTTTGCTTTGCTTTTTTGTCTTAGATGCTTCAGTCATGAACCTTGTAAGGAAAGATTCAACTTTTTCTCTCCTAAACTTCTCAAATCACATCTGATTGTTGGACATTCACTTTTTTTTTTCCTGTGATGCCCTGATACATTCAATATTTGAAAGTAATAAACTCACATGTCTTGTCTCTTGTTAATCTGCCTGTTGTCAGTTGTTTCATAGACCCAGCTATCAATCTTAGGTGACAGAGGGGAAGCCTTTCCTCCCCTAGAGTTTGCATAAGGAAACATAACAAGGAGAATGCAATCAAATCTAAAATTCAGGTTAGAATTACTTTAGTTGACATGATGGAAAGGTCAACATGACATTCCAGAAAATGGCATGCTGGAAAGAGGCAATTTGTAGGAATGTGATAATTTGAAAGTCGAATTTGTTTCTTAGAAATTATTTTTATATATTCTTTCCCACTAGCTCCAAGTTTAAGAATTCATTCTAAAAGAATGTATTAAAATGCCCTACTAGGATGATTTCAACTTGTTTTTTCTCCCTTTTTAGGCAGACTTTGTTCCACTTGCTAATTCAGGCATTGTGTGAGCAATTTCTTCTGTTGTTTTGATGGAATCCAATGTTCCTCTGCTCTTCAGGATGTGCCAATGCAAAGCACGCATTTGCTGCCTTTCTAATTCAAATGTTATGGCTTTATACTGCTTTATAATGAATCTCTCCGATTATGATTCTGTCTATGTAAGGCCCCTTAAATCTCTCTGGGACCCATATTCTGTACCCTTAATTTGGAAATATCTAGATACACATATCTAAAAGTAGTTCTTTCATCTGGGTGAAACAGAAAATAATTTAACTAATTATCCCCCTTCCATCCCCGTTCTCTGACACAAAACCCAGCATTCATAGCCCCATGCCAACAGCCTGCATTGAAGTGGCTTTCCATTGCTCAGAGACTCATGTTAATGTTTTATGAAGAATGGGAGGCTCTTTCCAAAACTGGACCCTCGATCAGTATACTACATGTCACAAACAAAAATTACTCGTTGGTCACAGTATGAAACTTTTTAATATCTTTTGGGAATGAGACTATCTCAAAGCTGATGAGTGCTTTCTATTTGCAGAGTCTCTGACTTTGAATTCACCCTGAAAGGTAATAATAGTAAATAAGATTTTATAGCTATGAAGACTGAGGCTCAGTCGTTAGGTAATTTTGCAACCACAGGCATTTTGGACCTTATGTGTCCTTTTCTATTGTTACACACACAAAAACAAGTACAGAGAGGTAAAGCAATTTGGGCTGTCATGCAAATAGCTTTTTGTCTGTCTTGGTACAATGCTTTCTCTGTAATTCAATCACAGCTAAAGCTTTATGACACGTTCTGTTTATGAATTGTGAAGAGACTCCAAAATGGCCCCTAGTGATGTCACTGCCTGTCCTTGTCATCCCTTCTCCTTGAGTTCAAGTGGACCTGTGACCTGTTTCTAACCAGTAGCATGGTGTAAGAGTAATGGAGTATTGTTTTGTGATTTCATTATTGTAAATTCTAACTTCTGGATGACTATTGTTCACAACAATTTATTGTACATTTTATGAAGAACTAGAAAAGTTCAAAGGTTCTCAACACAAAGAAATGATAAACATTTGGGCTGCGATCTAGCTCAGTGGAAGATCACCTGCCTAGCATGTGCAAGGCCCTGAATTCAATCTGGAACTGCAAAGAAAAAAGAAAAGACCTAAAATATGTACAATTATGTCAATACAAAGTTTATATAAAACACATTCTAACTTCTACTAAAGCAAATTAGGAAAAATGAAAATGGATATATCATTCACATATAACTACATGTAGGAAACCACTAAATATTGTGGTAATATAATTAAATCTTTGGAAATATTTAAGTTATTATCATAATTATTATTCTTCTTTGCTGTATAAATTTTAAATTACGTTAAGAAATGAAAATAGCTCAGCCCAAATCAAAGGGTTATTCAAATAGCACCATGCCAATATCTGTCAAATAGCATTATTATAATATATTATGGTGTTAATATAAAAAAATAGGGGACAGAATTTTAAGTTCACAAATATGATGAATTATCCCTTATTTATAGGATTTTATGTGTCAGAATCTTAAAATTATTTCATGAACCCAAAGGAATAGAGAAAAATAATTTATTGTTTGTGAGTCTTATTTTTGTGTAATTCCCTGAAACAATATCATCTGCCAAGGTCTGTGCTTTAAGATGGTATCTTGGCCCCAGGAATAAACTAGCCTTATCTGTTTTGCTTTGTTTTCTCCCTCAATGAACATTTTTTAATAGTTTTTCTCACTTATAAGTTATCTTTAAAGTTGGATGATAGACAACTGCATTGTTAAATCCTTATATCTAAACTATAATAAAGTAACTGCTGCTTTTATGAGTGTTGAGATTGATCTGGAGATGCCCTGGTGCCTTGACCCCCTGGAAATTTATGAGTTTGACGTGTGGAGGCTGAATTTTCCCTGCCCTACCTACGGTTGCTGCTTTGTAACCTATATCAAACTAAAGGAATGAAGTTCATACATTTAAATTTCTGATTCTTAAAAATTAATTGAGAAGCTGGATGCTGTGGTGCACACCTGTAATCCTAGCAACTTGGGAGGCTGAGGCAGGAGAATTGTAAATTCAAAGCCAGCCTGGGTAACTCAGTGAAAACATAGTCAAAAAATAAAAAGGACTGGGGATGGAGCTCTGTGGTAGAGCACTTACCTAGCACAAGTAAGGCCCTGGGTTCACTCCTCAAGGGAAAATATTGGAATATAGTAGTTGTGCAGGTGGTGCACACCTGAAACCCCAGTGATTAGAGAAGCTGAGACAGGAGGATTACAAGTTTGAGGCCAGCCTTGACAATTTAGCAAGAACCTATCTCCAAACAAAAAATAAAAAGGTCTGGGGATGTAGCTCAGTGGTACAGCACCCCGGGTTCTATCCCCAGTACAGCAAAGTGGTAGGGGAGCTCAGAAGTATCAGAACCAGAGAATTTTAGAACTGAAGAAGATCTGGGAGGTAAACCAATTTGACTTCTGCACTTTACAAATGAAGCAATTGAGAAGTTGCATTGGTACAACAGATGTGATTCAATATCTCAGAGAAAATTGCAAGCAGAGAGATGGGGTGAGCTCTTAAAGGCTGCAAAGCTATAATGTCATGGAGCTCAAATCTGACTCTAAAATTTGATTCTCTGCCCACAACACCATTATGCCTTTCATAAAAGTCCTCCAGTGCAAGTATATGACTGACAGGATCCAAGAACAGAGAGCTTTAGAGGAGAGACAAATGAAACTCTGCCAACAGTGTAAGATGGCCTTTGTAGAGCAAAGAGGGAAGAACTTTGCCAAAACATCATTTTTGAAATGTTAAAACTACCACTCATCCAGATATTTGGTGAGCATCTGTCAAGGACTTGACAACTCACTAATGATGGAACCATCAGGATGGAAAAGCTGGTCCAAAGAGCATTTGTAAAACAGGTTTGTGCCATTATTCAGTAAAGCTGTCGTGAAACAGGTTAACAACATTCAGGGCAACAAAACCACAATCTTTAGACTTGTTTGTTTCTACTGAAAAGAATATGTTTATATCTCTACTGAAATTTGGGATTCATCAGTCTTCTAACTATACAGAGAAAATACAATTCCTCTAGAGAAATATCCTCCCCAGATATTCCCCAGAGGTTTTGCCTGTTATTAGCAGCTGTGTGTTTAAATCTATTCCTTGTCCATTACTTGAAACATACCTACTTTCTGATGCTATTATAAAGCAAAAAGCACTGATAATTGATGATGCTGAAGGTGGAGTTGACTTCTTATAAAAGCTGAGAAGCTAAGCAAGGATGTGGACATGAAGAGATGACCATGCTGCCTTGTCCAAGAGAGAACCCACAGAAACAACCTCATGCCGGGTAGAACCCCAAAGTAGCTGTGTGTGTAATTGAAGACAGACATCTGGAGACTAGCTCCTGATTAAAAGAAATTCTGGATATACCACTGCTATTCTTGGGGGGAAAAATAAGTCCTCTCACTCTGTTTCCTTCTTTCTTCTTGCCTTAAAAATATGTTCTTGCACTTGACGGGCTCTTGAGTTTTTTATTTCACCTGTAATTCCCTGGGATCTGCTGACAGATTTGACATGAACCATTTAAAATAATGAAGCTTGAAGAAATGGAAAAATCATCTTTTCTCTTTTCTTCCACTGAAACAAGGTTGAGACTTTTCAAATGAAACATATGCCATAAAGAAAAAGATAATCCACAAAACTATCATAAAGAATGTGTATGGAATAGAGTCAATTTATAATATGGCTTTAATTAACCAGAGCTACAATATTAGAGGATACTGCTTTTGGGAACTAAAGTATTTTCTTTTTGTCATGTTTATCAGGGGACCCTGCCTACAAAGAAGTAAACTGCCTTTTCTCCAACTTTATACTTCTCTTTCTCCTTTTCCCACTTCGCTTCCTCCTCCTATTCTTTGCCCCAGCATAGAGTTTAAAGAGTTTCCAATATCAATTCAGCTTTCTTCCTCCTATTGGAAAGTTATTGAGTTCAGAGGTACTAGATTCATTATTCTTTTCTTTTATTTTTTTCCATGTTTTGTCTTAAAAGGAAAACAGAAGTAAGCACAAACTCCACAGACATTTAACTGTCTATCCAACTGCTACTCCAAAACTAGTTTACCTCTCTATGGTATCAGTAGAACACATTCCCCAAATACCAATTGCTCCTGAAAAGCACAGTCACAAGTCTATTTTAATTTTTTGTTGACTCATTATCAATAAAGGTGTTGGTTGGAAAAATGGATACCTGTTTCTAAAAGTATATAATGTAATGATTGAGAATGTTTAGAATTTGAGATCACTGATTGAGATTCATTAACAGTCTAGCAAACTCTAAACATTGATGGGCAGTAAAGAAGCAAGCTTGGAGCTTCACAAAATAGGAGGCAGGGCAATCACAGACTGTCAGTCGTACACTGAGCTACATCCCAAATACCCCCACTATTTTTGAGACAGAGTCTCCCTGAATTGCGTCAAATTTGCCATCCTCCTGCCCCGGCCTTTTGAGTAGCTGGGATTATAGATGTGAGCCACCGTGCCTGACTCCAATTTTTAAAAATCTTTTCCATTATTCTTGAAGATGTTGCTTAAGGTTTTCTTAATATCAAATACCAAAAAGTGACTCCCTAAATTAAACCAAAAGATTTTACTAAATGGGTCCTGGGATTCACAGAATTGAGGACAGCATTGAACAATCAAGAATCATAAGAGACCAGGCAGCTGGAGGTAGTGCAGCAGCTGGAGTTTATGGACTCAATCATAAGTTTTGAGATCAAATGGCAAATGAGTTACAATGTAACTGAAAAAAAGTATGTGTAGACAAAGGGAGAAAACAGGCCACAGGTGAACCAGAAATAATGATCCCAGTTTTCAAACAGAAATGAGGTATAATGTTGTTCTAAGCCGACAGCAGATGATGATTTCCACCGTTACCTTTATCTATTCCCAAATTAACATATACTACTTGTGGAATTTTAGAAGTTTTAAAGTAAAATATATCTCTTTTGAGGGGTTATGAATGAACAGCCTCTTTAAGCACATCATTCATCAAAACACTGCCACAAGTGGTCATTAACTGATCGAGATTCATTAGCAGTCTAGTAATATTGAGTTCCTGGCCTGATATTCTAGAGAGAGAGAAAAACCTCTTCCCAAGGTGGCTCTGCAATGTGTTGTCTCTCTGTGGCCTTTACTTGTCTGGAATTTGAAAGACTTGACTCCCCTGGGGGAAGAAGCCCCATGTGTCCTCTCTGCTCTCTTCCTTCTGTAGAGAGCCTGGCTCTTCAGGCTCACACCTTCTTGTTGGATCTTAAGACAATGGGTGTCATTGCCTTTCATGGGACAGGAAACAGAATTATCACTGCCTCACCAGGAAAATAAAATTTTATAGTGGGTAATCTTGATTATAGAACAGCATAAAGAAGCTACAGTACCGTACTTTGATGCAATTCAAATGTGATGCCAGGGGTGCCATACTCTCAGAGGAAATTCAAATATAAACATACACAAGATGATTCCTTTTGAGAAAAATATACTTGTACTGCTATTTTCATTTGGGTCACCACAAATTTTCTTTCTTTTTTTTTTACCTTAAATAGACCTATGCTATTATATTATTTTAAACATTAAAAAAAGGTAAAACGACCCTGCAGGTGGGTTACAATATTGGCAGGAAGAGACGGCATCCACTCAAACACCCTGCTGCATCTTCTCATTTTACCAGCCAAGATTTCAGAAATAGTGGAGGCAAGCTGCACAGAGTAGAGCAGATGCGTCCTAACTTGGCCTGGCTTTTTTCTCACCCTTGGGTTCCCTACAGGGTCTACAGCTGCTTGCAACAGTAGCTGGCCAGACAGAATCCTGACAAATCTTGGGGGGGGGGGGAGTGGTGAAGGGGAGAATAAAATGTTAAATTCTTGCTGTGCCACTGCCATACTTGGTGTGACTCTGACCATTCTTTTGGGCCCAGAAATGGTTCAGAAATCCTGTTCCTCTAGGAACCCTGAAACTGAGATCCAAGCTTAATGAAATTCACGTGGTCATCTTATAAATATACATAATATCTCTAAGCCTACCATCATTCTACCCAATCTAAATACTCTATAAACCTGAGGGTATGAGCATAATAAGTGCTAGATAGGATGCAGAAGGAGAGCCACCCCCTAAAACCTTGCCTAGGCTTGCAGGGAGTTTAAGGCTCTGAATAATCTTTACTACTCAGCTGACAATGCTCTGCTTTCAGCTGAGGATACATGACATGGTACTGAGTACAAGAAGAGAAAATATGGCTGCCCGATCTACTCACATAAAGTCTTAAGGGCATTATCAGAGTTAAAGAAACACTGCCACAGGAATAGTGCATCTAAAGAGTAGTGCTAACAAAGTGTGGCTTCTCATCTTAGAAAAATCTGGACATGGCCAGGTTCATTGGCCAGATTCAGTGGCTTACGCCTGTAATCTCAGAAGTTCAGGAAGCTGAGGCAGGAGGATCACAAGTTCAAAGCCAGCCTCAGCAACTTAGCGAAGCCCTAAGCAAATTAGTGAGACCCTGTCTCAAATTTAAAAATAAAAAAAGGCGGTGGGGGGGAGTGGGCTGAGATATGGCTCAGTGACTGAGCATCCCTTGGTTCAATCCCTGATACAAAAAAAAAAAAAATTCTGGACATGAATACTAAAAGCAAATATGTATGCTTTTATCTCTATATGATTATAGGGAAGAAAAAGCATCTTTTCTTTAGACATTGTAAGAATCATGGTTGAGATCCCTATAACAAAAGACAGATTAACAAGAGAAAAGCAGGCAAATTATTTTAATATAAGTTTTAGGATATAAGATTTCAGAAGTGAAGATCCAAAGGAATGGGCAAATCTGTGTATTTTTATGGAAAGTCAAGCAGAAATATGATTGAAAGACAAAAGAAGATATGATGTAAAGGTAATACAATGGGGGGGGGGATTTAACAAGGCCTGTTTATTTAGATTCTTGGCGTCCTTGTGTGACATTTGATCCCCCTCCAGGTATAACACAGGACACTTGTCACATAGCATAGCATCTTGGGAGGAGGGGAGAAGATCAGAGAGTGACCTTCCTATCTTATATCTCTTACTACAGAGGAGAAGGGTAAGGGGCAGGTGAAAGTGACAGTGCTGTTTCTGCTATTTTCTCAAATGCTGAAGTGTCATATTTTGGAGTACCATATCCTGAATCTTTTCATGATGAAATAGTGAATAATTATTGCCTTTTTTTTTTTGCCAGATTCTTTGTTTTCTTAAACAAACCTATTTTTTTATTCCATTTTAAAAATCTAAAGGCTAAAATAATACCTTTGAAAGTGAACTTGACATTAATCCTACCATCAATGGACCCTAGTTATTTATAAATAAACTTATTAAATATTTGTCTGTTTTCAGTTGTTAGGAAGTATCGCTACCTCAGGAAATGAGCAGTACTTTTCACCCTGAACACTCTGGGGGTTGGAGAAGAAATGAAATAGGAACCATTACTACCACTCATCTGAAATAGCTTGCTTTTCCTCATTTTAAAAACTCCATGGGTTTTAGTAACCCTTACTACTAAGCAAAAAGTTTGCTTTATTTCTATTTCTCTTTCCTAATACAGAAGGTTCTACTTTCCAAGTGTTCCATTTCTAGATGTTCTCCCACAGTTCCCTGTAGTTACAGCAGTTTATTTCTAGCTTACACCTGCCCATGAAGCTAATTCCTTTCTTTGTCTTAGTATGCAGAACCACTGCTCTCTCTGGATCCTGAAGGCCAAGAGTAATGGTCACTGACCAGAAGCAGGAAGGAGAAGCATGCCTTCATACTCTAGCCAGAAACCATCTGTTATTTGTGGTTGGGGCTGAAAATGAGAGAAATCCAAATTGACAGTGCACATTTCTAAAAAGATATTCATAGATTAGTAGGGAAAAGGCCAGTGAGTTAGTCAACCTTCTGTCAGCTCACAGTTTCAAAGGTCTCAGTCCATGGTCACTTGGCTTTTCTGTTTCTGGGCCTGTGACAAGGCAAGGAATTCATGGTGTAACAGAGCTGCTCAGCTTGTGGCTAGGAAAGGGAGTGGGGAGAGAGAGGTGACAAGAGAAGAGAAGAGAAATGGAGGAGAGAGAAGGAGAGGAGGGAGAAAAGGGGCCAGGCAACAGGTCCCAAAATCCCCTGTAAGGGCAGGCCCCAGTGACCTACTTCCTCACAGGAGGCCCCACCTCCCACAGTTTCCATCTGCTACCAATGGTGCCACCAGCTGGGGACCAAGCCTTCAACACATCAGCCTTTAGGGAACATTCCAGACCCAACTATAATAGCCAGGACACAAACACTAAGAGTTTATCATCCCATTTTTACAAAGAGATATTTTCACACCTCCTTAAGTAAAGAGACAAAATGATGACATTTATTATCACTTTGATCATCTATGTTTTCTAATTATTCTCAAATTAATATGTATTATGAAGGCTTTGCAGATTTGGGTGGTGAAATATCACCTCTGAAACAAAACATAGCGTATATGATCCTGATCATGATCACAAATAAATTGTCTGTGGAACAGATTGTTGCTAACAAGCGTCCATTAACCTTACGTTGCCAGCACCACCTGGGTGCCTGGGAATTCCTCCCCACAAATCCCTGCTGGCCTCTTCCCGTCTTTTTCTTTTTCTTTTTTTTTTTTTTAAGGCTTCAGAATTTCCAGTCTTCAAGTAAACTTGAAAATGAGAGAAATCCAAATTAATAGTGTACATCCTTAAAAAGACACTCACAGATAAGCAGGGGGAAATCCAGTGTGAGACCCCAGAATTCCTTTCTCAGTCTTTTTTAACCTGTAACAAACCAAACTCTCTCTTCTTAGTTTCCTAATTCCTCTTCCATTTCCCCTGCAATGTCCAGGCAGGCCCACTAGTATTTGTGTCAGTATGTCCTTTTAGGTTAGATCCAGTCCTCTCTGCCTCGCCTGTGTTTCAGCCTAGCACTGTTGGTACCTAGGATAAAATGAGTAAGTGGAAATTCCCACTTTGAACCTGAAAAAGAATAGCTTCTCACTCCTTTTTTGTTTTAGAAGAACTTTTAATATCATTAATTTTTAAAAAATTGTTTTTTAGTTATAGATGGATGCAATATCTTTATTTCGTTTATTCATTTTTATGTGGTGCCGAGGATCGAACCCAGTGCCTCACATGTGCAAGGCAAGCGCTCTGCCACTGAGCCACAACCCCAGCCCCAATATCATTAAATTTAATTGTAATAAAATATGAGGAAGAAGCAGTACAATATTAGTAGATACTTCTAAACAGATGCCTCTGAAATATATTCATAGTTCATTGATTACAAATAGGACACAACTGTACTATATAGTTTCATGTTTTGAAAAAATATACCAACAATGCTGTGTAAAATTTAAATGGAAATAGTTTAATTTTCCCTTTACATTCATTCATGTTCTCTATTTCCTCAGATCAACCTCTATTTATTTATTTGTTTGTTTATTTATTTATTTTCAGTACTGGGGATTGGGCCTAGGGATGCTCTACCACTGAGGTATGCATGTCTCCAGCCTTTTTTATTTTTTGAGACAGGGTCTTGCTAAGTTGCTAGACTGGCCTATACTTGGAATCCTCTTGCCTCAACCTCCTGATTTGCTAGGATTCTAAGTGTGTGCCATCACTCTAGGCTTAAGTAATTTTTTATATTTTAAAGGAAAGAGTACTACCTGCAGCATTCCAGGTTGCCAAATCAGAGAGGAGACCACACATTAGTCCATGCTTACTGAATGCTCCGTAGCATTTAGTTAGGGATTAAGAACTTAATGGATGTCAAGTGCCACAGAGAGCAGGGACAATATTTCCTGGCCTGGTTTATTCATGCCTTGCTCCTCCATGGGGCTGCTGGTCATTCTTAGCATTGAGAAAGCCAAATTTTTGATAGGCTACTGTCCTTTCATAAGCAGGCTCAAATCACAATTTACCACAAAAGCTAATAACACATATTTTTTTCTTTTCTTTTCCTCTTTCTTTTCTTTTTTCTTTTTCTTTTTCATTTTTTTTTTAAACAAGATCTGACTAATTGCCAGGGCAGACCTCAAACTTGTGATCCTAGTACCTCAACCTCCTGAGTTGCTGGGATTATAAGCTGTGAGCCACCACACCTGGCTAACCTATGGATTTTCTAAAAAATTAATCACTAGATTTTATTTTTACATCAGTCTTAGTTCTTCAGAAAAAATGAGTAGAAATATTCAGAATGGTGATTTGAGCCTGCTTATGAAAGGGCAAATCCACACATTTTCCTTTACAGACATATGCAAATGCAGAAGATTGTCTAAGAGAACTGAAGCTGTATTTTCACATAAAATATGTACACCTGTTTGCCTAGCACACAAAAGGCCTCGGGTTCAATCCCCAGCACTGCAAAAAAGAAATAATAAAAAAAAAACAGCATACACCAGTGGTGGGGGCAGGGGTGTGTTGTTGTAAACTTGTAACCAGTGACTCCAAAAGCTAAAGCAAGAGGATCTCAAGTTTGAGCCAGCCTTGGCAACTCAGTAAGATCCTATTTCAAAATAAAAACTAAAAATGACTTGGAATATAGCTCAGTGGTAGAGTGCCACTAGGTCTAATCCCCACTACTGCAAATAAGAAAAATAAATAATAAGTAAAATAAAACAATGAAGTGATGAAAATGTTCCGAAACCAATTGGTGGTGATGGAAACACAGCTTGATGGCAGCACTAGTGATCACAGACAGGCACTCTTGTGAAAACTCAGGTGCTCTGTTTATTGAACCAAAGTCTCACTGATGAAGCCACACCCTTGCTGGGGTTGGAGAGAGAAAAGAAGCCCGTGCACAGGTGTCCTTTTGGAACATCTCTACCTCTAGCTCTGCAGTGGCCAATGAAATCCAGCTGTATCCAGGGCACCTTCCTCTCTAATAAGCTAATGCTGAGTGGGGTCTGATTTTGAGTGGTGCCAGAACCACAGCCACAAATTCTTCCTTGATCGATTGATTGATTGATTAACTGTAGTGCTGGGAATTGAACCCAGGGGTACTCGACCACTGACTATACCCCCAAACCTCTATTTTTAATTTTAAAAATAATTTTTTGAAACAGAATCTCATCAAATTGCCTTGAATGGCCTTGAACTTGTGATCTTCTGTCTCAGCATCCCAAGTTGTTGAGATTACAAGCATGTGCCACCATGCCTGGCACAAATTTCTCGGAACCCAAATAATCTCTTAGAATGAATGTTACTGTTAAGAGAAGCCACTTCTAAAATTTCTTCTAGTTGAGGACAACATAGCTTCTGGCCTCTCTCAGCACCTGTACCAGGTACAATGGGATAAGGAGGATGACAGCATTTCCTCCTCCATATGACTCTCTTGCTCACGAGGCTCAACTTTCCCTTGAGGTTTTGCTATTATGTACTTTTAGCTAGATTTTTTAAAAAATCCCCTCTTTAGGCAAATTCATTGCTTTCCTATACCATATGAAGAACTAATATTGTTTGCTGGATCCTGGAGGCATACATGGGAGGGAGTCAGGAACACACAGGGAGCTTCCCATCTCAGTTTATTTTAAACAAATCTGTAACTGATTAATCTTGGTTAATAAGAAAAAGATATCACATTAAAGACACTTCTAAAATCATACCTCAAAAAAAATATATTCTCAGTTTGTCACAAAGTTAAAAACAGGACACAAACAATATGTACAGTGATCCTATTTTTATACAAAGATATATTTATCTTTCTATCTGTAATTAGTGCTATAGTGAATGATTTTGTTTCTTTTATCTGTTTACTACTCTTTTCTAAATTGAACAAACAGGTCTTGTGTCATTTTTAAAATTCAAAGCTAAAATGGTACCAAAACATTTCTCAAACATTTATAATGGTTACAAATAAACTCTAATTTAGTCATCCTAGATCATCATTATCAGCCTCAGAGTACAATCCTTCCCAGGTACCTGAAGTTGGGAGGGAGACAGAGACAGGAGGGGAGGGCTAGAGCACAAGGTCTTCCAAGATATCATATTCTGAGAAATGGATGTTCTATGTGAGTTAGGGCCTGAGGTCTTACCAGATTGCCTGCTGTGTGCACTTTGATTCAATCACTTAATAGGCAATGTTTATCGAATGCCCACTTTGTAGGGGAAGAAAGCAATGTGATATCATCAAATGTGATATCATCACATTTTCAAGAAGCTTATACGAGAGCCAGGGTGTAGCTCAGTGGCATAGTGGTTGCCTTGAATGCACAAGGTTCTGGTCCAATTCCCACTACTGGGAGGAAAAAGAACAAGGAGAAACTGACTTTTTCTCTTATTTTTCATGCTAGATGAGACTTGCATGGGGGCTCTTTGTACTCGCCTTTTCTTGTTTATTTACTTTTGTGATGTCATTTCTTTTTTATAACTCTTTTTTCAGAGGACCCCACCAAGTTACTGTTTTTTGGGGTTTTTTTGTTGTTGTTGTTGTTGTTGTTGTTGTTGTTTAAAGTAAGTGATCATGGTGGAGAAACAAGACCCAAAGGAAAAGAAAATCTTTAAGACATATGTGCTAAATATTCCGTTTCTCCTCTCTCCTCACTTATGGAGATAAGTCTGAAGATAACAACAGTAAATACATTTTTCACTTATATCCTTTACCTGCTTGTATGGGGCCTCTGAACATTCTGTTAACTATTTCTGCAAGTGCTGAAACACAAGTCTCACATTTGTGCAGAAATAGAACTGCTAATGTTCTCCCCTTCTGGCCTCCTTCACTGTTCTAAGACACCGGTAACTTAAAGCTGTATCTACCACTGCCATCCTCTGAGGGAACTCCAGGCTATTGAAAATGTGTTTTGGGACCAAATTTGTATAAATTTACTTTTCAAAACCACACTGAGGAAGATTTAATATCAGAAGAAATTCATGATGACTATAGACTGAAGAGTTATTTTATGTTACGCAAATAATATTCCAACCCTAATTTATAAATTTATTCAAGTCAAATTGTACAGGAGGTTTGCTCAAAGTGTGACTCACCCAGGGCTAAAGCAGCAAAAGAGCAATTACAGAGAGCTATGTAAACCTGTACATGATGATATTGCAAAACTGCACTGAGGCATGCTTGGGGGATGCAAATAAATGAGTGATTTGGGTGATGCTCTTTGAACGTGTCCCATTAGAATATAATCCACATCTGCCAAGAAGCAGCTTTAGTGTGTGCATTTAGTATTTATGCATTTTATCCACTTGCTGAAGAAAGAGGTAGAAACTGAAAATGGTAAGGGTCATTTATTCATCTCTTCTTCCCACTCTTTCAAAACAGAAAAAGGTAATCTCAAAATGGCATTTTCCCACATAGATCTAGCCATAGACATACAGTGATATTCACATACAAACAAAATCTGCAACCTAAATGGTTTCCTCACTGGTGACATTTCATTTCCTATTCCTCTAGAAAAGAAAATGGATGTTTTTCTTCTGGAAAAAATACATATACTTCCAAGCTGAAATTTAAAGGAAATTTAAATCTTCAAATGCATGCACACCTTGATGTAAAAATAAAATTCAAGGAAAGTTGAAGACCCTTATAGCCTAGTAATTTTCCTGGAATAACCTATCACATAAGTTTCTCAGAAAGTACATTTGGTAGTAAGAAGCTACTATATTAAAATTGATGTTAATCTGACTATTCATAATTAATTAATAAACTATAACCTACATATGAAAGTGTTGATGAAAGACCACCAATCTGAATTGTGAAACAAATGGTCAAGAGTGAGTTTTCAAGTCCTTAACCACCCACACACCTCAACCTATAGAACTACGAATTGCCAAGAGTTGGGAATTGCAGATGAAGAGAGATTTTTGGAAGAACTTTCATCTACCCATGGGAGGGGTGGGGCTGTCATTTCCCTGAAGTCCAGAAAACAATGGCTTCCGGACTAACTGTATCTTCAAAAGTTTGGTAGACATGATGTATTGATTTTTCACTAATGACAAATCTAAAGAGTAAGAATCTTATTAAATTTACCTACAGCAGCCAGTGTAGTGGTGCACACCTATAATCCCAACAGCTCAGGAGGTTGAGGCAGGAGGATCCTAAATTTAAGCAACTTATTGAGTCTCTGTCTCAAAATACAAAAGGTTTGTATAGGTAGCTCAGTTGGTAAAGAGTGCCTGAGCTCAATACCCAGTACAGAAAGAAAAAGAAAAAAAAAAAAAGATTTATCTATAACAGTGATGCCTCTGGAAATACTTCAGGAGTAAGTGAGCTCTCACCTATAATGGGTCAAATTTGCAAATTTCCTATGAACCATGTGACAGAGAAGTTACATTTTTTTTAAGATTGCATCATATTAGTTCTGCGATTCACAAGTGCTAGTTAAAAGATATACATATATTTCTATTCAGTCCCATATCTTGTCGGAGGACCTTTTCCCTTTGGAATCTATCACAAATAATCAATGATTTATCTTTTAAGCCTTGGTGGATTGGCTCTGCAATCCTGAATTTAATATTAGACTAGATTGGATGACAGTAACTATGTCCTCTCTTGAAGAGAGAATTCATTGGCTCTTGCTATACTTAACATACCACTGCCCATCTCAAGAATGGGCATTCCCCCAATAGTTTTCCATGTATTTCTGCGACCTTGGGTCCAGTTCTTTATCATCTCCTTACACTGAATTAGCCAGCTACCTCCTGCACTTAAATTTTTCTGCAGATAAGCTATCAAACTGTGGATTTGTTGGTGAATCTATCCCAAAAAGCTTCAGATTAAGAACTATTTCTGTTTGATTTTTTCCAAACCTGTTACTTCAGAGCTAGAAGATGGACATTTCATGCCTCCATGAAAACTTTAATTTCCTCAGCTGTTTGGGTCCTTCAGGCTTTAAGGAAGTTTTTCAAGGGTATAAAAGGGGTACACCTGTAATTCCAGTGATTCAAGAGCCTGAGGAAAGAGGATCAGAAGTTTGAGGATAGCCTGGACAAATTAATGAGACGCTATCTCAAAATAGAAAAATTATAAGGGTTGGGGATGCAGTTCAGTAGTAGAGTGCCCCTGGGTTAAATCCCCAGGACCTAAAAATGAAAGAAAGAAAGGAAGGAAGAGAGAGAGAGAGAGAAAGGGTGGGTAAAGCTTTTCAATGAAATGAAACTGTGTGCCTATTTGTGACTAAATTCTAGGGTTAAAGAAAGGAATAAAACCAGGTCCAGAGGTACATGCCCCCAGTAACTCAGGAGGCTGAGGCAAAAGGATTGAAAACCCAAGGCCAGCCTCAGCAATTTAGAAGACCCTGCATCAAAACAAAAAGGGTTGGGGATGTTGCTCTGTAGTACAGCACCCTGGGTTCAATCTCCAATACTGAAAAAAAAAGGAAGAAAGGAAAAAGTGGGAGAAAGAAAGAAGTGATTTTTCTTTTTCTAATCCTTTCCCTCCTGCATAAGAACCAACTCCCTTTCATTGCTTATTTCCCACATCTACCCCTTCACCATTTCTCAATTTTAGCTATCACAGTGTGTGTGTGTGTGTGTGTGTGTGTGTGTGTGTGTGTGTATTTCAATTCTGATTTCCTCATTGGATAGTTTCATTCATGTTCTACCACATGTGGAATTAGCCATTCACTGAATGAAAGTATTGTCTTCTCTTTCCATCCTTCCTATTGTTTTATGTAGTAATTCTTATTTGTTGAGATTTATAAATGCTGCTTTATATTTTTTTAAAAAAAGGAAATTACTTTAGTAAGTTACAGAGTAGTCCACAGAATTGAAAAATAATTGAACAAGCGAGATTCAGGAAGGGAAAAAATATACTGCTCTGGGATCTCAGCAGCATTTATTGACCATGTCTCTCCAAGCTCTACCCAGTACCCACTGGGTGGCAGTAATTGTATGTACAAAGGATTTCATCACAGGGGTATCTGTAATTGAGGAAGGAAGGAAGGAAGGAAGGAAGGAAGGAAGGAAGGAAGGAAGGAAGGAAGGAAGGAAGGAAGGAAGGAAGGAAGGGGCAAGAGAAAGGAAGGAAGGAGGAAAGAAAGGCAAGCAGATGGGGTCAAAAGGTGAAAAGCAACCTCTACTAGTCAAGGGCATTATTCTAAATATGCACAATGAAATTCTATTTGGCTATTTCAAATGCCATTTATGAAAACTTCCTATAATATAAGAAATGTTTGTGATAAAATAGAAAGTAGAAAAGCAATTTATAAAATGGATCACAATTATGGACCTTTTAATAGTTGTAAAAACTATTGATTGGGCAAAGGGGAGAGAGGGATGGGGAGGGGGCATGGGGGTAGGAAGATGGTGGAAGGAGATGAACACCATTACCCTAGGTACATGTATGACTGCACATGTGGTGCAACTCTACATTGTGTACAACCAGATGTTCAGACAACTAGTCATCAGAGATAAACAAATTAGAAGACTGTGATGAAATATTACTACACAACTATTAGAAAAGCAAAAAATTAAGGATAGTGACAATATCAAATGCTAGTAAGAATGTTGAGAAATTGAATTTCTCATGTTGTTTGTGGGAATATAACATTGTACTCTGGAACAAAGCTTAAAATTTGAAGAAAAAACCATATAATATATACATATTATGTAAGCCAGGAATTATGTATCAGTTTCAAGAATTATAAACATTTTTTTTGTATTTACACAAAATAATGTTCAGAATTGTTTGTATTAGATTAATTTGTGCTTGCCCCAACTAAAGACAACAAAATATCCAGTAATAATAAGTGAATGGCTAAATTTCTTGTTGTATGTCGACACCATGGAATCCAACAGAGGATTAAAAAGGAACACACTGTTCACGCACACAACTACTGGGATGCTGTGTAAGTACAGTATTCTCAGTAAATAAAAGTAAATCAACTAAACATATATATGCACAAGGTGCAAAAGTATGTTTAAAAGCTATTTATATTGAAAATGGAGAAAGTATACATATTCATATTTACTTGATGATGCATAAACCTCTCTCTGCAAAGACACACAAAAAAACTAATAAGCAGTTACCTACTGGATTTGAGAATGGAACTGAGCAGATGAAGTACAAAAATGAGCAAAAGACTTTATACCTCTTTATTTTTTTGGACCAGATGAATGTATATACTTCCATAGTGTGTACATGTTGTAAATGTATTTAAAATATTAACGTATGTATGTGTGGAAGACAATACATCAAGATGGTAAAATTAGTGGATGTCACTCTGTACTGACAAATGATTTCTTCTTTCTACATTATCATCCACATTTTCACCAATGGATCTATATGGTAATATTTTTTTAAAAAAATTGATTGAAACAATTTTTTCAGCTTTATTTAGTGAATGCTAAAGAAGTTTTAGTCAAAAATTTCCAAGAAAGGAGCAGGAACCCTGTGAATTTACAAATTAGTGTCAATAACTGTGACAAGAATTTTATGTTTTTCCCTTAGGCAGACACAGCCAGAGCATCAGGAAGGGAACTAAACAGGATACCACTTCCATGAGGCTCTGTCCTACAGTGCTTAAGAAAGTGGTCCTCAAATTCCAGTGCCCACTGGAGTCACATGGAATCTTGTTAAAATATAGATTTCAAGTTGGGTGTGCTGCACACCTGTAATTCCAGCTACTCAGAAGACAGAATTCTAAGTAGGATTGAAAGTTCCAGGACAGCCTGGGTAATTTAGCAAGACCCTGTCTCAAAATAAAAAGTAAATAGGGCTGGAAGGTAGCTCAGTAGTAGTATATCCCCATTGCCAACAACAACAACAATAAAATAGTCAAACAAGCTTCCAGGTGAAATAGATGTTGATGGTTTTCCAAAACACACCTTAGAATAACCAGTTTTGTTTCTCCTGCACCATGTCACTGCAAATTGTAACGTGGGGTCAGAGTCTTCATCTACACTGGACAATTTTGACTTCCAAAGGCCAATTCATCTTGTAGAAATGATTAGTAATGTCATATTATTTTATTTCTTTTAATTATCTCATTTAAAATTTTAGAGAAAAAAAAATGTAATTTAGAAATGAGAAATACCAATCAAAAAGATGAGCTTCCTGTGACCCTTGAGACAACTTCTTACAGCTTGGTAGAAGTTTGCTTTGGAAGACCTCTGCAGTTCTCATTGTCCCAGTCAGGTAGAAGGATTTTTTTTGTTTGTTTCTGTTTTGGTCTTGATGTTGTTGTTTTAGTACTGGAGATTGAACCATGGGGACTCTACCACTGAGCTACATGTTCCCAGTCCTTTTTATTTTGAGAGTCTCCCTAAATTTCCCAGGCTGGTCTTAAACTTGGAATCCTACTGCCTCAGCTTCCCAAGTTGCTGTATCATTCAGGTCTGAATATAAAGCACTTTAATTACAGAAAATATTCCTGGCATTTCTGGGATTAAGCAGTCCCCCTCATCCTGAGCTGGTGCCAATGGATAAAGAGACTTGAGTTCTAGTCTTAGCTCAATCAGGCAGGACAAGTGTGACTTTGGACAAGTTGTTGCAGGTTCCTGGCATTGCTAGTAAAGTGTTGCTGAGGAGCTGGTGGTGAGAACACCCTGGCTGTGGCATCTGAGGCAGATTCAGCTAATTGGGCAAGCCGCAGATGTCTGCCATATTTGCACTTTATCCTAAGAGCCTTGGGGAGCTATTGAAGGCTTAAAAATAGGAGAATAATACAGTGCAACATGGCAGGATTAACACAGGAGGATGAGAGGAAATCCCACAGTTTGCCTAACAATTGGTCAAATGATGTCTAACTATGTGCAGCTGTCAGACTCAAGGCAAATTCCAGCTACAGTCACCAGCAGAAGAGAATCATTATAAAAAGGAAGTCCAGATCTCTGTTTACTCTTTGAATGAATAGTTGAGTTTAGCAAACAAAACCTTGATTAAAGGCCATCATAGAATATCAGTTATTGCCAATGTTTAAATTTTTATATATATGCTTAAATTTTACTACATAAGAATTCTGAATCTGTGAACCAAACCTAGCATATGCTGAGTCCTGTGATCAAAGCTTTAAATGTGATTCTAATTAACATTTCCCTCTTGGAATTAATAATAACTACCATTATTTATTGAGTATCTCTTGTGTGCTAGGTGTTTTACATGCATCACCTTGATTTACTCTCACAGCAACCGCAACGAGATGGATATTACTATCCCCATTTATAAATCAGAAATCGGACTCAGGGAGGTTAATTAACTTGCCAGAGGTTACACAGGTGGCAGAGATGGATTTTGAACTCTGGTCTGCCTGACCTCTTGGCTCTTAACCTCAGGTTCACTTAAAACAGAAACAAAGGACAAATGAATATGCCAGCTTCCTCAGTCAGAAACCACTCGGGACTGATTCATCCTTCAACATCACACACTCACATGAAATATACAGACTCCATCTGGAATTGCCCATGAGTGTGTCACATACTTGGTGAGATAGTCTCATGGTAAGTGACATGTGATGTATCTTTAGAATATCTGTCTAATAAAGAGTCTTAAATATAATCTTGCTCATATTTTTATGCTTCCTTTTGGATGCATATAATTAGTTTCAATGATTGTCTTCATTGAAACAAATGTTCGCTTTCGTGTAGTATAGTAGATATTGGATATCTATAAATTGAATTCATAGATATACTTAATTTCAGGATCACGTGCCCATATGTGAAAGTCTTTTGATTTTTTTTAAACTAAGGTCACAGACAGATAAATACATATATGACTATTTCATAGGTACCATGGTGACATCTTGTGGGAAAAGCATGTTGAAATTGCATATGTGTGTTTCCAAGTATTTCAAAACCACTTTTTCCATCTACAAAGTGGAAGCTATCATCACAATGAATTTGAGATGTTGAACAATGAAATAAGAGTTTGGACCTATACAAATTTATTCAATTTCCAATAAAATAATAGAATACTTCTGAATCATATATATTCTAAATTGATAGAGCTGTGAGAAGTGATCCTGAAAACAATGTTGCAAGAGATTTAAACCAGTGAATTTTTAAAATAGTTATTGTTGTGCTGCTTTTAGAACGTGAAAGGAACAATTTCCTCTGGGAATGATTTTGGAATAACTTAATTTGAAAGCAGATAGATAATATTAAGTTTCTATATTATAGGATCTCATATTCCCCCAGGATATCTTTCCAAGGCTCAATCAAAACTTATTAGATTGTTTACTGAATATAACATAAATAATTACTTATTGAGCCCTCACTATGTGCAAAGCATTATGAAAGCTATTTTGCTTTTTCTTCAGTAAGATCTGCTGTCTTGAGAAACTAGATAGAGCATGTTTGTTAAGGAGGCTAACTGTCAATGTCACTTATGTGGGACTGAGTTTTTTCATTCTTCATCTTGGGAATTATAATGATATTGTGGAGAAAAAGACAATGGCCTTTAAGTCAAACAACTACTGACTATTTCCCTTTTCTACTTATATTTTTTCTATTTCTTCAGCAAAGTACTGAGTACACAAACATTTGTTTCACGATCCTATGTAATGTAGAGGATATATGAATATATATTTATAAAACAGTCATCATATTTGTTATTTTACTATTATATATTTCAATGAGACTTTTTAAAGGTAGTTATATTAAACTGGGAAGACAAAATATACTGTCTTTTTTCATTATACTTCATCAGTCTGATAAATCTGAACAGATGTGATTACCAATTCTTTTAATTACAACTGTTGGAAAAATTCATTTTATTTTCACCTGAATTTATTATTTATTTACAAATGTTACCACTAGAGGGCATCTGAGGACTAAGCTAAATACAAAGTAACGCTGTAAAATAAGTCTATTAAAATAAGGCTACAGCATCTTCCATCAAAAAGCTAATTGAGTTTTGTGGCATAGATATTCAGAAGTTACTTGATGAGATAGTTTTATAATGAAGTTAGTAAATATGCATACACTTCCTATCAAAACGTTAAATTAAAACATTTTCTTTTCTTTTTGATACAACAGCTAATTCTGTAATTAGAATTAAATTTGCAAATGCCAAATATAATAATGGCAATTATGCATCAAATTGTATTTGCAAATGTACCTGCCTACGTTTTAAAAGTCAGAATGCAATTATAAACAATCTATTGAACGTCTGAGAAATAAAATAACAAATCAGCTGGGCAAGTCTATGGTCTTAATTATTATAAATCCCCAATGTGTAACCATTTTTAGCTTATGTCACCCAACAACAATGTATTAAGTGCCTATGTGCAGGAACTATTGGTGTTCTGCATTTTCTATCTTTAAGCTCCCACGTAGTAGAAAAGATTGACAAGAAGATAAATGAGGGGATGGACTGTATTAACAAAGAGTGCTAATGGGGCATGCCCAGCAGGAGGTGGGAATCAGAACAAAGAGGGATGTTCCAAGCTTTCCAGGTAATTTTCTTTTCCTAGCAGTTGCCTGTCTCAGATTGTAGAGATATAGGCTATAGAAAAAATAGTGATGTAAAAATGTGGTTTCCACTTCTGTTTCATTCCCTTACTAACTCTGTGACCTAAGGCAAGTCTTTTAACTCTCCAAGCTTTGCTTTCCTCTCACTGAGGCAGGAATGATAATAGTACAACCTACCACAGAGAGTTATGGTGAGGACCAGAGAAAATGTTTGTAATGTATATCATGCAATAGTTGGCACATGTTATGTGATAACTATTCATATTACTGTTATTACTTTCATGTCATAATCAATAGACCTGGAATAGAGTCCACTGTCCCAACTGGGAGGCAACCAAGGTGAGACAGAGACCATTTGCTTTTATTGTAGTATAGGAGATGAAGTCTAGTGAAGGAGGAATAATAAACTTACAGGATAAGAGGACTGATGGTTATCCACAAAAACTTTGCTCCAATCTTTTGACCTTCTAACCAATAAATGTTTATGTTTTTACTCATTGCTGAGTTCATTGCTGCATTTCTCTTTTTTTAGATTATTTTAGTTGTAGATGGACACAATATCTCTATGTTATTTATTTTTATGTGGTGCTGAGGATCAAACCCAGTGCCTCTCACATACTAGGTGAGTGCTCTACCACTGAGCCACAACCCCAGCCCCCATTGCTGTATTTCTTCTATCTCTGTCTCATTGTTACAGAATATCAGGGTATGGTGGAATAATCATTTTTTCTCTTGAACATGACATAACAGAATGAAACATGTTCAGTGCATGTCTGCATAATGGTTTGGGTATTTAATGCATAAGTCCAGCATAATATCATATTTCAGACTTGGTTTCTTTAAAGAAAACTATTTATGTACAGGATTGGGCTGGATGAGATTCACAAATCATATTTTGTTGTTATTTTATCAATCTTTTTTTATTACAATTTCTCAGAGGTAACCCACAAAACCATATGGTAAAAATTAAGCCATAGGACAGCTAAATCCTGATTACTAAGAACTATTTAGATAATATTTTATCAATCTATGATTTAATATCAATGATTACATATTTTGATAAGAATATATTATCTCAGACCAAACATCTCTCTGAGTAACATCATAGATATTTGTACCATGACAGATGACAAAATAATCCAGAAAACTGATAGGAAGATTTTGTGGCTATTTTCCTCCCAGCTCTAAAATTTCTTCACTAAATTAGTATAGAGTACAAAATAGATTCCTCCTTCAGAATCAAAGAAAGAAAGGAACTATAGGGAATCTGACCCTTCTCGTCCTCAACTGATGTTGGATTTTGGGGGGGAAGTAACAAAAATCTAGAGTGATTTTTGCCCTTCTACTGGTGTGAAGATGAGGCACTGACCTTGTTTTGAATGGAAGCTAAATGAAAATCAGAATTACGATGTCTTGCCTCTGTCCTGGTGGTAGACATACGGGCCTCCATTTGTTCTTACTAGAGACAAAGAGCATTTTTCTTTTGTCCTCCTGCAATCAAATCAATTTATTTTAAGCTGATATATTCTAAGTTGATCAAACAACTTACTGGAGGTGGGGGGGTGGATACTCATGAAGAGTTCATGGGTTGAGTACAAGAGAGAAGGAAATCTGGGCATGGAAGAAAGAAAAGACAGAGTGTTATTTGATGATTTATTCTGTTGTTTATTTTTCCCTGTAAATACAATTGTAGCTCAAACTATGTCTCTGTCTCAATGTATAAACCAGCTTTTCACAAGCAGTTTTATTTTAGTCGTCTACATCAAGTATTCATTTTTGGCAAGAGTTGACTACATCAGCTCCTGTTGGAGACAAACTGCAAAGAAAGGCTTATGCTTCCCCCAACCTTGACAATGATTAAACTAAAACACTCTGGGTAGAAATGCCACACAGATGCACCATGTTTTCTGTTCCTCTGGGGATGCAGGAGAGCACTATGGCATGATGGAATGAGTGACCTTGTGCCACAGCTTGGAAAGACAATACCAGCAGTGACCATGTCCTGGACCTGCTGCTTTGGGACCTTTGCCTCTCTCCAGAAAACAATGAGGAGGCCAAACTTTGCTTAAAGGTGGTAGTCATCGCTCTGACACTTCTGAGGTTTACTCTATGTCTTACCATTCCTTTATGTATTTCTTTCACCCACATTACTCTTTTCCTTTTATTTATTTTTTATTTTTGGCAGCACTAAGGATGGAACCCAGGGGTGCTCTACCACAGTGCTAGCCCAGCCCTTTTTTAATTTCTTATTTTGACATAGGGTATCCCTAAGTTTCCCAGGATTACATCAAACTTGCAATTCTCCTGGCCTCTGCCTCCAGAGAGGCTGGAGTGACAGGCATGTGCCATCATGCCTCACTACCCACATCACTCTGTAGGCATTCCTTTGGTCTCTGAGGTTATCCAATGTTATGATCAGCTGTGTTTCAGTTAGGGCTCTCCAAAGAAATAGAGGCAAAGATAGATTAGATTAGATAGATCATTTATTATGAGAATTGGCTCACATGATTATAGAGGTCAAGAAGTCCCATAATATGCTGTCTACAAGCTACAGAACCAGAAAAAACAGTGATATAATTCCATTTGAGTTAAAGATCTGAAAACTGGGGACAGAGGAGAAGTAGTCACTGGAGGATGGTAGAATGTGATAGACATAATTATCCAAAGTACATGTATGAAGAAGACACGAATTAGTGTCAACATACCTTATATACAACCAGAGATAGGAAAAGTTGTGATATATATATATATATATATATATATATATATATATATATATATATATATATGTGTGTGTGTTTGTGTGTAATAAGAATTGTGATACATTCCGCTGTCATTTATTTAAAATAAAAAATAAAAATAAAAATAAATAAATAAATCCTCAAATAGAGTGCTGATGTTTAAGTGTAGGGGAAGGTAGATGTCCCAATTCTAGGTGTGAGAGCTAGAATTTGTCCTTACTCCATATTTTTGTTCTCTCTGTTTCCTCAACATATTAGATGATGCCCACCTATATTATTGTGAGAAGATCTCCTTTACTCAATCTACTGATTCAATCACTAATCTATTCTGGATACAATCTCACAGACACTCTCAGAAAAAAATGGTTTACCAGCCATCTGGATATCCCTTAGCCTAATCAAGTTGGCAAAAATTTAACTGGCACAAAACTTAACTGTCACAAACAGGGTTCATCTTTAGAAATTCGGGTTGTTTTTTTTTTTCTTTAATCAAGGAAGGTTTCTTTCTGTCTTTCTAATTTGCTGAGATCTAAGAGAAAATAACTTTGAACTTCAGTATATAATTATCCCACTTTTACTCCAGCAGCCCTCATCTTATCCTACCATGCACCTACCAGCTCACCACCCAAGACTCTTACCTTCTTCCCTATTCCTGAATTAAAATGGCATGTCTTTCAAGCAGCTCAGCTCATCAAACATGACTGAATACCTTCTCCATGTCACAAAAGGCACTAAGCATTGCAGGAATGTAGAAATAATGAAGGCAGCCCCTAGCATTGATTGGCATTCTGAACTAAATGCCTATTTTATAAAGTAGAGGAAGTTAATTTGGGAACCTAGGAATGGGATTGATGGGGGCAGGGTACACAGAAGGCAGGAACCTATAGCATGTGTGTGTGTGTGTGGTATTTTTCAGAGGCAGAGATAGGCAAAGATTTTATGGTATATATAGGGGAAAGATACTATAAAATACCAGATATGTTTCTTGTCCTATGTTTGTAAGAAAGGGAACCAGAACAGTGATGAGCTGGTGACAGGGCAAAGTCAACAAGATGGAATGAAGTGTGCAGTGGAGCTATCACTGAGATTATGACAATAAATACCACATTGATTCCTTTCTTTTTCTTTTCCTGCATCATTTTCTTAGAGCTTTCTGGTACAAGTAACAACAGCAACAACAAAAAGAAAGGCAAAATTCCATTTTTATATAAAATAAGAGATAAAAGCAAAATTCCATTTTTATATAAAATCAGACTGCATATAAAAATGGAATTTAAAAGCATCTAATTCTAAAATAAGTGATTCATTTTCAATACCATGTAAGTGCCCTTGAGGGAGAATAGAAGAAATTTAAAAGTAGGTGGAAAGGAGACAAAGAGAGGAAATGCTTGGGTTTGTGCTCCTCATATCTTTCCTCCCAAGCCTGTTCTCTCTCCCTGGCCTATCCCAAATTTCTCTGAAATCTACAAACCTTTACTCATAATCTTAAAGTTACTGAAAATTCATCCATTCAGGAAAAGTTCCCTGTGTACTATTAATTAGCCCATTAATACATTTATTTTTAGAAAATATTAAGCAGAGAGAACACCTATGATATGAGTCTTTTCCCAATGTTATCTCTTGATCAGATAATAGAAAAGATCCTAAGAATTGTCAGACCACCATGAACTGCCTTGTGACTGATTTCATTCCTTCATACCTTCCTGTGCCTACTCCTCTCGAAGTTTCCTTTAAAAAGAGTATCCTGAGCTAGGGTTTGTTGGTGCATACCTGTAATCCCAGTTATTCAGGAGGCTGAATCATGAGGATCTAAATTTTTATTTCATCCTAGGCAACTTAGTGAGAACCTGTCTCAAAAAAAAAAAAAAAAGCTAAGGTTGTAGCTCAGTGGCAGAGCACACTGGGTTCAATGCTCAGTGTACATACACACACACACACACACACACACACGCACGCATACACACAATTCCTGAACCTGAGCCCAAGAAGATAGAACTTTGAGGAACTAGCCCCTCAGCCTTCTTCAGACTGGCTTTGAATAAATTTGATTCTTTCCCAACAACTCTCATCTCCCAAATATTGGAGCAGCAGGCAGCCAACATTTGATTCTGGTAACATAACCAGTGTTCCATTTAAACTCCTGAGGAAGGCCAGTTAGCCTCACGGGGCCATTTAACCATCTGGTGTTGATCCTGCGTTTCCCCCAGGATGTCAAGGCCTGTTGACCCCACTAACAGCTCTCATCCCTGCAGTTCTGGAATTCCTAAACTCCACTGGAAATGCAAGCCTTCAGGTCCTCCTTTCTCTTCCCTTAATGCCCAGGATTTTCCCTTCATTGTCATTTATTCACTGTAATCCTTTCACCTGCGTCTAAATAATGTGAAGTGAAAAATAAATACTCTTTATATTATATAATTTATGGTAATACAATAAATAAAGAGGAATATAGATAATTTTTAAATCTGAATTTATTTAAAATTTTCAAATATCTTTAAGATTTTTTAAGTCTAGAAAAGTCCATTTAAAATTACTTGTCAAGAGTGTAATAAGATGAGTGAGGTGGCTCACACCTGTAACCCTAATCACTGGACAGACATAAGCAGGAGGATTCCAAGTTCCAGGGCAGCCTCAGCAATTTAGTGAGATCGTATCTCAAAATGAAATTAAATAATTTAATGTAGCTCAGTAGTAAAGTGTCCCTGGGTTCAATTCCCACTTTTTAAAAAAAGACAAAGACTGTAATTATTTATTTATTTATTTATTTTTTGGCAGTACTAGGTATGGATCTCAGGGACACTTTACTAGTGAGCTACATCCCTAGCTCTCTTTTTTTTTTTTAATTTTGAGATAGGGTCTCACTAAATTGCTAAGGCTGACCTCAAATTTGAGATTCTGCCTCAGTCTTCCAGGTCATTGAGATTACCCGCGGGCACCACTATTCCCAGCTTTTTGTGATAACTTCTTAATTATCAACAAAAAACTTTGTTGTCACAATTTTTGACATCTATTCAAATGTTTGTAACCATTAGTATTACATTTTAAGAATAATACTTATAATCTTAGCAATTCAAGTAGCAGAGGAAGGATTGCAAGTTTTAATCGAGCTTAGGTACTGAGCAAGACATTGTCTTCAAAAAAATCAAAAAGACCTTCAAATGTAGCTCAATGGTAGAGTGCCCTAGGCTTAATTCCCAGGACCACAAAATCATCACCACCACCATCATTATCATCATCATCATCCATAGCACTCTGCTATAATTTAGATCCTAAATATTTCTAAAATGCCCCTGTGTTAAAAGGCTTGTCCCCAGAGTGGAACAATTGGAAAAGTAGTCAAACCTTTAAGAGGTGGGGCAGAGTGGGAGGTTTCAGGCCACTAAGCATATGTCCTCAAAGGGAATTTTGAGTCCCCAGCCTCTTCCTTTCTTTCTCATTTTTTGTTTCCCAGCCATAAGGCAAATGGCTTTGCTCCACCACACACTCCTATCATGATATGTCACCATAAGCCAAATCAGCATGGGCTGAAACCTCCAAAATTGAGAGTCAAAATAACCCTTTTCTCTTTATAAGTTTATCCATCTCAGGCATTTGTAACAGTAAAAGAAAGTTACCTGACACAATCTTCATTTTATTTTGTTGGCAAACATAATGTTGCAATTTTCTATTTGAATGAATTTCTAATCTGATTTATCATTCTCACATTAAGGATTTCAAATTGATAATGTTTTGGCTGAAATATTTGTAGTGTAGGTTGAGTATTTAAAAACTTCAAGATGAGAACTGTTTGTTTTCGATTTAGAGGGTTTATACATTATGAAATATTTGTATATACATAATAAGCTATCTTGGGTATGGGGCTCAAGCCTAAGCACAAAATCCATTATAAACACTGTGTGTTCCATATAAACCCTATACACAGTCTGGAGGAAATTTTACATGATTATTTTGGTATTCCTGTGATTTGACTGTGACATATCACCACAGGAGGTCAGTATGGAATTTTCCATTTGTGGCACCATGTTAGCATGCAAAAAGCTTTTGGAGTCTGGATTTCAGATTTTGGATTGATGCTCAACTTGTATAGAGAGCTAGGTACCACACTGGTCACACACTGGCAGAATTATCCAGTGTATGTGAAGTCAGAGACTTGGGACCACCGTCTAGAGTTGCAATTACCACCTTATCTGGCCTCCCTACCATCTTCTTATGTTCTCTCTCTCTCAACCTGCCAAACCTAGGGCTGCTTATGCACCTAGACAATCAATTCTTCCAGCAACTCTGCAGTTGGAAAAACCCACTTTGAAAAAAAAAAAGTCTGAAATAGAGGTTAAAGTGGTAGATTAGATCCTTGGCTATATACTGAGCCTTGCAGTGAAACAAGAGCTAGAAGACCTTCATCATGCTAACCAACTTCAAAGACTCAAACATATGCTCTTAGTACCAGTATGTTCAAAGGTCCCACTAAGAGGCCCTAGAAATGACTACCACTTCAAGTGGCAGTTTTCCCAGAGATCCTCAACACTGCTACTCTTACCCAGCTTTACTAAATTTGAGGGGTTCACTATCTGAAGGAAAAATTATGTTACACCAGACAGGAAACTCTGCCACTGGGGTTTCTTTCAGCTGCCTTTCCATCATATATATTCCTCCAGAAAGTAACTGACTTGAATTTATTTAACAGTCTCTCTTATATGTTCATAATTCCCAAACCTATAGGCCTGTCTTCTGAACTGTAGACCCATATCTGGATGTTCCTTTTTCGGATGTTCCAGAATATGCAGAATTCAATTTACCACATTCCTTTATGCTGAGCTCCCTCTCTTTGCCCCATCACTGCCTCAGTTACACAATCTTAAGAGTCACCCTTGGACCTTCCCTGTCCCTTGTCGTCCATCTCCAGTCGGTCAGCAAATCTCATCTATTTGGCTCTCAGATTTTATACTCCCCACCCTTCAGGCCCTCAAAATTCCTCCATTAAATGATTGAAATGACCTCAAAATTGATCTCATTGTTTCCAGACTACACCCCTAATCCATCTGTTAGAAAAACCACTGCCATCGTGATGGATCTAAAATGCAAATCTGGTCATGTAACTCTCCCACTGGGAATATTCCATGATGCCACATTACCTATAAAGTGGTAAAGTATAATTCCCTTACCATGAAACACAAAACCCACCTTGAGGAAGTCCTTCAAGTATCCTCCAGCCTCGTGTTCTACAAAAAAAAAAAAAAAAAAAAAAAAAAAAAAAAACTCTTTCTGATTTCTTGGATAAGCCCCTGATCTCATGTCTCTATGTCCTGACCCATGATGACACTTCTGCCAAAAAATCTCCTTCCCCTCTGATTCTTCTCCATTTCCTTCCTGGGATAACTACTGTCTCTCCAGACTTAAATCAGCCGCCACCTTCTCCAGGAAACCTATCCTGACAATTCTACTCTTGGTTGTCTCCACTAAGAGCATCTGTTATATTCCATGCGTGCTTATATTATAGGCTTTATTGTATCATCTGTTTTCTCAAAGTTTTAAGGAAAATTGTAGATATGCATACAAGCCACATAGTTCCTACTTTCCAAGGCTCATAAGTTCTTACCTCCAATATTCAGATATCTGAGTATAAAGGAAGCTCTTATATTCTTTCCTTTCCCTATTTTGCAGTACTAGGGATTAAAGCTAAGGTTGCTCTCTCAATGAGCTGCGTCCCTAGACCCTTTTATTTTTTATTTTGAGACAAGATCTCACTAAGATGACCAAGGTACCTCAAATTCATGATTCTCCTGCCTTAACCTCCTGAGTGACTGAGATTATAGGTATGCACCACTGAATCTAGCTAAGGACAGGTTTCTTTAAGAACTATATGCTCTATGCTCAGAGGAAGACCCTTGATTTCATCACTAAAGCTGCTTCTTCTGCACAGCCAGAAGAAAGAACCAGCTTTATTTCCTGTATTGATCACGTGGATGGCCCATCCACCCCTATCATGCCAGGCACTAAATTAGGTCAGTGTGCCCACCCAAGTCAGCTCCCCTCCAACTCTTCTCTTTGCTTTTCCATATGTGTAGCTAATTCACAAATGTCATTTTCTTGAAGGCGGAGTCTTGTAACCCAAGGAGTTTCTTCCTGGGAGCCTCTGGGTCCCTTGCTGTTATCATCATTCTGATTGCTAAGAGCTGAGTAGCAAGCCTTTAATGGTGACTCCAAAGAAGGCTGACCTTTCCCAGGTCATAACTGCTTCATAACCACTCTGGATGATGACCACTTCCTTTACTGTGAACTTTAATCACAAATTAGGGAAAGCCCTGTTTAGAGTCAACCAGTGATTGAGGGGACCATTTCCTGCTGTGTGCTGATATAGAAGGTGGGTTATTGCTCAGATGAAAAAAGGAATCCTATACCAAGGAGAAGATTCCACTCAAAATTTTTATGACCCTATAATCGTATTTTATAGTAACAATAGGCTGTATTTTGGGGCTAATCTTAGAACTACCTCATACTTACAGGGTTTTAAATGGGAAACAATATTCAAAGTTTCCAAAACTTTGGCTTGATTTAATGCGAGAACCACATAACTATGACTTTAGGGGTAAAGGAAAGGAAATGGGATACAAGAAGAACTTTACAATAATGTCATTAAATTTTTCAAAAGATTTTCTTGTGCATTAAGCAATTATTTCAAGACAATTTTTTGATGATTTGAGAATAAGTAAGAAACATTGAATTATTTTTTCTTGAAGTATACTAGAGTTCTGAAGTAGAGAAAAAGGCATTTGACAAAATTCAGTTTGCCTTTGCCAACCCTAAAGTGTTTGAAAATAATTTAAGATGTTTTGCAAAACCCAAAATGCCACTTTCTTCTTCCATCCCACCCAGATCTCCAAAACTGCAAAGCTAATATATCAACTTAGCATTCTAAATAAGCCTGGGAATCTTGGGGGAAACAAAATTGCCTCATTTAGAGCTTCTGAAGAGATTACTCAACATTTTTAGAATTAAATTATCTGACTGAATAATATTTTACTTGCCACCTCTGCCCTAATTTCAAGCTCCCAACTTTTTTTTTCTTTTTTTTTTTTAATGATATTGGTATTGAACACAGGGACTCAGGGTAATCTACAACTGAGCTACATTGCCAGTCTTTTTTTATTGTTTATTTTCAGACAGTTACCCAGGCTGTCATAGGACTGCAATTCTTCTGCCTCAGCCTTCCAAGTAGTCAGGATTATAGGTTTGTGCCACATGACCCAAATTCATTAAAAAAAAAAAATCCACTGAGTATCCTGTGAAATTATTTCATTTCGAGTCTATAGTAGAAGGTATTTAGACCAGGAAAAGTACTTTGCAAATAAACTTTGCCCCAAATGTAGCATTGTTTTCCTAACAAAGTCTTGACCACGGTGTGTGTATGTGTGTGTGTGTGTGTGTGTTGTGTGTTTTCTTTCTGTATGTTTTCACAGTGCTAACTATCTGAACAAACAGTTTTTATTCAAATCATATCTGAACTAAAATTAAGTTTGCTAATGAAGCTGCCAAGGGGAAATCTCCAGACCCTGAATCAGGTCGAGATTGAACCAACCAATAAACAAAACCTTTGAGAAACTATCCAAATGCATTGGAATGTGGGTGGTACAGAAAAGTCTTTTCACCCTGCAAATCTCTGTTTTTGAACAATAATCCCAGCTGTGTTGAATTTGCACATAAGGAATGCTTTTCCCTGGAAGATTGCCAGTAAATATCTACATGACACACTTTGTATTTGCAAAATGGCATCCACCTAATGGTCGGAAATCAATGTGGCATGTCTCAGAAGCACATGGGGTCATGAGCTCCCTGGGAAATTATACACAGACTTCCTACTTTAAAGCAATTAATTTTCTTTTTTGTACTCTTGCATTTTATTTAGTGTTAATTGTAGATTCAATGCCTAAAATGTTTTAAGGTACTTCATATTATCATGTCCAAAGTATTTATCATTTGTTAAAACTTAGATGAGAAAACTCAGAGATGCTCTAAATAATCAGAAATATTGTATTGTTTTTAATCATTTTAGGTTGAAATTTTTATTTTCCTAAGAATTTTAGTTTATTTAAGAAACATTTGCCTAAGAAAGCAATATATGTCTATTTATTTTCTTTAAACTCAACCAAAATGACTGTTCTTGACCTTGGACTTTTACCCTGGAGTCCTCCAGGAACAACTTGCTTGTTAGGGATTAGCTTTCTATAAGAATAGTTCCATGTATATTGTCCAATCTTATGCTGTAACAAATAACCTTGCTAGAATGTGACCCTGAGGGTAATTGCTTCCATTGCACAGATGCTGCCCTGAAGTCGAACTAAGGAATCAGCAATAAGGCCTATGGGTGCTGTCTTGGCAGGAATCAATGGTTGCAAAGAAGAGAAATCTATTCAAATTAGTTCAACTATAAAAGGAGCAATTGGAAGGGTAAAGTGGAATCTCACAAAACCCAAATTCAAGAAATATGATCAGTCCTCCAAAAGTAAAGATCTTCACATGAATGGTTTATGTTTTTTCCTAAGGAGACAAATAATCTCTTTTCTCCTTCTCTCTGACTGCTCTGCTTTCCTGGATCATCCTTGCCATAGAGAATGCAGAAGAAATGCTTGGAAAAGTCCTGGTAGTCTATGAAGATCATAATCTGTGATGGATATTATTATCTTTAATTATGTACAGTGTCCTTGCTATACTAGAACCACATAATTTCAACACAATATTTAGTAAGTGTAGTCATATTTCTTTATTTCAACAAACTTTATTAAAACAAGTCTGATTCTGGATGGACAGGTGTGTTACTTATCTGCAACTGTATAACAAATTACCCTAAAATTTAATGGTTTTAAAAAATATAAAAACATTTTTTATTCCAATTTCTGAATTAGGAATTTGAAGTAGCTTAGCTGTGACATTCTACCTCAAGGTCTCTTGTGAAGTTGGATACAAAATTTTAGTCAGAGCTGCAACCTGAAGACTTGATGAACGGAAGGACCTGCCTGCAAGGTGTCTCATTCATGGTTGTTGACAGGAATCTTGAGTTTCTTGTTGACTGTTGGAAGATAGATTCAGTCCTTGACATATGGACATCTCCATAAGGCTCCCCTCGTGCTCAAGAAACAGTGATCTAGTCAGGGATGGTGGCACACACCTGTAATCCCAGGTACTTGTGAGGTTAGGGCAGAAGGATCACAAGCTAGAGGCCAGCCTTGACAATTAGCAAACCCTTGTTTCAAAATAGAAAATAAAAAGAGTTGAGGGTGTAGTTCAGTAATACAGTTCCCCTGGGTTCCATCCCCAGTATGGAAAGAAAGAAAGAGGAAGAAGGAAGGGAAGGAGGGAAGGAAGGAAGGAGAGAAAGAGAGAGGGAGAGAGGAAGGAAAGAACGGGGGAGGGAGGGAGGAAGGGTTGAAGGAAAGAAGAGAGAAAAGTCTATCTAAGAGATAGAACAAGAAGAACCAGGATGATTTACACTATCATGTAGTCTCAAACATCATACATCATCACATCCTCCATACTCTCTTCATGAGAAGCAGGTTCCTTTGCCCTGCTGATACCCAAGGTTAAAAGAAGTAGATTTCACCTTTTGAATGGAGCAGTGTTAGAAATTTTATTAATAAAATTTAAAAACCACCACTCCCATTTTTACCTTCCTACAATAGTCCCAGTCCCCCGTATCCAAAAGAACTTAGTGCAACTCAAACAGGAGATTTGGTAAAGATCTATTCCCAAACTTGTAAGAACTCAGGAGTCTTGCTAAGCTACTGTTTGGAATATTCTGCTCCCCAAGGCTTTGCAGAACCACTACTGAATGGTAGACTAGAACCACTGGACCCCACCTCATTGCCCCACATCTCCACATAGCCACAACTCTATTCCCTCTCTTTCATTCCCATATAATGGCCCCTCCATGAGGTTCTGCTTCCTCTTAGTCCCTCCTACAACGTTCACTCCAAGGACCCATCCCCTATGCTCAGATTCTACATGTGTCTTCTGCACCCCAGGGAACCCCCATCTACTGTATGTATTGGCAGTTCCTAGAACTTCTAGGGAAAAAAAATGTGATTTCTTTGCAATATCTGAAGTGAAAATGTCTTATTCTACTTCCTTTCTGGAAGACCTTCCTCCTTTTCCTCATTATATGTCTTGATTTACTTACTCTAAAGGATCTCTTTCTTTCTTTTTCCTTCCTTCCTTGCCTGCCTTTCTTTCTGAAAGAAGATTTTGCATAAGGTCTTTGGACAGTGGTAGTCTTAATTAAGGCTCAAAGCATCCTGTTCCACAATGCTCACAATAAAGTCATATACTCCTTACATGTTTATAACTGTAGTCTGTAGGGAGTGCCACACAAGCCGCACATCTCAGAACTAAAAAATGCAGTTTCACACAAACACTTCTACTGGGCTAGATAACATTCTGTTCTTTGGATAAAAGTATTGAATCCTGTGTGTAAATGACAGGTGACTGGGATTGTTAACTTGAGCTTTTAGAAAATCCCACATAGTCTGGAGTAAAAGAAAAGGATCCAACACTAAGATCAGGACCTGGATCTTTTACAGCCAGACAAGAGTTATATTTAAATCAACATGTTTCCGGAGATACAGTTAGGGGTCATGAATTGATACAAGACTTTCTCCTTAGCCATGTGCTGTGGTGCTAACCTGTAATCCCAGCCAATCGGGAGGCCAAGGCAGGAAAATTGCAAGTTCAAGGCCAGCCTCAGCATTTTAGCAATACCCTGGCTCAAAATTAAAAAAATAAAAATAAAAATGGATTGAGGATGTAGCTCTGTGGTAGAATGCATCATTGCCAAAAATAAAAAGAGAAAGAGAGCAAAAGAGACTTTCTCCTTATTGCAAGGATGCAGCTTTGGTAGTTGCACTAAAATTCACTGAATAGGTGTGATGGTGCACACCTGTAACCCCAACAACCAGGGAGTCTAAGACAGAAGAATGTCAAGTTTGAGGTCCATCTCAACAACTTAGTGAGATCTTGCCTTAAAATAAAATAAAAAGGGTTGGAGATGTGGCTCAATGGTAGAGTACCCCTGGGCTTAACTCCCTAGTACCACAAAAAAATAAAATAAAATAATTTTACTGACCAGTCTCAGCCTACCAAAAAAATAAATAAAAATCACAGAATTAATTTGAGGCTGGAAAGAATTTAGGATTCATCTATTTAAATTATTTTAATTTTAAAATAATCATAACTGTACTGGTAATCAAGCATTATTATTTGCCATGAACATGAACTCATAACTGTACAATGTTAATGTACCTCACATTTTGTATAACACATAGATCAATTAACTGTGCTGCTTCATCCAGGATTGGGGGTTTCCCAAGACATGGGATTTTCAATGCTAAAATCAGTAAAGTCAGGAGCCAAACAATGATCTTTCTGTGAACACATTGTTTTATTATCAGTTGCTGCATAGCAAATTAGCCTGACACCTATTGGATTAAAACAGTGGACATTTGTTTTTCTCACAATTCCCAAGTGTTAGGAATTTAGAAACAACTAGTTGTTTCAGGTTCAGTGTTTCTCATGATATTGCAATCAAATGCTGGCCAGGACTGCATTCATTCAAAGGCTTGACTGGAGATGAAGGATTCATTCTGAAGATGCTTCACTAATGTGGTTGTTAGAGGCCTCAGTTCTTTGCTACAGAATCCTCTTTTCATCATATGTCACCAGCTTTCTCCCAGAACAAGTGATCCAAGATAGAGGTAGAAGCTACAATACTTTGATTATCTAACAATTGAAGTCACATAACTTCACTTGTCCCGTATTCTGATGATTACACTGACAGCCTTAATACGATATGGGAGAAGACAGCAATAGCAGAGGTCCAACGGATAATGTCAGAGTGCAATAAGTAAAGTAAGAAAACGAGATTGAATCCTATGGTATTAGATTGAAATTGGAGATATAACTGTGAACTCATGACTCTCAATAAATAAAAAATATATTTAAAAGGTATCCAGACACAGTGGTAATATCAGCTACTTGGGAGACTGAGGCAGGAAGATTACAACTTTAAGGCCAATCTGGGATATTCAGCAAGATCTTGTCTCAAAATAAAATTTTAAAAAGGAATGGGGACATAACTCAGTTGTAGAGCACTTGCATTGTATATGTGAAAACCCAGGTTCAATCCCCAGTACTGAAAAAAAAAGAAAAGAAAAGTAGAAGTAAATGCAATTTTAAAAAATTCTTTAAATCTGACCATTGAGAGAGCATCGAGGAGCAATGCCCAATGGCAATAAGCAAGACTAGTATAAATAATACCACTAGTATATAAATATTAAGACCATAACACCATAACTGTCATTATCCACTAAAAGATAAGATTCCATGGAGAAGTACCTGTTTTCAGGGATGCAGCAGGAAAAAAATGATGAACTTGAAATATTTTCATAGGTCAACAGGTAAAGGAATGCTTAAAGCATGATGGGAACGTGTCAGAAGGACATAAATGTTAGCTGAAAGGGGCTCCCACTGACTAAATGTAGGCCAAGTTGTTTAGCAAAATAAATAGTGATTATAATAAATTTTAACCAACTAAAGAAAATAAAAACTTATATTGACATAGATGTGTATGCATGTACACACATACATGGAAAGATTGTTGAGAAACAAGATATTACATTATCTCAAATTATTTTTCAACTATTTCTTATTAATTACAAAGAGGATGATATGGTCTGAATGTTTGTGCCCCCCTTCCCACACAAGATTAGTTCCCTTATAAAAGAGATTGAGGGATCCCTTTTGCCCTTTCCACTATGTAATGACACAGCGATGTCACCATCTATGAGGAATAGGCCATCACCAGGCACTGGATCTGCTGATACTTTGACCTTGTAACAGTTCCAGTCTTCAAAACTATGAGCACTACTATTATGCTATTTATAGATTACATTGCTCTATCTTAGGTATTTGTTATAACAGAGGAAAAGATGAAGGCAAGTAAGAAAGAGTAACTTTATAATATACAATGTTGGTAGATACCACCCTACTCAATTAATGAAAGCTAATACCAATAATAATGTAACAAATCAAAATCATGTGCCATTTAATATATTGCAAAGATAATATTCACTAGCATTTATGTGATATTCTAATTTAATCTAATCTTAACCTAACCATGGAAACATCTACTGAATCTAGAATAAGAAATATTAAAACAACAACAACAACAACAACAACAAACCTGGCCCTGTCAGAATGTCAAGGTCATGGAAGTCAAGAAAGGACTCAAAAGGTCTTCAAGTTGGAAGAGACTAAGTAAGGATATATGGAAACTAAATACAACCCCTGATTAAGTCTGAATCATTCCACATAAAGGATGGTTTTGGCATAATTTACAGGAGTTGAACAGAGTTCTAGGACTGGATTGTGATCAGACTTAACTTTCTAATTCTCTGTACTGTATTATGTTTGGAAAATTCCCTTGTTTTTTGGAAATAAAGAATAAGTCATTTAGAAGTGATGAGGCATTCTGTCAGAAATAAGTCTCAATTGACTCAAAATAAAATTTCTTCATATTATTTTTAAAACATTTAATAAATTAAGATTCTTTTAAAATAAAATGATTGGGGGGTGGTACAGGGGATTGAACTCAGGGGCACTGGACCACTGAGCCACATCCTTAGCCCTGTTTTGTATTTTCTTTAGACACAGGGCCTCACTGAGTTGCTTAGCACCTCACCATTGCTGAGGCTAGCTTTGAACTCGCAATCTGATTTCTTTATTATCATGCTGACAATTATGTCAATGTTGGGTATTCTTAGACTGTTGGAGAGTACATTTATGCATTTATTTATTTGTTCAGTCATTGATCTATTGAACAAACATGTATGGATTATGCGGTATGTCCCAAGTAACTTGGAGGGCACTGAAGATATAACTGTGAATGAGATCTAGCATTGGCCTCCGAGGAGTTTCAGTCTATGAAGAGACAAATAAACAGATAGTCAGAAGATGACAAGAGCTTACCTAGAAAAATTCCAGGTGGTATAAAATAACTAAAAGGAGACATCTTAGGGCATGCTCAAGGACTATGTTCTAAAGGGAGTGATGTCCAAGTTGAGACCTGAAGGAAAACTAAGAGTTACCCAGAAGGAAAGCTCACAGGTGTGTTCAGACAGAGGAGCCAACAAGTAGAATGGAACTGGAGGTGAAAAAAGGAACAAGTTTACTGTAGACACTGCAAGTAGCTGAGAGTAACTGAAGAAGAAAGTCTGCAAAAAGGTCAAGAGAAGAGTTAATGGAGGAGAGAACCCAGGGATGACCTTTTGGAGATGCCAACTGCCATCAATACCTGTATCTTCCAGACTGTTCCCTCCAACTCTGGTAATCTAGTCACAGAACTTGCTGCATCCATGTTCCTACCCACATGACTTCCAAGAAAGTGGCTTTGAAGAAAGTGTGGTTTAGCTGTTCCAGGGCTGTTTGATATTAGCAAAGAGAAGCACATCATTTACAACAACTTCCCTGACAATGTTAAGTTTCCTAGCCAAGTTTAGACAAGTGTTTTTGGAAAAGAATTATTGGCATACTTGCTTGCATATAATCTTTCATTCCTGGATAGAAAGGTATTTACAAATGATGTCTGGCAAAATAGAATTGGATATATTTACTCTCCCTAAAATACTTGCTCTATTCTAAACAACTCATCACAGCACATTTCTCCTTGACAACTCATGGTTCCCTGAATACAGTTACCCCAGTGGTTGCTATTGCATAGTCGCCTGTTTTCACTTTGGGTGACAGGTCCTCAGTTCCCTGCTGCTCATCCAACAAACATTCACTCATTCCAGAACTCCTGGGCAAAGAATTCCTTCAGGTTAACCATGAGCTTTATTTTTAGTGTAAGGATGTTTGCTTGATAGAAAGATTACTTCATGTAATTATAGTCATTAGCAATGGGAATGAGACAATTCTTGGTGAATTTATCCTTCCATCTGGTTAGGGTGAGATTATTCCCTGTGACAGATTGGCTGTGTTCAACTATACAAACTGAATAAAGTGAAACCCAGACCATCTGTGCAGGAAGCCACTTTTGAGTGGTCAGTGCAGACCCTTGGATAAGCACTTTCATCAAGAAGTGAAGTTAGCAGCACCTGACATCCTCATGGTGCATCCACCCAGCAGCTTGTGGTCAGTGGCTCACTGGATCCAAAGCCAGATTATATACAGAATGACTTGTGTTTCTTTCAGTTCAGTTTAAAGCACGTCTAAAGTTTGTCTGTGGCCTCACTCATTAATATTTAAACTATATGATACACATTTAGGTCATTGCAACTCTTTTGCGTATGTTTTAAATAAAGAAGAAGTTAAGGACAATAATAATAACAGCTACTTTTACTATATTAACTATATGCCAGTCTTCTTTCTAGATTACTTACATAATTTATAATCTTCCTAACAAGTCTGGAAAGAACTTGTTATTATCCCATTTTATATTTAGAAAATGGAAGCTCAGAGAAGTAGCTATTCTAAGATAGGACAAAATATGATGAAGTTCATAAAAGTTTAGCATAATCCCAGAGACATTCAGGATTGAGAGAGACCTGTTCTAGGGTCAGGAACCAGATGTTTCCAAGGAGGAGCAATTGATCTGAGTCTTCTATGTTTGTTCAGATGGTTAAAAGAAGGAAATTCTGGTAGAGGTATAAGCAAAAGTGCAGAGGCAGGAAAAAGCAAAAGTTTTCCATCTAAGGAAAAATATATTAGTGGCTAAGATGTAGCAGATTCCTTATGCATCACTATCCTGGATCACCTACTACCACTCAGCTTCTCTGTTACTTTCACAAATGCACGCCACTGATATTCACTGTGTCTGGCTGTTAAGACATAATTGCTGATAAACTTATAAAATATGAATGACTTGAGAAGCAGAAATTTATACAGGGTAGATGCCAAACATAAGAAATGAGAGGTGGGAGACCCTAGACAGACTACTCTCCTCGTCAGACCACTCCTTGTCTTTCTTTAGGGTCCCTAACAGGTAACTACACCCTGGGAAATATTTTTCAATAATGCTAAGAAGTCATCTGAAAAATTATGATAATGATCCCCAAGGATCCTCTGCTCATACACAACAATGCTGTCAATGTTTCCAATCCCTCATGTCTACTCAGTCCTTGAGGGCCTTGTAGTTTGGTTTATGTTCCCCCTACCCCACTTCACGGAGATTCCTCTTGAAATTCTGTGGAGGCCATCAAATCCAGAGCCTTACCTAACCATTTTCCTTGACTGCTGGAAAACTGGCCAGGCTGAATTGAGTAGTGGCCTTTGGTCAGTCACTTGTACTCTTGAGTTGTAACACTATTTTCTCAGTTGCATAATCCAAAACTCTGGAAGCTCTTATGGCTTTATTTCTTGAATCACCCAAATCTGTTGATCCTCTGGCCTTTGTATCTCTTCAAATCTTCCATTCTCAATAAAATTATCACTACTCAATACTCATCACTTCTGACTAGATTATTGTAAGTACCTCCTAATTTCGCTCCAGCTTCCCATCTTGAATATTAATGATCCATTTCCTTAAAGGCTGCTACAATAATCTTTGGACTATGTAGTATCAAACCACATTCTTCCACAAATCCTTTACAGATTTCCAGTAGCCGTCAGGAACTCTTGAGCATGGTATATCAGGAGCTTCACATTCAGTTCATTTATACTCCAGTCTTGTTTATACTCCACCACCCTCACTTTTTATACTATGCTCCATATCCAAGTACAGTTCTCTGAGTCATACTCTGTCAGATCTCCAATATTTTATACATTCTATTTTCTCTGCCTGAACTGTTCTACTCAATCTCTTCCAACTAGGTGACTCACACTGGCCCCTAAGAGTCAATTCAGGTGTGTTAAACTTGACCACCACTCCACCATCCCAGAACCTCAAAGGAGAAATGCCAGTCCTAGGTACTTCCATGGATCTCACTGACTACCTCTATCTTAGTAATCACTATTCTAAATTCTAACTGCCTGTACAGGCTAACATCAATGGCATGAGTAACTGGTAGGAATAACAAAAATTAATTTCAAAAGAGATCTGTTGAGTGATGATTTTGAAATCATGATCTATCATTGGCACTAGATGCAAAAAAATTAATGTGTTATGTGTTACATCTATCTAAGTCAAGCTTTTTTAGGCAGAGCAGAGAATGAGATACTATCCAAACTCATATCCATGATTATCTTCTGAGGGGACACAAAGATTATTAATTTTCTATAGCATTAGACCATCTTGTCTATTTTACTTTGATCTGTGTTATTTTGTTTTTATACTTTATGCTCATTTTCAAAGTTCTAGGATTACTGCAGTAGATTCTTTCTACAAATTAGGCATCTAATTCAGGCTCTTCTGATTAAAAGTGATATCTCATCTTTATGCATAGGGTGATCACTTGCTGAACAAGCTAATGGGAATTTTTATTCTGGCGGACAAAGACATTAGATCTTCTTCTGTGCTTTTTTTTTTTTTCCATCAATTTTCCTTGTATTTCTCCCACTATCTCTAGCATGGTAATGAGCACTTGGAGCAGGCCAACAAATGCTTGGTGTTTGATTGATTTCAAGTACCACCTGAAGTAGAAAAAGCATATTCTCAGCAGATTATATACTATAGACAAAAGAGAAGATAAAATAAGAAATGCCTTAGAAGTTTCAAACCGGAATCACCATGAGAAGAATGTGGACACAAACAGAAATATGAGACAGAGGAGTAGATTTCAGGATTGATTTTTAGCTACAAAAATGTTTTATTCATGGCACCAATAAGATGTGCAGGCAAAGATATCAGAGATATAGACTTTGTTGTCTTTTTTCCCTACTTTGGTGGCACTAGGGATAGAACCCAGGGCCCTGTGCACGCTTAGGCAAGAACCACTCTACCATTGAGCTACATTACCAGTCCTGGTTTGGGGGATTTTTTGTTTGTTTGTTTGGTTGGTTAGTGTTTTTGTTTTTGTTTGTTGTTTGTTTGTTTGTTTGTTTGTTTTGGTGTTTTTTGAGATCTTTATATCTCCTGGAGATTAATGCTCTATCTGAAGTGCGGGTAGCAAAGACTTTCTTCCATTCTGTAGGCTTTTTCTTCATGTTCTTAATTGTTTCCTTTGCTGTAAATATTTTTAGTTTGATACCATTCCATTTATTGATTATTGGTTTTACTTTTTGCACTTTAGGAATGTTGCTAAGGAACTCAGTTCCTAAGCCAATGTCCTGGAGATTTGGGCCTACATATCCTTCCAGTAGGCACAGGGTTTCTGGTCTAATGCCTAGGTCCTCAATCCACTTTTAGTTTTGTGCAGGGTGAGAGATAGGAGTTAAATTTCATTCAGCTACATATGGATTTCCAATTTTCCCAGCACCACTTATTGAAGAGACTATTTTTTCTCTAGCGTATGCTGCCTTTGTTTATTTGTTTATTTATTTATTTATTTTGTATTTTTGTTTCTGAGTCAAGCTCTCATTGAATTTTTTAGGCTTTCCTTGAACTTGTGATCCTTCTTCTTCAGCCTCCCAAGTAGCTGGGTATTTAGGTAACATTTGCTAACAAATGACATGCAAAGTCCTGGACATAGATGAGATTCATGAAGGCAAAAATATAGGGGAGGAATACACAATTTTCAGTGTGCAACATATGTATATATACATGTTCCATGGAAATTTTTATTGTTTAAAAATATTCAAAACCATTGGCATTTTTTGCATCAATTCTTACCACCAAACTTATTCCCTAAAAAATATCCATAGCAGATACTTTGAAATTAGAAAAGTTAGATTTCTTTTTTTTTAATTTTTTATTGTTGGTTGTTCAAAACATTACATAGTTCTTGATATATCATATTTCACACTTTGATTCAAGTGGGTTATGAACTCCCATTTTTACCCCGTATACAGATTGCAGAATCAGAAAAGTTAGATTTCTGAAAACCTCAAGTTTGAAAATTTTAAAAACTGATGTGAAATAGAGCTAAAGAAAATTAAATCATAAATCACGACCAATTCTGTGAAAGTAATTAATAAGTATACAAATTTGATCTTATTTATTCAAATAAATTAACACAAGTAACACATTGAAATTAAAAAAATCACCAACAACATTTTAACTAATAATGAAAGTAGCAAAATTAACTTTGATCTATTATCCCTTTGTCTCTAGGAAAGTTTGTAAACTTTTTCCCTGCAATGGCAATAAGTAGATTATAAGTTCATTGCATTTTATAGCAAATAACATCATGACTAAGGCATTTTTCCTGTCTTTGGACCTCCATGCAAATGCCTGTTACCTTCTAATTCTGTGTCATGGACTTATTGATTGATTTTAGCTTTCAAAATGAACCCTGATGGGAGTAAAACCATAACTCAGTTGCAGTGGATGTAAGATTCTCAAGGCTGATGAAAAGGCCTATGCCATAAAAACATTATACCAGAATTCCAACCAACAAGAGTTCTTAGGAAGGGATTATTGTCACATTTACCAGCCTAGCATTAATTATGAGTTAAATGATTAATCAGTAAGAATGACAATATTACCAGACTTAATTCTTCCAGAGAACTATGGAAGTATTCATGAAGAGAACTCAATTCTGATTTCAGATTTGCATCAATAGAAATATCTTTCAGGGCTGGGGTTGTGGCTCAGAGATAGAACGCCTGCCCGGCATGTGTGAGGCACTGGGTTCGATCCTCAGTACTACATAAAATTAAATAAATAAGTTTCTCTTTCTTAATTAAGTGTTTGTGGTTTTGGGGGAGAGTGTTTCCCAAAATATTCAGTTTGGGAAAGATGAAAGATTATAAGTCAGGAATACCCTGAGGGTTATAAAACAATCTAATTGTATGACTTATATTCTTGAATACTTTGAATTATTTCTAAAATTGTAGCATTACTGTCTTCAAAGTATTCTCTTTTTTAATTTTAGTTGTCAATGGACCTTTATTTTATTTACTTATATGCAATGCTGAGAATTGAACCCAGTACCTCGCACATCCTAGGCACGTGCTCTACCACTGAGCCACCACTCCAGCCCCTCAGACTCTTCTTAGTTAGAAATTCATGCTTCTATTCAACCCCGAGAAACTTATTAAATGGAAGTTAATTATAATCTCCAATTGTCATTGGTTCAAATCTACATGTTCAAAAGAGTGTTTGAATATGTAAACTTTCGTTAATAAATTATCAGTACTATTTTTTCAAGTCTAGCATGTTAAAATATTTTTTTCAGTTATGATACTTTTAGCTGCAAATGAAAAAACACCTGGATCACAAAGACTTAAGTAATACAGAGAATTTATAATGTTTGAACAAAGAAAAATTCTGACATCCTAAATTTAATCATAAGAATTGGAGGATGAAGAGAGGAAGAAAAAAAGCAAGGTGGTCAATGAACAACAATGAGTGAAATCAACAGAAGATTATTTACCCTTTCTTAAATTCATATGGTCAATCAGCAGGTGGGACCCTTGCTGTTTACTCACAATCTTCCTGAACTATTCACCTCCACTAATGCAGAGGCAACAATGACTTCTCCTTATGAATTGCCCTCCTGTCCCACAGCTTTCCCAATTTTGCGTCTCCAGTCTCTCTTAGCTCTAGCTAATGGAGGTGCCATGTAAGCAATTTGAGCTCTCCTTCCCCAAATTTTCATTCTGAAAGTAATCTTAGCTCTATGGACATTTTCCCAGTTTAAGCTTTGTGGTGGCTGCTTGCAGAAACTTGTCCTAAGGTCTGGCCCTTTTCTGATTGGCACCCATAACAGTTTAATAAACCCTTTGTTTCAGAGATTTCCTTGGTCTCAGAGGCACATAAATGACATATACCAAGGCTGCAGAGTTGTTATATTCCAGGTCCAACAATATTGCCAAGGACCTGAATTCTTCCCATCCCTCACCCTGCCATCCTCAGAGAGTTCTCTTCATCCTCAGTCAAGGACATTCCAGAAGGCAGCCATATTTCCTGGAGAGAAAAAGACGATTTCTTCCAAAGAAATTCTTTATGTGAGGAAACCTGTGGGGGGAAAATACTTTTATGTCTCACTGAGCAAAATTGTATCACTCGCTCATTCCTGAAACAAACTACATCAAGGGGCACGAGACTAGCAAATTGGCTTATGTTTAATGATAGTATAACCCTGTGTTGAAAATATTCCATTTCAACTCCAGAATTGAAGCTCAAATTTAAAGATCGATGTTAAAAATATACATTTTGCTATTGTGAACTGTGCTGCTATGAACATCAAAATGTATATTTTTAACATCGATCTTTAAATTTGAGCTTCAATTCTGGAGTTGAAATGGAATATTTTCAACACAGGGTTATACTATCATTAAACATAAGCCAATTTGCTAGTCTCGTGCCCCTTGATGTAGTTTGTTTCAGGAATGAGCGAGTGATACAATTTTGCTCAGTGAGACATAAAAGTATTTTCCAAAAAATGTGGCATTTATACACAATGGAGTATTACTCTGCATTAAAAAATGACAAAATCATAGAATTTACAGGGAAATGGATGGCATTAGAGCAGATTATGCTAAGTGAAGCTAGCCAATTCCTAAAAAATAAATGCCAAATGTCTTCTTTGATATAAGGAGAGTAACTAAGAACAGAGTAGGGACGAAGAGCAGGAGAAGAAGATTAACATTTAACAGGGATGAGAGGTGGGAGGGAAAGGGAGAGAGAAGGGAAATTGCATGGTAATGGAAGGAGACCCTCAGGGTTATACAGTGGAGGAGGTAGAGAGAGAGGAGGGGAGGGGAGGGGAGAGGTGGGGAGGGGGGAGGGTGGAGGACGGGAAAGGCAGCAGAGCACAACAGACACTAGTATGGCAATTTGTAAATCAATGGATGTGTAACTGATGTGATTCTGCAATCTGGGTATGGGGTAAAGGTGGGAGTTCATAACCCACTTGAATCAAAGTGTGGAATATGATATGTCAAGAAATTTGTAATGTTTTGAACAACCCACAATAAAAAATTAAAAAAAAAAATAAAATAAAATAAAAAATAAATAAAAATATACATTTTGAATTTTTATCTCTCTCCAGGTTATCAGTATGTGGTAGGATAATCCCTCATGATGGTGGGCAGCAGCAGTGAGCCTCAACTCCCAGTCAGCCATATGACCATGATGGGAAACAATGGATGCTCTGTGGTATGCTGCTGCTAAACTATGATGTTCAGTAGGTTTATCGGGATATGATTCCATTGAAAGCCTAGGAGCAACTGTATATATGATGCTTTTCCCTATATATATACATATATAAATTTAACATTTTTCCCATCTTGTTTTTGTTGTTGTTTTGAGGGTTGGGGGGGTACTAGAGATTAAGTAGTAGGCAAGCACTGTATCACTGAGCTGACTCCCCAGTCATTTTCAAATTTTGAGACACAGTCTCACTAAGTTTTAGAATCTTGTAATCCTCCTGCCTCAACCTTCCCAGTCACCAGGTTTACAGGTGATTACCCCTCGATACTTTTTTCACCTTAACTAAACATTTACCATATGCAGTGTGACTATAACTAGCAGTTAGAGATGAGACAGCAAATTGGCATGAATTTCTTTTCTTCCTCACAATTTGAGAGGTAGAGTGTTGTTTATCTTAGATTTTAGCTACCTCAGTGTATGATTTTTTCTTTCCTTTTACATCAAGAACTTTCACTTTCTTATTTAAAGGAAGCATTTTTTTGCTTCTTTTTAGAGTATCTAACTTATCAATATCACTACTCTTGTGCTTTGGAGCTGTTATTCAGTAAAATAAGGATTATTTGAAAATAAGTGTCACAAAACTGGACAGTGGTTCTGATAATCAAAATAGTTGTTACTAAGTGACTGTCAGGCAGGTAACATATAAAGCATGGATGGTGCACAAAGGGGTGATTCATATCCTGGGTGGGACTCAGTGTGATAGTGTGAGGTTTCATGCTACCGAGAACACTACACAATTTGAAACTTATAAATTGTTTATTCCTGCAATTTCATATTTAATATTTTCAGACCACAATTGATCATGGATAATGAGAGACTACTGTATTGTCTGATAATAATTGAATATATTCTTTATGCTCTGCTTTCTACTAACACTAGGACTACATTAAAAATAAACCAAATACTAATACTCTCACTCGGCCTCATTCAATTATAGCATGAGCTTCTTATAGTCACATATAGAAATAGAAAGAACAGTTACAATCTTGATTCCTTCCTTCCTCATCCCAGAAAGCCTCACATGCAGTAATCACAGTGATTTATTCACAAAAATGGTGTCAAGTAAGCTGGAAACAGTTGTTCTTTTTCTGCAAAAACTCTCTGATCATTTTTTCTTCTTCTTTTGCAGCTTCCTATTGGTGACAAGAACTACTTTTTTATGTTTCAACTAAAATCTTCCCACTCTTATCATCAGGTAGTTAGGTTTTACTAATTCATGAGGTCTGGCAAATCTCTTAAAATGTTTTTGCCACAAATCTCAGACAAATCACAGTGTGGTTTAGATGGGCTTTCACTGGACTGCAGACTCCATGAGGTGTGTCTTTGGAACACGGAAGAGAGCAGAAATATGAGGGCACGAATCTAAGGAAAACCTATGCTGCTGCTGGTGTTCTTTCTCCTTCTCCTCCTCCTCCTTTACTTTCTCTTCTGTTTTGGCAGTACTGGGGAATGAACCCAGGGGTGCTCTACCACTGAGATATATCCCCACCCCTTTTTATTGTTTTTATTTTGATACAGGGTCTTGGTAAATTGCTGAGGCTGGCTTTGAACTTGCAATCCTCCTGTCTTAGCCTCCCAAGTTGCTGGGATTACAGGTGTGCATCACCATGCCTGACTGTTTATTGACATTCTTCTGCAAATGGAAAGAGAACATCCTAAAGCTTCTTGCTTAGTTCTTTCTTGCAATTAAGAACACTAAACACTTCTGTAGCTCCCATAATTAGACTTGGCATGTTTTTTTTTTCCTCATAAAATGTCAGAATTGTGGAATCCCTGAGATCATCTGGAAAACACAGAATGTTTTGCATAAACATATTACACACAAACCACTCTAAAAGGAAAAACACACGATCTGGCTCCAAGTATCTCCAGACATCCCACTAGGAATAAACACTGATGGATTATATATTACAAAAAGATACTAGTTATTCTGAGAAAATTCACAATTCAGCAACACAATTTACAAAATGCCATTAAGATGCTATCTTTTCTTCATACACTGAAAATGTATGGAACTAATTTTTTAAAAAAGAAAAAGTAAGGATATTCTTTTTGCGCTGGATATGGAAAGGTCTCCAGATATATAGTTTAATATACACTGCATATATTAAGACATTTTTATTTTTTTTAAAGAGGGATAAAATTCAATCTGTATTTGTCATTTCCTTATATGTGCATGAAGTAATCCTAAAAGTGTAAAAAAGAAACTTTGGGCAAGGGGCAAGATAGAAACAGGGCAGAAAATGAACAAGAAAGAGGAACTTTCTACTGTATAGCTTGTTATACTTTATACCATGTAAATGTACTGCTTGTTCAAAAAAGCAAGAAATTCTCACACTTCAATTTTCATGAAAGGGGAGAAAATGCAATTTTCTTTATTCCTCCCGTTAAGGAGAAAAAAACAAAAAAAAACGCTGGACATTATACACAAAATAAATATAAAAGGGCTCTGGAAGATAGAAGGCACACCAGTTAGGGTGAAAAACATCTGAGGGGCCCAGACTGCACTCCCACTGGGTGGAAGGAAGAGGCCCCTCCTGCTCTTCACAAGGTGGTGCCTAAGGAGTCATGTCACAGAGTCAGGACTTTCACCATTGATAGTAGTGATGAAGCTACATTCCTCCTCGTTTCCCCATCATCAATGGAGGACTCATGGGGAATAGTAAGAAGGTGCCTTCATTCCTCCAAGCCAAGGTATGACCTTGTGGGGGACTCGACCTGGTGGGGGACTCTATCACACCCACCAAGCAGTAACAAGAAGCTCTTCCTCTCCAGGTATCAATAAGACCTAAACTTAGTAGGTGCAGTGACACAGACCTGAAATCCCAGCTGAGGCAGGAGGATCAAAAGTTTGAGACCAGCTTCAGAAACTTAGCAAGACCCTGTCTCAAAATTTTAAAAATAAGTTTTAAAAGGGCTGGGCATGTAGCTCAGTAGTATAGCACCCCTAGGCTCAATCCCCAGGTCCTGAATAAATAAAGAAATAAGAATCATACCAATAATTACATTAAACATAAATAATCTAAATATACCAATGAAAAAAACATTGGAGGAATAGATAAAAATAATATCATGAAGCAATTGCATGCTATATATGAGACTTCAGATAGGATGATATGTACAAGTTGAAAGTGAGGATGGAAAAAGATTATACCAATGTTAATTAAAAGAAAGGTGTTGATTGCATTAATATCAGATAAAGTTGATTTTATTCATACTTTTTTTTTCAGTACCAGGGATCAAATTCAGGAGCTCACACATGCCAGGCAAGTACTCTACCAATTTACTTTGATGATAATATGGGGGAAATGTAATATAACGGAAGGTCCTAGAAAACTGAACAAAGCTTTTAAAAATGGGTTTTGAGGAACATAAGTAACAAAAGGGATTGCAGAGAAGGGAGGCACAGAGTGCTTAGCAAGGAAAAATAGAAGGACAAGTTATGGATTTAAGTATCTTTATTTTGAAAATGTTTTAGTTCCTTTGTTGCACTCAATAGCCACTTACAGAAGCTGACCAAACATGTAATGGGATTTCGTAGGGCAAATACAACAAAGTATAGAAAGCAAGGATTTGACAATGGAATAAATACTTGGAGTTTTCTACTCTCTCTTTATTTCCATAAACCTCTTACCTTGACTTACTTTTTTTCCCCACATCCTATCAAAGCAGGTATGGCCCTTGTTTCAGTCTTGCCCCTCTGAGACTCATCTACATCCTTTTGGCTTGCTCCTAACCACAGCCCCTTTTATGATCCCCTTGCTGTTCTGCATCTTCCAGCCAGCCAACTTCCTTAGTGTTTGTTAAGTGAACATAGGTTTTCCCCAGCCCAGGGAGAGGAAAAAGACTTCTCCCTGCTGCCTTTTCTGTTTGCATCTTTCTTCTATTTCCAAATATCTCAAATGAATCTGGTATCTGTTGCTTTCACCTAATTGCCAAACCATTTGCAGTCTGATCTTGTCCTAATTATCTATCCCACATGATCCTCAAAAGTCAATGGCTTCTTTTCTTTGTCTTTTGTTGAATTGAGGTGAGAGACCAGTCCTTAGTATTACTGATTTTCTCTTTCTCCTTTAAATCCTCGCCCCCTTAAGAATATGACATGGTAGAAAGAACCCCATCTCTGCTACTCAGCAAAACAATATTAATTCTATATATTGAGTCCTTACTACAGAATTTAATAACAGCTTGGACACTATATCTAATTTAATTCTTTAACAAGAACAGTATTACTATTCATCTTTTAACCTTAGTAGTGGTGAGATAATAGGTGGCTTTTTTTCTTTATAGTTTTTAGAATAAGAAAAATGCCTATTTAAACATACTTAATCCCCTTTAATCATATCACCATACTGATTCTCCATTCACATGTTTGATAGAGTCTTTCTTTCACTGGCTTTTCTAACTTCTGTCACTGAATACAATTTTCCTCCAGAAGTCTGTTCTTGAATTTTTCCTACTGTTCCTATCTATGTCAGTGAAGTCCATGTAGTCTAAGGCAGATTTCTCAAAGTCTGATCCAGGCCAGAAGCATTGCCTTATCAGAAACAAAATTTAGCTAGCCCAACATCAAACTCACTATATCAAAAACCCCAGAGATGTGGCTGAGCTATCTGTTTTTATAAGGCCCCCACTTGATTATAATGCATGTTAAAGTTTGAGAACTACTGTTTTAAAGATGGGGGCACAGACCACCTGCATCAAAATCTCTGTGGTACTACTGGAATGTAGGGATTCTCAGCCCCCATCCTAAACTCACAAATCAGAACTTCTGAGGTCAGGATCAAAAACACCAAGACATGCTCATTACACTGAAGTAAGAAAATCTGGACTCTCTTTGACATCTACTGAAGCTGACAAGTGACCCCTAAACCTGTACCTCCAGTACTGATTTTCAATTTCCTATTAGGCATATCCACAGTTTTTTCTTCAACCATAAAATCAGAATATTTTGATTCATCCCATTACTCTTCTCTGCCTTCCCCAAAGTGACTTTTGACTTTTTATTTCTACTTCCAATCATTCAGGACTGAATCTCATTAAAAAGAGGTTGTCTTTGTTAAATTCAACGCTCTTGATCAAAAATCCAATTGGTCCTATTGATTTTTTGCCTAATAGCTTTTCTAAAATCTCTTGCTTTTCATGAATCCTGCTACTATTCTATTTCTTGGCTGGAAATTACATCATGCCTTCTTTTAAGAATATTTGGGGTGGGGGGGAGTCAGTACCTATAATGCTAACATTTTAAATCACAAGTCAACTAGACTTAGGTATAAATAATTAGTTGTTAAGTCAGGACTAAATCCCACATCTCTGATTCCAAATCCCAGAATCTGTGCAGCAAGCCATGCCCTGTTAAATATCTGACTTTAGGATAACTGATCTTGATTCTTTTGTTATTTGATGTAAAACAGAATCTAGTATAAATCAAGTCCATTTGGACCCCATCCGTAAGGACCGGGTAACTGTAATGCCAATTAGATCTTAGAATTCACTTCCATGAGAAATGTTAGTACATATCATTTGTGACTAGAGTAACCACAAATCTGAATATGGAGTGCACAGCAATTAAGGAAAAAGAGAGTAAGACACTCCATTGACTAACAGCTTGGAGGTTATAGGCAGAAAAGACCTCCAAAACAATATAAGAAAACTTTCATGCAGAGCATTTTTAGCATTCATGATGTCACTACAGCATTACCACAAAAACACTTCATATTTTTGAACAGCTTTCCTTTAATTATATCTTTCACTACTGTTATTATAATAATTATGTTCCATGTTTGTTAGAGTCACCAATGTTAGTGTTGAGGAGAACCTTAGAAGTCATCTATTCCCTATTCCCCTTTGTACTGGTAAGGAAAACTGAGACTAAGAAAGTTGAAAAAGACTTTCCCAGAGTTAGGCAGCTAATTGGTGACAGAGCTGAGCTTATGAAAACCCAAGTCTCTTGACTCCGAACTCTGCTTTATTGTTTTTTCTTTTACAAGCAGGCAAGAAGTATGACAAGCTATTTGAACACTGGGAGGTATGAGGGAGAGTCCAGCAGAAAAACTTGGGAGACAGAGTGATGGGACAGGCAATTAGATCAAGGAAGAAAGGAAATGATGTCACTTAGGCTATCAAATACGAGAATAGAATTTGAGTCCTACTGGGCACCATGGTACATATGTGTAACCCCAGTGACTAGGGAGGCTGAGTCAGGAGAATTGAAAGTTTGAAGTCAACCTCAGCAACTTAGGCCCCTGTCTCAAAAAGTGAAAAGGGTTGGGATGTAGCTCAGTGCCAGAGTACCCTGGGTTCAATCCCTGGTACCGTGTGTACACATGTATAAACACACACACACACACACACACACAGGAATAAAATTTGAAGGAGGGCAGTACCCAGATATTCACCACCTCTGCATTCAAATTCACTATGTAAATAGGTACAACAACCCAAATCATACATTCTTTTTTAATGGGAAAAGTTTTATATGCAATGTCTGCACTTCACCCTGGATGCTCTTCACTGAACATGACTATATTATTTGATAGCTGGTGATGACTACCACCACCCCTGAGATCTGTGCTGTGACCTAAATAGATTGAAATTAGATGAATAATTTGACCTTCCACAAATGAACCTTCATAGATGAACTCAAAGGAACTTTTGCAGGTAATCCAGGAAATAATGTATTTTGTGGAAAGACTGTAATTATAGTGCTCCTTATAAATAATATGTACTTTTAAAAACTTCACAATTACGCCTAGAGTAACACAGTATAATCACTAGATACTTTATTTTCCCTATGTGTATACAGATTTTGTTTTGCAATGTCCTTAAGCTTCCCAAATTAGCTCCCAAAGGCAACTGTTTTTTATCTTTTTCTCTCTGCTTTCTATCAACTTCTTCAAGACACAGAGATACACAGGGAACTGTGCTCCCTGCTCCTCCCCAAAGACTGCAAATGGCAAACAGGGCTCAAATTTTCAGTCTGTGTACTCAAAGTGACACACACAGAGACACAAACACTTGCCAACTAGCCTATTGCCAAGACTATGTGAAACTGAAAATCTTTAAGACAGAGTTCTACAATACACTAACAAAGCCTGGACATCTTTCCAAAGCCTGGAGCCTTTGGTGATGCTGCTACTAATCCTCTGCTACACGTGCTGTAAGATCTAGGAGCCAACATTGAACGCATCATTTGTCTCTCCACACTTCATTACAGATTGCCTGGTAACTAATAATTTCCATCCCAACACTGTGAAGACAAAGTTGTAGGGAAAAGTTCAGTGGCAGGAAATATTCCTTTTCTTCACCCGTCTACAACCACCAACAATTCAACTTTACTTTTACTAACAAATTTGGCTACCTAAAATATGGACCTCACCAATCATGTTTTTTTTCATACTTAAAAATTTCCAATAACTCCATTACTATAGGATAGAGTTTTACCTCCTTATATATATGATTTTAAGTCCTCCTGGCCTCCTGGGTCCTCATTTCACAAATTCCTTACGAGCTTCCTCATCATGGAAAGGTTTCTCTCACTCAGGCTCGTATTCACCCATGCCTTCACTTCTGTCCTCACCTCACACACATTCGCCCTTATCTTCCATTTTCACCTGTGAGAGTCAATGGTTTATAAGCCCTTCTTTCAATCTTTCTTTACTTTTCCTTTCTTTGCCTCTTCTCCCCTCCTCTTCCTCTTTCTTCTTCTTCTTCTTCTTCTTCTTCTTCTTCTTCTTCTTCTTCTTCTTCTTCTCCTTCTCCTTCTCCTTCTCCTTCTCCTTCTCCTTCTCCTTCTCCTTCTTCATCTTTTCCTTCTCCTTCTCCTCCTTCTTTTTCTTCCAGTATTGGGGATTGAACAATCCAGGATGTTCTATGACTAAGTCACACATCCCCAGGCTTTTTTAAAAATATATTTTTTAGTTATACATGGGCACAATATCTTTATTTTGTTTATTTATTTGTATGTGGTGCTGAGGATCGAACCCAGTGCCTCACATATGTGAGGCAACACTCTGTCACTGAGCCACAACCCCAGCCTCTTTTATTTTTTTATTTTGAGACAGGGTCTCACCAAGTTGCACAGGCTGGGCTTTAACTTTCTATCTTCTTGCCTCAGCCTGCCAAGTAGCTGGGATTTGATTTGTGCATGACTGCTCTCTCACAGCCTCCTTTTTGTATCCAGATCTTGGGTACCCAAAGGGGAAATTCACAAAGCTGGGACTTCTGGGCCAAGAAATCCATACACATAAGGCAAAGCACCTCATAGTATGGGATGCAGTCAAGTAACAAGTATTGTATTTTAAATGAAAGGTATATTGTAAATATTTAGACACATGGTATGTAGACCTCTTACCTGGACCCTGAAAATGTTAAGGTAGGCACAAACCTAATTGGAAGTTTGGGAAAATTATAAATTTCTAGTACTGCAAGTATTCAACCACAGATCAGACAATATCTAAGGCTCAAATTGTCTTCCTCTTTCTCCTTCTTCTTTTTCTTTTCTAACCTTTTAAAATATAACTTCAGGAAACCCTAAAAGGACAAGTTTGAATTTTTAATTCCCATTCTCCTCTGTATTCTGGGCTGGAATAGGGTAGCAAGAGACCTGGTGCCTGGGTCCTAGCTCCTAGCTCCTACAGGGAATCCACAGCCCAGAGCCTGCCTGCCCTCATTCCCTCCCTACCTTCGGCTCCACCCACCAGTATGAGTACCCTGTACATATGTGTCCAGTATTGACGAATTTTACCTAAGTATGAAAGACACTTGTAATTCCATTACTCACAAAGGTGTTTATACACCGTTTGTTTCTCATAGTAAAAAATTGGACATAGCAAAGTATCCATCAATGGAGTTAGAAAAGTGAAGTATAGCATAGCCATCCAGTGAAGCATCAGTTTAAATTTTTAAAAATGTATCTGATATTATTAAATTTAAAAATTGGTTAAATATAATATATATTATGATATCATGTTTACAAAATACATTTAACATGAAAAATTTTTATATTTTTAAGTTAAAAGGCTAGTCATAGTATGTATAATATAATCCATGGTTGTTTTATATGGATTATAATTTATATAAGAAAAATACATTTCCTCAACACGCCCCCCCCCCATACACACCCACACACACATAATGCCTGGACTAAGACTGACCAAGTGATTAACAAACAGGGTTATCACTGGGAGATGGGATTTCAGAATTTATGTTTGCCTTTTTTTGTTTGGCTTGGTTTTCCCATCATATCCCTGGGTTTCACAAATCCACAGATTCAACTAACCAACCACAGATCAAAAATATTTTTTAATTGAATCTGTACTAAACATGTACATACTGTTTTTTCTTTTTATTTCATTGTATTTTCTTTTGCCAGACTATTTTATCTTGTCATTACTCTCTAAGCAATACTGAATAACAACTATTTCTATAACATTTACATTTTATCATGTATCTTATGTGATATAGAGATGATTTTTAAAATATGGAGGGATTTGTGTGGATATTATGGGAAAATATTTTACCATTTCTTATAAGAGAATTTAGTATCCATGAGTTGTGGCATCCTCAAGGAGGGTTCTGGAACCAGTTTCCTACAGATTCTGAGGGATGACTGTACTTTTTATTCTTTTATGATAAACTACTTTAATTATTTACAAAGGATATGTTTTTATTTTCTGGTTTTTGTTTTGTTTTGTTTATTTTGTTTTGTTTCTTTTGTTTTGTATTCTGTTGCTAGGGATCAAACCCAGGGCCTTGCATGAGCCAGGCAAGTGCTCTAACACTGAGCTATACTCACAGCCCCCAAGATACATTTTTAAATAAAATCATACGGAGTCTATCTTGATTATTTAGATGTGAGGTCATAAATATTTAAACTAGAGCTGTGGCAATGGGAATGGAAAATAAGGGTAAAATGTGACACATGGCTTAGAAGTGAGTGAGTGTGAAAGGAAGAAGCAAGGATGATTCCAAGAATAGCAAAAAAATCAAGATGGGGAAGCAGGGATTTGGTGCTGAATATACTAGTGATTTTGGAAGACAGAATCAAGAGGAAGGGCCTAAGAGGTGATTTGGCTGAATGTTAGAGTGGTATCAGGCTGGAGATACAGGCTCACAATGTGTAAAAAATACAATAGGTGATTGAAGATCTGTAACAGAGACCCAAGGGAGAACAGAAAAAGAAGACAAAATCTTGAGGACTGCCCAAATTTTAGAAGATTTTAGGGAAAAAAATCAGAGAAGGATAAGTAAAAAACAGAATAGCAATTCATAAAGTGGTAACCTGGAAAGGGAGACAAGTTCTGTGCTTTAACAGCTGGATAGGCAAAGAAAATATGAACTTTTTTCGATATAATTTTTTTTCATATGCTTCTACTCAACTAAGTTTCTTGGGAGGAGTAGGGATGGAAAGAATAATAACAGTCTATTAACTGTACACATCTGAGCCAGGATTTTATTTCCTCTCCCTGTGCCTTCTTAACTTGGCATCCAGGTGTAAGTTGTGAGAAAAGCTGGAGTTTACATGAAGACTAGAGAATTACATGCATGATGTAAGCATTTTCACCCCAGAATTTGTCATGCGCTATTTTTTTTTCTTATGAGCTGGTTAAACATTCACCAGCACAGCACTTTTTACATGCCTGGAACCACAGAAAGTTCTCTTCTTCACTGCTAGATTCTCTAATCTTCTCAGAGACATCCCTTTATTGCCTGGTCACTGATCAATCTGTTCACAGCCACTGAGGATATTGTCAGCTGGTCAAAGGTTTAGGCAGGACTCAGGTATTTCCTTTGCTGACTCAGCTTACCTCACCCTCATTAGTGGCAAAGTAATTCTGAGACCCCTATGGTGTCTTCCACAGGAACTCTTGCTGAAGAATTTCCTCCCTTGGCCTCTGAGATGGGTCACATTCTGTAACAATTGCCCTCACTCATCTTCAGCGACAGGCCTGCTTGGCTTTCTGCTGGGCTATTTTCCTCCTCTTTTTCAGGTCTTGTAAAAATCTCTCCTGAGACCTTTCTGTGCTATTAGGGAACTACAGGAGGTTCACAATCACTAAGTTAGTCTCATGGTCTACCCAAGCACTCCACACTGCCATTTAAACTCTGAGGCTACCCACCAGTTGAAGCAGTTACTCCAGTGAGATGCTCCCAGAATTCTGAGCAGGTTATAGGACAGAAGACCCTCTGCTTTGCCTTCCCCCACCACCTAGCCATCGAACAGACCTCTACCACTAGATCTCAGCCCACAGGGAAAGACATCACACACATGCCTGACCATCTGTTCCTCTTCCCTTTGACCATCTTCTTCCCACTCCTTCACCCACAAAGGTCCAGCATTCTTTCTAAAGGCAAGGATTATCTTATACCATCTTTTAAATGTCTCTACCTATGGTGTTTAGAAATCCCAATTTTCAATAAAGCCTGATGCTAAAGGCTGTTGACTTCCTCTAGGCCAAAAGCAAATATTATCTTAACAGTCAAAATGGAGTAGGACTGGGGTTGTGGCTCAGTGGTGGAGCCCTTGCCTAGCATGTGTGAGGCACTGGGTTCAATTCTCAGCATCACATAAAAATAAATAAATAAAATAAAGTCATTGTGACCATCTACCACTAGAGAAAAATATTTTTAAAAAAAATGAGTAAAGCCTTTGTCCTTCTACTTTGTGTCATTGTGCCATCCTCCATTAGAGTGCAGAAACTAATTGCTTTGAAAGGTAGGGACACTGTAGCAATAATATTTAACAAGTATGAAAAACATCTAAAATATTTAATGTTATCTCTTTCTGTAAGTTTGAGAAGTGAACTATTCAATAAAGTTAAACAGATTTCTTTAACGTAGGACATTTTAATGGTGGCTAATATACTCATGTGCATTATACATTTCCAAGACAGGGATATAGTATGACACAATTACTCAAATTTATTTGATTAAGGAAAGGAATTTTTTAAAGATTACCTTATAGAATTAATTTTATATTAAACAAATTTTGGGAGCTAGGTAGTTACTCAAGATAACCAATCTAATATTGTATCCAAGAGAGGAAGGAAGAATTTTCTAGAGGGAGAGAATAGCTTGTTCTTGGTGGTCTCATTTGTCTTTTTCATTGTCTCAAGAGCTCAAGATAATTTCTACCAGAGAAGGTAAACCAGCATTGACTAAACATATCGTCTGAGTATATATGCTAGGGGCTTTTTATAGCTCTGATTTTTTTTCTGCCATATGCCCTTAGTAAATTAGTGAGTCATTCCTTAAATCATTAATAGTAACTTCACAGATTGAATATGCTCTTGGAACTTTAAAAGTGATTAGTTTCATCCTATTGAAGAATTTATACAATGGGAAAGATCTAGAATGCGGCAGCTCTATGAAGTATAAGATTAAACTCTCTATCGTCTGCTTTACAGATTACCTTCCCTGAGCCGAGACTGTCATTTTTCATTCTTATTCTCTTAGTTTCTCACTTTCTTATTCTTATTGTTATGATCACTAGAAAGAACTAATTTAGATTGCTACTATGGCAGTTTTCTATTTTAATAACTGGAATTATTCTATTATCCTGTTGGCATTCAAATTAATCTTCCTTATTTCAGAAAGTGCCCAAATAATGTGAACCTGGAGCAACATATATTTACTTTTGATAGCGTGATCAGGATGCCCACAAATTCAAGTTTGGGTTGAATTTCCACTGAAGCTCTGTCTTTGCTATTCCAATGGATCTTCTCCCCAGCCCAGAGAAAAGCATGAGAGTTGTAGCAACTGTTTTCCTTGGACCTCAACTGCCTCTCACATGGACCTGATGCATGAGTGCACCCACCTCTCACCCAGTCTGTCACTAGAGAGTTGTCATAGAGAAATTATGGTGGCTATAGTCCAACATCACCAAAAAAAGGACATTTTTGACTGTGCTGACCAGCTTGCCACAGAAGGAGGGAAACAGAACAATCATCTTTTAGTTTGTAAAACATTTCTTGAGGAAAAAAATGCTAATTTTTTAAAAACTGTCTTCTGCTGCTCTATTGCTAGTCATTCAAAACAGCCAGTAATTTTAATATCTCTTTGATTCTAGCATCTATTAATCAGCTTGGAAACATTAACCTTCACTGGTAGTTCAGTCACAGGGATTTTACACAGACTACCTAACTATGACATATGATTATGGTTCAGATGCGGTTTGTCACACAGGAATCTGTGTGTTACGAGCTTGGTCCCCAGGATGGTGGTATTGGAAGTACTATGGAACCTTTAAGAGTGTACATCAAGTGGAAAAGGGTTATTAGGGGGCCTGTCCTCAGAAGGGATCAAGATATTTATCGTAGAACATCTTGGTAGTTCTCAAGATTACAATACAAGCCTGAATCTGGCCCCATCCAGCACTCCTCTGGCTTTCTATATTGTCCTGGCCCACAATCTTTTGCTTCTGCATGTTCTCCAACAGTTGCCATCCATTGTGACAACACAAACAAGAGAGCCAAGAACAGAACTGAGCCAAGGAAGTCACTATCCCCTCAAACCTAAAAAAACTGTGTTAAATAAACCTCTGTTCTTTATAAAACTGTCCCGTCTCAGGTATTTTATTATAGCAACAAAAAACTGATACACATATATAATATACACTATTGTATCATAAAAATTTGTAAATATATTCATGATTATGCAAATGTTATATAGATGTATATCTTTAAATGTTTGTCTCATTTTTCGGAGTCTACAAATTTCTAGTGACATACCTTCCATAAAAAAGAAGAAAATTTGTGTAATCATAATACATAAAGGAGACTAGAAATAGTGTTACCAAACTCAAATAAAACTTAGGCAAGCTGGGCATGGTTGCTCATGCCTGTAATCCCAGTATCTCCAGAGGCTGAAGCAGGAGGATTGCAAATTCAAAGTCAGCCTCAGCAAATTAGCGCGGTCCTAAGCAGCTTATCAAGACCCTATTTCAAAATAAAATATAATAAAGGGCTGGAGATGTGGCTCAGTGGTTAAGTTCCCCCTGAGTTCAATCCCCAGTACCAAAAAACAAGAAAGAAACTTAGGCAAGATACCCTGTCATATATGAACTACTATTTGTCAAAAGGATATAATATTATCATGATAATAAAGGCTAAATATATTTAAAAGCATTACTGATATCACAGTAATAGTATCATAACTTTTCATCCATTAGGTGATTTTTTAAATCAAAATACTCAGAATGGAACTATTTTGTGTTTTTACATAAGAAAGAGATGATCTTATTATGGAATTAAAGATGATTGCAGTTTTCTTCTTTTAATTTTCTAGTTTTTCTAAAATAAGCATGTGGAACTCTTATTGTAAGGAAAATAACGTTTTACTCAAAAACAATGTGCAAGTTGATGTAGTAAGTGTCAAGACTTAGTAATGAAGCACTAAATTAGGTACACAGATGATTGGTATGAATATGTTCAAGTGGATGACCCAGGCTGGAAAACAGATGATCAAGATTTGAGGGACAGGGAAGGCTTAAAAGGAATTTTTAAGAGAGGGAAAACTTAGCAACTATAGAAGTGAGAAGAGAGCATTTTCAGTGAACAGCATGGATAGTGGCACAGAGGTAGGCTTCCATTCTGCCATGGAAATCAGCAGGGTGCATAAGTTCCTCTAGAAATATGAAGACACACTGGTTCAGGAAAGGCTCAGAGGGCCATCCATGCACACCAACACAGCCCTTAGGGCATAGGGGCTACTAGCAATGCTTTTATCCAGACAGTGATGTACTGTGTATACAAATTAGAAGGATGCTGTGATAATACACAATGAGAAAACAATTATATCCAGGCTGCTGTTCTCACATGCAAGAGGTGAAGCAGACAATATGACTGAAGGGTTTCCATAAAGAACTCACAGAAAGTTCCAGTCCTCTTTGGGTTACATTATACAGCCTCATATTCTGCTTAAAGATATCACTGGCCATTTCCATGCTCTTCAATCCCCTTAAATCCCCAGAGTACCTCTCTCTGCTCACCTTGGGCATTAAGTCATCATCTCCTCACTGTCCCCCAGGACCCTTTCTGAAATACCACTGAGGTCATTTCACCCATCTGGAACAGCATAATTCCAAGATCTCTCTGAAGAATAGGACAGGCAGTCTGGAGAGCAGTAGCCAGGCAGAGGTTCCAAACAGGTAGGCCGGCATAGAAAAGAGATCAGGAGAGACTGAGCTATTTCTGCATCCCAAACAATAAACTTTGAGAGGATATATTGGGAATGAGCCAATTTTCTTTAGTGGCGGATGAGGGTTGGAAGTAGTTGGAGGGGGGAGGCAGTAGGCATCAGATGAATCATTTAAAACCAGTCCTTGCCATCAAATAACAAAGTTGACCAATATGAATTTCATATTGCCTCCTCTCTCATCCTATTCTTTTATTCATGTATGCAGTGTTCATTTACTGAATATTAAATATCACTCCCACAGAATGCAAGCCACTCACTAGTCATAGGGAATGACTGAAATTAGAGAACTGACTAAAAATAGAAGTCCTGTTGACTTTGTTAATTCATTCTCCTTTTCCTATATTAGCAGCCTTATAAAGAGTAAATCATAAATGTATTTGTGAAGTTCTTTCATATATGCCCAAAAATATCATCCTTGTTGGGATACATAAAGGATATAATGAATATTCAAATAAAATGAATCTGAAACAGATTTGACTACATACATTGATAAAGCTATACATTGCACACTGAAAGCCCCATTCACATTCAGCATGATGCCATAGAGTTATGAAGTACACAGTCTGCAAGATAAACCATGTGACATTTTCTATTGTCTTGATGAACCACAAAATATTTGAGATAAAGTAAAAAAGCAAGGGCAAAACACTGACCTCTATACTTCTTTGTGAAAGAAAATAAATCTTTTATATATATATATATATATATATATATATATATATATATATATATTAGTAGTTGATAGGCCTTTATTTTATTTATTTATACGCAGTGCTGAAAATCAAAACCATTGCTTCACACATGCCAGGCAAGTGTGCTATGGCTGAACCATAGCCCCGGCCCCAGAACAAATCTTTTTTATGTATCTAAATGCCTTGCACATGGCAAGTCTTCAGATATGTATTAAATAAATCAAACAGGCCAGATACCTAATGCATTTATTTCATTATATAAATCCCAAGGAATTCAGGTGCGACCAAGTGAAAGAAAGAAGGAGAGCCCAAAATTGACCAAGATTAAGTTTCTATAGTTAAAGAAAATGGGGCTCATGATAAAAATAAATAAATAAACTTGAATTACTTGCCTGACGTTTGGGACTGAGACTCACACCTGCCACAATATTTTCACATATATCATTTCATTTGCTTTTTATAGTAACCATGTGAGGAAAGTATGGCCAATGTTATTATTATCACTACTTTTGAGAAAGAAAAACTGAAACTCAAGGAGGTTGAGACAAAGATTCAAATCCAAAACTTGTTCCCTTTATTCTTTTAGCCATTGCCTGTTTTGTCCTCTTTTATCAACTGCTTCCCCCAGGAGTCCAACTTTGAGGGCACAGTGTTCTCAGTTTTACCCTCTGTATCTCTGGAAATGGAGGGAGTTTTGTTTTGCTTTATTTTGGCTTAGTTTCAAAGGTTTCCTTGTCATAGAAGTAGGAAATCTTGGCTATGAGCCATTTTGGAACCTCAGAGTCACAGTCTAAAGGGAAGGCAGAAAGCACTAGGGAACTGAGGGCTAGTAAGTAATAAGACTAATTACAGAGCACAAAGAGACATGGAGAACTTGTCCTTGACTCTATCTACTGTCCAAATCCATGGAAACACTCTGGCATGTGCGCCATAGCAGCAGACATCGCTAGGCAGTGGAATCAACTAAAGTCATACAGACTGCAATGTCTGAGTTAAAGAGATCAGTCTGCTGGAAGCATGACCCTAATCAGAAACATCAGTTGGGAATATACAGATTTGGGTCCAGCCATGAAAGAGAACTGCTCCAAGCTTGGCATCCCACCAGAGCCTTGGACAAGTGAGTTGACAAGGGTACTCAGCAGGAAACAAGTGGCCTGGACCACAGCCCCTTGAGCAGCTGCAGTTACAGCCACCCCAGGAAGACAGGACCCTCATTCTTTAACAGCAGAATTCAAGTTCTAACATGAACACAAGTGGCCAAAGCACACAGAAAAAAAGGAACACAGAGAACAAATACTGAGAGGGTGGGAAGTAAAAGTGAGGAAAATATTAACTGAGCCCTCATTTACATAACAAGAAATAGTAAGATGTTGTCAAAGAGTAAAAATAAAGTAAGAATCAGAAATGTACTTATTTAGAAATGCAAAGATGATAATCAGAAGAAAATAGGAAAAAAAAATGGTTACCTCTTGGAAGTTAAAAAGATCAAAGATAGTAATTTTTGTTGTATGCCTTATAATACTTTTTGTTTTGTTTGTTTTGTTTTGGCAGTACTAGGGATTAAACCCAGGGGTTCTCTTCTACTGAACTATGTCCCCAGCCATTTTATATTTTTGTTCGTTTGTTTAGACAGGGTCTTGCTAAATGGCTGAGGCTGGCTTTAACTTTAAATCTTCCTGCCTCAGCTTCCGGAGTAGCTGAGATTATAGGCATGCACCACCACCTCACAGGGCAGTACTATTTTTTAATAGTGATAAATTGTGATAAAATATACATAAAATATATTTTACCATCTGTAGCATTTTTATGTGTACAATTAAGGAATGTTAAATATATTCATATTCTTATGCAACCATCATCACTATCCATTTCCAGAACATTACCCCGAACAGAAGCTCTGTACCCATTATAACTTCCCATATCAGCCTCTCCACAATCTCAAGTAGCCTCTATCTTACTTTCTGTTTCATGAATTTGCCTATTCCATGTAAGTAGAATAATGTAAAAATTTTCTCTTAACCTCTAGTTTATTTCACTTAGCACACTTAGCATTATGGCATTATGTTTCCAAGGTTAATAGTTACTGTAACACGCCAGAATTTCCTTCTTTTTTTTCTTTGTTTTGATACCAGGAATTGAACCCAGGGACACTTAACCACTGAGACACATCCCCAGCCCCCTTTTTTTATGTTTTATTTAGAGACAGGTGCTCATTAAGTTGCTTAGGGCTTCACTAAGTTGCTGAGGCTGACTTTAAACTTGTGATCCTCCTGCTTCAGCATCCTGAGCCTTTTGGGTTTACAGGCATATACCATCACACCCATCAGAATTTCATTTCTTTTAATGGCTCAATAATATTTCATTGTATGTATACATTTTACTTATTCATCTGCTGGATATTTTTAGCTTTTGACCACTGTGGAAAATGCTGTTATGAACACTGGTATACAAATATTTGAGTCTTCACACTCACTTTTTTTAAACATATGTCCAAACATTACCTTGTTTTGTTTTTTGTTTGTTTTCTTTAGTGCTGAAAATGGAACCCAGAGCCTTGCTCCTGCTAGATGCTAGGCAAGCAATGGTAACTATGCCACAACCCAAGCTCTTTTTTTTTTTTTTTTTTTTAACAAGGTCTTGCTAAATTGCCCAGGTTGGCCTCAAACTTGCAATCTTCCTGCCTCAGCCTCCAAAGTAGCTGGGATGGGCCTAAATTCGTTCAAAACTTTTTTCAAAAAAAAAAATATTTAAGAAAGGAAGGTGGGGAACCTACTCAGGAGGATAATGCAAGGCAAGCCTGGGCAATTTAGTGAGAACTTGTCTTTAAAAAAAAAAAAAATGACTGGGGATGTAGCTCATTAGCAGACTTACCTTAGGCTTCATCCCCAGTATTATTTTTTTTTAAATGGGGCAGGGGGACAAAAAAAAAAAACAATAGAAGAAATGAGCATACTGAAATCATAAAGAATCCAGATTATCAGGTCACAATGTCATGATGGGGAGAGAGGAGAGTGGTCCTCAACCCCCTTAACAGCCAGAGTCCCTAAATTCTACCCAAAGTCACTAAGACTGAGCTAAGCAATCTTATCCCTATCTTCATATGCCACCTGTGGGAATACAGGCAAGATACTCAAGTTCCTTAATGTGTCATACTTATTTCCTCATCTGGCAAAATGTTTGGAGAGCTTTCTTTTACAGCTTTCTCTTACATTTTTTTACTCTTAATATCAACAAATACTATGAAACTGTGTGGTTATATCATGGCTAAATTCTAGGGATAAATAAATGAGTAATATCAGAGACAGTGGCACATGCCCATAATCCCAGGGACTTGGGAGACTGAGGTAGGAGAATTACAAATTCCAGTCCAGCCTGAGAAACTTGGCAAGACCCTATCTGAATATAAAAAATAAAAAGAGCTGGGGATGTTGTTCAGTGATAAAGTAAGTTCAAACACCAGTACTGCAAAAAAAGATAAAAGAAAGAATGAATGAGAAAATAGAAAAGAAGTGAATAAATACAGTTCATATTCTCATGAGGCTTTTGCTTTGGAGGAGAAAGACAGCCTGAATGCAGTTAACTCTAAGAATATGTGTGCTGGCTTCAGTGGGCACACGGCATGAGAATGATTAAATCTTCTGAGAGCTGACATGAATCACATTGAACATCTGCTTGTTTCTATTCGATGTCTGTTCTTCTTGGTTAGTGCTGATGCTACGCCAGTTGTTAAATTTAACATTTTAAAATCAACCTGATTCTACTAGTGTATTGTCAGGAAAGATATCAGAGAAGAAACACTCCAGCAGAGTGTTGAAGGACCAGTGCCATTAGAAAGGCAGGAGGAACATCTTCTAGGGGACTTTCCAACCACAGAAGCTGAGGGTTCTCTGCACTTACAACACAGAGTCAAGAAACAGAAACAGCCATGTGGGGAAGTAGATAAGGGCCAAGTGTTGATCACAGAGAACTACATAAGCTAACTTCAGAACTTGAATATTTTTTCTAAAAGGAGCCTCTGAAGTCTTTGACTATAAATAATGAAATATCTATTGAAGGAAGGCCATCTGGGGACTGTATCAGGAGTTCGGGTGAGAAATGGACAGTCCCCCACTACCAACAGAGCAACAGCAAAAGGGTAGCAATTAGAGGATCTCTGAAAAAAAGAGTGCATTGGTGTGTTCTTTACAAAGTCATAGATGACCTTGGCCAGTGGGGAGGTGAAAGACTTGTTACTGAAGACTGAAGATTAAATGGTTCGAATCCTATGCCATATGTTCAACCTTGTGTCTCTCCCAGTCTTTCAAGAATTCCAGGGGTAGTTTATAAGTTTCCTTGCAACCTGCAGCTGAGTTCCTATAGAGTTCAATTAGTTCAATTTATAGATCTTTTCACTCACCTGTGCACACCTCACAAAGAAGCAAGATTACAATTCTTGATAAATTCTGCCTTGGTTTCCCTGCATCAAGACAGTACCAAGAGGGGAGGGGAGGGGGGATAGTAGAGGATAGGAAAGGCAGCAGAATACAACAGACACTAGTATGGCAATATGTAAATCAATGGATGTGTAGCTGATGTGATTCTGCAATCTGTATATGGGGTAAAAATGGGAGCTCATAACCCACTTGAATCAAATTGTGAAATATGATATATCAAGAACTATGTAATGTTTTGAACAGCCAACAATAAAAAATTTAAAAAAAAAAAAGATAATATATTTATAACTTAAAAGTCAAAAAAAAAAAAAAAAAAGACAGTACCAAAATCATGGAGGTGTTGCATTCTCCCACCATGGCAAGCAATAAATTTGGCTTTGTTTTATCAATAGATGATTGTGTTAGTCATATTTGAGGATCCAGCATTCAAAAACACGAATCCAGCCATAGAACGAAGACCCTCTCCTCCACTGCAGTGCATGCATCACTCATATGTGGCATTTGTATAGGTAGCTAGATGTGGGCTTTATGTCATAATGCTGCTCATATCCCACCCATGTCAAAAGTTTTTGATTTCTCCCTTATCCAGGACACTTGTGGACAGGCTCCTCTCCTCACCTAAATCTGACTACCAAACACAAAGCAGCATAACTCCTCAACCGCTCCCTGCCACCACAACCACCACCTGTCTCAGGCTCTACCTTTAATTAAAAGGGAACCTTTAAAATTGGTAAATTACCAAATAATTGACCTTCAACCTTAGCAGCTCAGAAAATATGTTGGGTGATCTTGAAATTCTCATCCTGAGCTCTGCAAAGAGCTACCAAATTTGGCAAAGGTCCTTAGCAGAAAGGGCTCCAAATCATTTTATGTTTTACATAACGAGTGATTTCTCTCTCTCTCTCTCTCTCTCTCTCTCTCTCTCTCTATATATATATATATATATATATATATATATATATATATTTTTTTTTTTTTTTTTCTTGCTACTCCTCTTATGTATGCCTGCACAAGTTCAAAGGAAGTTTTCCAAGTTCTGGATAATTTCATCCTATGGCAATCTAGAAAAGTTTCCAGAGAAGGTGAGCTGTGAAATGAATTGGCCATCTGTGGCAGAGGCAACAAAATTCAAAGGATTGGACTTGAAATAACATAACAATCACTAATTCATATTGCACCCTCCAAGTGTAACCTTTTTTGTAAACATTTTCCTTGAGTTAAAACCATTCAATAGCCAGGTACAATGGTGCTGGCCTGAAATCCCAGCTATTGGGGAGGCTGAGGCAGGAGGATCACAAGAGCAAGGCCAGCCTTGGCAACTTAGTGAGACCTTGTTTTAAATAAAATAAATAAATGAAAAGGGTTGGGGATATAGTTAAGTGGTAGATCACCTCTGGGTTCAATCCCCTGTACCACAAAAATAAATAGATAGATAGATAGATAAAAATAATACTCATGGAAGGCAAATAGACTACATGTGCATGTCCCTTCCAAAGTTAATACGTTGAAATCCTAAGTCCCAATATGTTGGTATTCTGAAGAGAAACCTTTGGGAGGAAATTACGTCTTGAAGGTAGAGCCTTCACAATGGAATGGGATTCGTGCCTGAATAAAAGGAACCCCAGTGAGTTTTTTGCTTTCTTTCTGAAGACCTGACTCCCTAGTTGCAGACTTTCAACCTGCAGAACTGTGAGAAATAAATTCCTGTTGTTCATCAGCCATCCAGCCTATGATACTTTGCTAAAGCAGCCCAAACTAAGAGAGGAGACCAGTACTATTTTATCATCTTTTACAGATGGAGAAATCGTGCAAAGATATTAAGTAACTAGCTCAAGGTCACCTATGAAATTTCTAAAGTTCAGGATTCAAACCCAGGTGACGGGAGTCCACACAAAGTAACAATCAGTAGTATTAATAGAACAAGATGAAATAGAAAAGTGAGAGATTACCAAGAGCCCAGGGCATTAATCACAAGAAAAATTAAAAAAGGAAGATGTCACTATATAGGAGATCCATCTTCCATTTGGGAGATTTTTGTCCATGTTGGATAACCAGAGCTGGATTTTTGTCATTTATAGGTTTCTTAGGCTTTTCTCTTGACTCATCTCAATTGTTTTAGAAAAACAAAAGAGCATAGTTCAGGACTGGTACTTAATACCAAGATGGGGAAGTAGAGATCAGGTAGAGACCTGCTGGCTAGACTGGGCATTAGCAGATTCAACACTGAGACACAGGACAAGCTCCACATCTCTGGGCAATCTCATAATTCTCTGGCCAGCAGTTTCCTCACAAAAACATCAGAGTTTGAACCAAACTGTCTCTGAAGTCTCATCAAGGCCCAGGCGTTTCCCATCCACTCCGACAGGCATGCACTTGGTGGGACCTCTGCTCCAGCTGCCAGCTGAGCTTCCCATGTTTGCACTTCCCTCCTCCTCCTCTCCCTCTGCTTTATCCCATCTGCCATCTCCCACTGTTCTGGCACCATCTGTTGTTCTCAGATGTCCTGATAGTGCAAGAATGTTTTTATTCCGAGGTCTCTTCTACATGAGATTAAGCATTGCATAGGAAAGACACTTTGTTAATAAAATATATATATATATATATATATATATATATATATATATATATATATATATATATATATATATGAACATACTCATGGCATTTTTCTGCCTGACAAATTAAAGTTTTTTTCTTTGATACGTTTATGATATTTGAAATCTATATACACATTTATCATAGAAATATTAAAAATTATATGTAAGCAAAAAATAAATTCCTTTGTGTCTATCTTTTCAGACTTTATTTGTTATTTTGTTTTGTGGTACTAGGGATTGAACCCAGAGTCTCTCTACCATTGAGCTATATCTTTCCACATTTTTTTTAAATTTGAGACAGGGTCTTACTAAATTGCAGAGGTTGACCTCAAATTTGTGATATGACTGCCTCAGGTTCCCAACTTGCTTCATATACATCTTTAACAATTTGTCTTTTCCTTTCAAATCCTAATTCTTAAAGAAAAAAATCTGTTAAAACTCTTGTATGAATTTTAACAATAGTTGCTTCTGAGAAGTAGTAAATATGATTAAAAAGAAAAAGCAAACAATCAGGTAAAAGAAATGTAAGCAATCTTAGATCAAATCATTCCAAAAAGAATGTCAAATTTGGTCTGAGAAATTCATGCCTCACTTTATTCCTTATTCAGTTTAGTCCTGTAAAAAAAAAAAAAAATGAAACTGCTGGGTGTCAGGGACATACCTGTAATCCCCAGGGACTCAGTAGGCTGAGAAAGGATAGAAAGTTCGAGACCAGCTTGGGTAACTTTGAAAGATCCTGTCTCAAATTTTTAAAAAATGGCTGGGATGTTGCACAGGAGTAAAGTGCTCCTGGGTTGTATCCCCAGTATTGGGGGAAAAAAAATAAAACTATGCAGTAATTATGCATGAATACCCTGTACTGCTTCTAAGAAATGCAAAGTCCAGTGATAAAATCTCAATCTTCAGCATAACTTCAGAGTCCTCAGACACGTGTTATTCTCTACATTTTAGATGTTATCCAATCTTTTCATGACCTATTTTATAAAGAATCTAAAATTCCATTCTCTTTATTGTTGTCTAATGTGAACATAACCTCTGAGTCCATATTACCACTCTCTTGAGGGAAATAAATTCATAGGGACTGCAGGACAAGGAACAGATCACAAAAACATTCCAATTCTACCCCTGTCTCATGGAATGGAATACAAGCAAGCAATGAATGTAAATGTCTAAAACATTCCTAGGTCCTTAGATGAGAGGTGTTAAGTAAACACGTTTTTTTTGCTGAGCCTGAAAAATGTGTTTACTTATAAACTTTCTATACAATCTGGACTGCTCTCCAGGAAGCAGGCTCCCTTCATCTCCACGGGCTTTCTCCAGAGCCTCCTGCTCTTGTTTTTCAGTCTCTCAACATGTGACCTGTTCTTTGAGAAGCTTGTTTGTTTATGCTGTGATGTATCATCAATTTTCCCACTGCAAAGGCTGTCTCCGCTCTCATGTGAATCTGAGATTGTTGAACTGCCCCTGACCTAGAAGTCCACACATTGCCCCCTCCCCAACATGTCCTTACCAGAGCATCTGCTCTTGTTTCCTTCACTTCCTGTCTTGCCTCCTCCCCTAGCCTCTGGCTTCAGTCCCTTCCACTTTGATCTCTGCTTTATCTAACTGTATGATTTTTTTTCCAACTGTATGATTTTTATTGTCTATATATTTTGTATGTATAATATGATATTTTGATACACTTCCACTTAGGAAATTGTTACTACAGTCAAGCAAATTAGCATATCCATCATCTCTCAGTTACCCTGTTATTGTGTGTGTGGTAAGAATACCCAAAACCTGCTCTCTTAGAAAATTTCCAGTATACAGCAGTGTGGTAATTAGAGTTCTCAAGTCCTACAGTAGACCTCTAACTTTAGCCATGATATCAAGAGAGCGCCCACTTTCTTCACTGTCAAAAGGAGAAGAAATGAAGTTTCAGACTCTCCCAACCTCCCAATCAAAAAGGAAAAACAAGTTTATGAAGCTCCTCCAAGGCAGAAACAATGAGTAAGGTTTTATTCAGCTTTATATTCCAGAAACTCTTTACACAGTGACTTGCAAGTAGTAACTTACATTTAACTACCTCTGGGATTGAATTCAGAGGCATTAGTTTGGCCAGATACTAATATTCGCAATAAACAATGCACTATAGAGGACAATCTGGTCTCTATGATTCTGCTCTTTCCTTAGTAATAACCATCGTTTGTATGTGATAAGCCATTTTCTGGATTTCATTGTTGAAATAGTCTTTTATACACTAAGAGAAGAAAGGATTTGAAGTTGTCTCAGGGTGCCACAGTCTCCTGGATGCTCCCAATTCCCTTGATGTTAAAAAGTATAGAATTGCCATGTATCCACAATGCTGAAACATATCTTTCATGATTTAGCATTTAAAAATGGTAATGAATCTTATAATTGATACCTACATTTAATGTGTTAGGGTTTATTTTTCTCTTCTAGCATTACAGATATCACCTACAATTGATGGAGATTTGAAATCAACAAGTGTGGTACAAACTTTGGATTTTAGTGCTTCAAAATAATATTTTGGAGTATTTTTTTTAAATTTTCACTCTACCCAATGAATATTTCTCTCAGCAATAAGAACAATCATGAATCTTAGTCCTTGAATAATTTACTCTAAAGCATTAAAGTAAATGTAAGATAACCAATGGCACATTTTCCATTTAATAACACCAATTGTTTCTTGAATTTTTAAATTTTCTGAAGTGCGCATAAACTATTATACATTGACAGGGCACTTGCCAGGTTGAATTCCTTCCAGAGCTACATTTAACATCTTATTTAATTTAGAGATTGAGCAAATGCCAGCAACTGCAGGCTGCAATTACCTGTTACATTGAGGCTAATTTAGCTAGAATCAATATCTTCTGTTTTCCATCTTCCAGAGAATTATTAAAATTATTGGTATTCTAGAATTAAATTTAGGTATCAAGACTCTATTCAAGCCTCTCATTGATATGAAATAGCTATAACAGTATCTAGAATCTTAAATTAAAAATAGTATAAATACTCTTTAAGGATTTTTTTCTTTGTATTTAGAAAGGCACATATTAAAAGGTATATTAGGAAAAAAATTAAAATCATTACAAAAAGGATGAATCCTCTAAAAGAGAAAGAAAAAGACATGACAAGTAACTCACTAAGAAACGCAAATAACCAGCTAGGCAAGAAGGTGCCTACCTGTAAACCCAAAAACTTGGGAGGTTGAGGCAGGAAGATCGCAAGTTTTAGGCCAGCTTCAGCAACTTAGCACTACCCTATTGGAAAAATAAAACAGGGCTGAGGGTGTACCTCAGTAGTAGAGCACCTTTGGGTTCAATCCCTAGTAATGGAAGGAAGGAAGGAAGGAAGGAAGGGAGAAAAAGGTTACCAATCCACATGGAAAGAGAAAAAAGTAACCAATCCACATGGAAAGAGAAAAGTAGAACATTACTATTAATTAAACACAAAATTTACCATAACTACCATTTTTTTTCTTTCACTGGTGAAGTTTTCCAAGTAAGTTTTTTTATAACAGCTTTATTGAGATAAAAGTCACCCTTTTATAGTCTAAACTTCAGTGTTTTATGTATTCAGAGTTGCACAACTATGACCACTGTCTAATTTTAGACACCCCGAAAGGAAACCCATATCCAGGTTACTCTTAGTTCCCCATTCCCTCCACCCTCTGCAGCCACTAATCTTTCTGTCTATGTGAATTTGCCTCTTTGAGAAAATTCATATGAATGAAGTCATATAACATGTGGTCTTTTCCAACTAACCACTTTCACTAAACATAGTATTTTCAAGTTTTGTTCTTTATCATAGCTCCAGTGAAGTTTTGACAATGTTCTGGAAAAATTGAGCTCTCCAAACATTCTGGGGACACTGTTGATCCATTGTTTAAGGTCCTTTCTGGGTGGTAATTTGGCAATCCATATTAACAACCTCTTTAAAAATACCTAACTTCACTTAGGAATTCCACTTTTAAGAAACTACCCCATAGAAACAATAATGGACATGCTCCTAAATTGGCCTGCAAAGGTGCTGTTCATAGTGCTGTACTTGATAAGGAACTATTTGGAGCAACATGGGTTCAACTATAGCAGATATGTTGGATAAATTATAAAGTGGTTATAATGTGGTCATGTGTGGGACAGTCTGCAGCCATTTGAAGTAATGTTGGGGAATGTGCTGCAGGAACTTGTATAAGAGTCCTGGAGCTATAGGGCTGCCACTTTATGGGTTCTAATCTCCTTTCTAAATCAGATCAGTTATGCTTTGTTCAAAATTTAGTGCAAATACTAACTGTACAATAAATAGAAAGTTTATGCAACTTCAAAGAGTTAGCTTTAAAGCAAATTTGACAGATAAATAGTAAAAAATGTGGAAAAAGATGTCACGATATAATGTTCAATGACAAAAGCAATCTAATAAACACTATGTACCATTAGATCCAATTTTGGGTTAAAAATATATAAGGAAGGAAACTGGAAATATAAATAGTACATATTTATGTTTACTTTTTGTTTCTCTATTTTTCTCTAATGTATTTATGACTCTACTTTTATGATTTAAAAAGTTTTTCAACTTTCTCTTAACTCTGTAATTCAAATATATAGCACACTATGCTGCTGCTTCTTCTTTTTAATTTTTTTTAAGTGCCTCTTCTTTTTTCTACCATAAAGAAGCCTCTTAGATTGTTTACTCATGCCAGGGACCATGCTACAGCAGCACTTCTATTTTGCACCATCTGGCTGTACTTCAGAATTCTTCTCCATATTCGGCCTAATCATAAAGTTTTCTTCAGTATGGTTCATAAATAAGAGAACATTTTTCCCTAGTGTCATGAAGTAGTTTATACACAAGCTCCCAAAGGGAGCTTTGGTTCCCAGAACCTAGTGCTGTGACTTGATACTGCCAACATATTTCCTAGTCTTATTTGAGATGACAAGAAGATTGAACCAGTTTCCAAAATCATGCCTTATTTTGAGACAATGAAATTTCAGACAGTTCTTAGTTTATGTAAGTTTGTTTATGGGATTTTTGGACTAACATTTATTTATTGCCTTTTATATACTCAGATTATTCTCTAAGTCTATAAAAACATGAGCTACCTATTTTTTTTCCAATAATGAAAAATTCAGCCAAACAGTAAGATCTTACCAAATACCCTGATGTTTAGAGACACCAACTCCAGACATATTTTTTTCTCTTACAAATTATAGGTATTTGAGCAAATTTTGACTGTTCGTCGTCGTAGTATTACATGTACTAAAGAATTAACTCCTTAATCTCTCAACCCAGGCAACACACCCAGTTAATTAAATTTTAAGTTAACAATAACACAGCAATCTCTAAAGCAGTAAAATGATTCCCTCTTCTTTCAGGGGTGAGGGGTGGCCAGTAGATGCTTGTGAAGATCTCAAAAATATACATATAATTTGTAATTAAGAACAGATAAAGCGAATTTAGTCTGTTCACTCTTTCAAAACTTATCCAAAGCAAAAATTCTCCTCTTCCTCTCTATAAGAAAGAAAAAAAAAATCCCAACAGTAAAATTCACAGAATATCTGCTATTGACCTGGAAAGTGGGATTGGCCAATAGACACTGGTAGGTCAGCTTTGAAAAAAGAAAATGACATTTGTCATTATATGGAGAATGATTTCTTTCTTTCTCAAGCTTCATTCATTCAAGAATATGGAGCTATGCCAATTTTCATTGTGAATTTAAATAATACTCGTTGCTTATGTACCCTGTTTCTACTAGTAACAGCACCATTCTTATAAAAAAATTCTTCATGCAGTTTGAGTTTTGTTAGATTACAAACTTAGAATGTATGCACCTCAACTATAACAGAGTACCTTCAAATGACACTGGCTACTATTTATAAGGTCATCAGTAAATAATATCTATTTTTATTATAGATTCTTTATTGCAATTCATAACACATGTTAGACAATAAGTTACCAAAACAGATATACAATTAAATAATTGACAAAAGATTATACACATGGAAAATTCAATGACATTTTAAAAATTGTTTTTGTGAACTATATTTCATTAACATTTGTTTTTCTGAGCTAATACAGAGATGATAAGCAGTTAGCAGAGTTACTAGCAAATATTAATCACTCAGAATTGATGCTGTTATCACTAGGACTATCATTAGACTATTATTTATGAATGCTATGAGTCAAACACTGTGCTGGTATAAAGGCAGGGAAAGCATTCTGTTGCTGCTTGCCATTTATTGAGGAGGTAAAGCAACTGTTAAGCCAAAAATCACACAAATAAATCTAAGTTTGCCACAGTTATTAAGTCCTAGAAATGAAAGGCACACAGTGCTCTGAGAATGTAGAAACAGGGACTTGAGCTGTCTGTAAAGCTGGAGGGAAGCCTCCTGTAGGAGGTGATGTTTGAGCTGAAATGGAAAGAAAATGTTGGAGTCAGAAAACCAAGATGGTGAGAATCTATGTTCATAACAAAAAGAACAACATGTTTGGGGAAGTGAAACGTCAGTAAGGCTGGATCAAAGAGACAGAGGAAGAGCAGATGGACTTGAGAAATATTTAGAGAGTAAAATCCAAAAAGGGAAGTCATGGATTGGATAAAGATGGAAAAAGAAAACAAATTGTCAAATGATGACTCCTAAAGCCTGGCAGACACCACCTTAACCAAAGCAAACATCATCAGAAATAAGCTAATCAACAGCATGTGCTTCGCTGAGAAGGACCCAACATTATTTCTGTGACGTTCCTCCTAAAGTGCATAGCCAGACTATAAGCATATTGAAAGATCAGACAAACCCAAAGTATAGGTGCATGTACAAAATACCTGATCTTTTACAGTCAAACAATCTTGGAAAATAACAAAAGGGAAAGCCTCACACTTCCCAATTTCAGAGAACACTATAAAGCAACACTGAAAAGATAGTGTAATATTAATGTGGTAGACATGCAGATCAATGGAAGAGAATAGAGCCCAGAAATTAATCCTGTGTACATGGTCAATTAATTTTTGACAAAGATGCCAAGACTATGCAGTGGAGAAAGAGCAGCCTTTTCAACAAATGTTGAAGGGAAAGCCGAATATTCACATGTGCACAAATAAAGTTGGACCCTTTTCTTGCACCATATGCAAAAATCAACTCAAAATAGATTAAAGACTGAAACTGTAAAACCCCTAGGGGGAAAAAAACATAGAAAAAAAGCTTTAGGACATTGAATTTGGCTGTGATCTCTTGGCTATGACACCAAAAGCACAGGCAAAAATAAAAATCAAAAAAGCTAGAATAGACAAATGGGACTATATCAAAGAATGGGAGAAAATATTTGCAAATTGCATTTCCAATAAGAGGCAAATGACTAAAATATATAGATGGCACTCTTGCAACTCAACAAAAACAATAACAAAATGATTAAAAATTGGGCAAAAATATTAGAGAATTCTTCAAAGAAAATATATAATGGCTAAAAAGTATATGAAAAGATGTTAAGCAATGCCTATCAAAACCAAAATAAGATATCACCTCACATTCACTAGGATAGCCACTATAGAAAGAATAGAAAATAACAAATGATATCAAGGGTGTGGGTAAAGGGACCACTTTTAGGAATGTAAAATCGTTTAGCTATTATGGAACACAGTAAGGAGAATCCTCAAAAAATGAAAAATAGAATTACCATATGATCCAATAATCCCACTTCTGGTATATATCAGAAAGAACATGGACTATTCAGTTGTAGAGCCCTTGTCTGGCATGTGCAAGATTCTGGATTCAATTCAAGCATGTTCTTGAAGAGATATTTGCAGGCCCTTGTAAATTGCAGCATCATTTATAATAGCTAAGAGATGGAAGCAAGCAAATGTCCATCAATAGATGGATACAAAAAGATGATGTATAAATATACTATGGTTTAAATGCATCCAAAATGGATATTGAAATTTAATTGACACCATGATGATATAAGGGAGGTGGGATCCTTAAGATATAATTAGGTCATGAAGGCTCCACCCTTATAAATGGATTAATGCCCTTACAGGGGAATGGGTTACTTCTCATGGAAGCGACTTTATTTTAAAGGTGAGCTCTCTTGGGCAAGTGTTCTCCTTTGTGCTCCCACTATCTAGATGATGCCCTTCCACCCTATTTCGACATAGCAAGAAGGCCCACACCAGTTGCAGTGCTTTGATCTTGGACTTCCCAACCTCCAGGACCATGGCCTGAGTAAACTTCTGTTTTATGATTTACCTTGTTTAAGACAGCATACAACGGACTATTACACAGTTTTTAAAAAGAAGGCCATGATTTCATATACCCCAGTGTGTATAAACCTTGATAATATTATGCAGAGACAAATAAGCTAACTAAAGTACAAATACTAAATGATTCCACTACTGTGAAATATCTAAAGTAGTCAAATTACAGCAATAGAAAATAGAAAGATGGTTGCCCAGTGATGGGGAAGGGGAATGTTATGGTTTGGATGTGAGGTGTCTGCCAAAAGCTCACGTATGAGAAAATGCAACGAGATTCAGAGGATAAATGATTGGGTTATTACCTTAACCCAATCAGTGAATTAATCCCTAATGTGATTAGATGAGAGGTAACTAAAGGCAGGTGGTGTGTGGCTGGAGGAAATGGTTCATTGGGGATGAAGCTATGGGGTATATATTTTGTAATGAGTGGAGTCTCTCTGCTTCCTCAGAGTTGTATGGGTCCCTTCTCTCTGCCACACTCTCTAGCTATTATGTTCAGTCTCACCTGGGCCCCCTAAGGAATGGAGCTGGCTGTATATGGACTGAGACCTCTGAAACAATGAGCCCTTAAATAAACTTTTACTCCTCTACAATTTTGCTGGTTGGGTTCTTCAGTCACAGCAGTGAAAAAAGTTGATTAAAACAAGAGAATTTAATGGATACAGAGTTTCAGTTTTCAAGATGAAAAAGTTCTAGAGATGTGTTGCACTAACAATGTTAATATACTAAACAGTACTAAATTATACATTTAAAAATTGATAGAATAATACATTTTATGTTTTATGATTTTTACCTCAATTAAAAAAATTAACTACTTTTGAGTCTTCAAAAATATCAATGTTGTAAAATCTTAATAAAAATTCAGGAGTATTCCAGATTAAAAGAAACTGAAGAGAAATGGTAAATAAATATAACACATGATCTTGCATTTTTTTAAAATAAAGGACAATGTTAGGGCCTTAGAGGAAGTCTGAATAAGGTCTGTGAATTAGATAATAATATTTTATCATTGGCAATTTCCTGATTTTGATAATGTACTGCTTTTATACAAAAGAATTCCTATGATTTTAGGAAGAAAAAACTGAGGTATTTAGGCTTAAATGGCCATCCAGTTTTTAAGGGATTTCTAAAAACTGTTCATGGGGGGGGGGGGGGGCGCGGTGTGTGTGTGTGTGTGTGTGTGTGTGTGTATGCTTGCACATGCACAAAAAGGAAACAGGGCTCATGTTATAAATTGTTAATATTTTGGGAAATATCAATAAATGTGTATTCAGGAGTTTTTCCTCATTTTTTCAGCTTGTCCAGATATGTTATTTACTGAAAGAACTTTGTGTACATGATCTCCACTCTTCCTTGGCTCTCTAAACACTGGTCCTGGCTGAGTTTTTCCTTTCCTATTTTCATTGCCAATTTGGTGTGTTTGAGGGTCCTGGACTTTTGTAAAGGGGAGGAAGAATCAACCAACCAATATGATTCCTCTTGCCAAATGCACAGTGCTTCCTCAAGCAGAAAGTGGCTTTGGCTTCTACGCTTTGTTTTGGCTTCCACCCTGTTGCCGATCACCCATGTGTCAGGCAATGTCCTGATCTTGAGCTCTCCATCTGACACTCCACCACAGCCCAGTTATTAAGTTTACTAAATGAGATTATCCCCCATGACCATCCCCTTCTCTTCCACCCCCAGCCTAGGCTCCCTCTTCTATTTCTGTAGGAAGTGACAATGGTGTGGTGTTTTCTGCCTCTAAATTTGGTCCAATTCTATTTCATAAAAACGGTGTCCTGCTTCCTCCAATCCAGAATTGTATTTTTGATTTGTCAAAACCTATCTGGAGGGCTGGGGTTGTGGCTTAGTGGTAAAGTACTTGCTTAGCATGTGTGAGGCACTAGGTTTGACTCTCAGCACCACATATAAATAAATAAAATAAAGGTCCATAGAGAACTAAAAATATATATATTTAAATTAAAAAAAAAACTATCTGGAAATTCTCCCGGAGGAGAATTCTGGGCTACAGATACAATTTTGAATGATGCCAGCTTTATAATTGTAATGGAAGCATTTATTTTGGATAAGTTTGAGCTGAGAACACTATGGGACCTTGAATATCTACCAATAGTTAGCAGATGAAATATGTAACTATTTATTAAATTATAGGTGCATATATTTTATACTAGACTTGACATTAAAAATTAAAAAACAAAGATAACATTGCCATGTATAAATTTCAAAGCTAGATAAAAAACCAAACAATGGTCAAGGGTGGGGGGCCATAGTCAGGTGGGAAGACAGTTAAGCCGGGAGTCAGCACTGATCCCTCAGTTCTGGTCTCATGTCAGCTCGTCGGAATTAGTCAGCCTCTAGGGTTTGCAAGGAGTGAGTCACCAGATACTAGATCCCAAATTTTCTTCCAGATATCTTTAGATGTCTATATCTATTTCTAAATGGCTTATTTAGTTAGATAATTCCTCATGATCTTCTTTAGGACACTTATAGTCCCTTCCAACCTATGGATTCTAGGATTTCAGACTAACTGAAAATTATTTTCATCCTGGGGAAAAAGAATTGATCAAACGTGGACAACAGCAATCAGTTCAGCTTACTTAGTGACTTATTCTGATTATTGTGCAATTCACACTTGGGATGAACCTCATTAAATCACAGCAGAGTACACTTGTTTTGTGACATGATAAACCTAATAACCATCAATTGGGGGAGAGGAGATAACTTCTTTTATTCTTATAACAAAATTTAAAAACTTATATTGGAAAAAATCATCAGAGTATTCTAAGAGAAAATAAAAATCATTCAATTTTATTGCCAGAAATGACCACTCACAATATTATCGTTACTTTTAATGTTTTATTTTAAAGAAATACACTAATGGATGTGTGTTTATCATGATATTATCAGAGTGAGAAATTTAAACTACTGTTATCTATTGGGATCTGTTTAAATAAATCATGGGCCATACTTAAGGATTACTATATTAGAAAGCATGGACATTTGCTTGACTTGACACTTCATCACAATCATTTGCAGGGCAGAACGAATTTAGTTGTGATGTTTCTGACACTGCATGCCATGGATTTCTAGTATTCCCCTTCTCTTTGGCAGTAAAATCAGAAGTTCCTTTAACATCAAAGATATGACTAAGTCAATCCTGATTTCCATCTTTGTGAAGTTGTTTTTTGTTTCTTTATTTTTCTTAGAGTTACTGCATTTGGTACTAGGTACAGAGTCATTCTGGGTTCAAGCAAGAAAACAACAACAACAACAAAACACAGTAGATACTTTAGTAGAGAAACATTTTAAAAAAGAATTGATTAAATAGGATTAGAGAATTAAAAATGAGAAAACAGGAAATGGAAGTAACATACATCTAACAATTGTAGGAAGCCCTGTTCCTCAATGACAGAAAGTAGGAAGAGAAAAAGTGGAAGTAATAGGTATCTGAAGCTTGGAGGAGAGGACACAATAGCGCTGGGCCTTCTTTGCTGTGGGAATGCTGGCCAGGTGGTGATGGTACCTCAGGAGCTCAAAGAAGGGGATAGTATAGTTTTCAATTTTATAGGGCTCTTGTGTGGATTATATGAGACAAGGCTCTTAGCTATAATCATTGGTGGAAGGTCATGTAGGCCTATAGTCAAGTGCAAAAATATTAAATCAGATAGCCTGGGGTTAATCTTACTTCTAAGAATATTAACTGCGTCATAGACCGTCTCTTTGTTTTCTAATTATCATCCTCACTATAAATTGATTGGAATTAACTCTATCTTACTAGAATACCAAACTGAACTATTTGTGACAAGATAGGTCTAAAGTTTCAAAATAATTCTAATATGTAAGTAATATTATTTTTTTCATTTCACAGCTTAGAAATTTGGGTGGAATTAGGTCAGGAAGTTTTCCTAAAGACACAGATGTGAGAACCTGTGGTCACAACTAGGATTCTCCTTAAAACTTCCCACCATCTGTCTTGGTCCATTTGTGCTACTATAACAGGATACCACAGTCAGAGTAATTTATAATGAACAGAAATGTATTGGCTCAAAGTTTCAGAGATTGTAAAGTCCAATGTCAAGGAACTTGTTGGTCTAATGATGTGGTGTCTTGAATTCTTCATCCTCATGTGTCAGAAGTCTGAAGAGCAAATAGACAAAAGGGGGCCAAACTCATCCTTTCATAGAAGCCTGTCCCACAACCTCTTAAGGATCCCACCTCTTAGTACAGTTACAATGGCAATTAAATTTCCCCATGAGTTTCTCAGGGGAGAAACAATCAAACCCATAGCACCACCTAAACTATTATATATTTTTACTTATTTATCACCTGCTGCGTGCTAGATTATAAGCTTCAAGACACACTTGTTATTCATTCATTCTTCGTTTCTTTCATTTATGTATTTACTGCTATATTCCAAGTCCTTTGAATAGACACTGTCACGTAATAGGCATTAGATATTTGTTAAGTGGCTATGGACCCAAAAGGATTCTAAAGAAGAACTATGCCATTTTCTCACTTTACAGTGGTCACAAAGTTGAGAAATAGTACGGTATATGTTATTTTGCATGTTACATGGAAAACAATATTACAAGGGTGAAATCAATGAAAAGCAGAGCCTAGATTTCTGGATTGGTAACCTATCACCAGCTCTCACCCATTATAATACAGCCCATACTTTATGCAGGATAGAAAGTCAAAAGGGCATCTGAGGAAGTATAAAAAGGAAGAGCTTAAATCTTTGTGAAATCAGGGCCACAATTTAAAGCCTTACAGATGCCCACTATGGAGAATACTAAAGCAGAAAACTAAGTATTTCCCCATTACAGTTCCCAGCAGGTTGAAAATGTCAACATCACTTGCTCACTCATCTGAATATTCCCAAAGATGTAATTTCAACCCTTAGTCAAAATTAGCTAGTCAGATTTCTCTCTGGTTCTTTCCAGAAATCACAAATAAAATCTTTATTTAAAAAACATGGGAAAAAATGAAAAATAAGCCTACTTCAAGTTTCCCAGATAGTAACTAGAGTCATAATCACTAATTAAAAATTCAAAGACTTCAAAGCAGCATTTAGAGAAATAAGTGGATAAATGCAACATGGCCATTGTACTTGAAACTTCACAGGGTTTTGCAAATCTCAATAAATTAGTGTTTATAACCTACTATGAGATCACTGGATAAATAGTAGATAATAATAATTAAGTGTTATTATTCTATGAAATGCATTATTACGTTTAAACACTCATGAAAATTGTTAAAACTAAAGAGCGCCATATGGCAAAGCCTATAAAAATGATTTTTAAAAATGTGTATTGCTCCTATAGTCTGAGCCATGAAAGATGTTTGAAATTGGTTAACTGCCATGAACAGCTGAAATGTTTTATGGATGAAGAAATGGAGTACAACAGATACTGAGCACACATGACTAGAAACAAAGCATTGTTTTCTTTGATCCCAGTCTTCATCTCAATCTTGTTCAGACTACAGAATCATGATTGAGATAAGACCTACCTGCCAAACTAGGCAATAGAGAAACGAGTCTGTAACTGCCCTAAGATCTAGTTGATATAAATATACAGAAATTTTCTTGCAAAAACTTGCAGACCCTTGTTCTTAAAATAGCTGCTTCTACTGCTAAAGGAGTCAGGGTAACCCTGAATTTTCATCTAAATTTTCACCTATGCTGGAAACCAATGCTGGGATCTAGCATGTCCATTTATGTGTGGTAAGCATGAAAGATTTTTCCAGTTTTGTAAAATTAAATGCAATCTTCTTTGCATAGCTCTCAGGTGCCTTGTAGAGTGAATAGAAATGGTAGGGGTGCCACAAAACTGCCTCGTTCTTGAATACTCTTTTTCCATACGCTCTTCTCCCTGGGTTTCTAGGAATATAGAGAAGTTCCTTTATTTTCCAATAGGTAAAATACCAAGAAGGCTCTGAGAGTCAATTTTGTTAGTCTTCAGTGACTTATAAAAATGAGTAGAAAGGATAAAGGGGTCAGAGTTCTTCATGAGTCTGTGAAAATCAGTTGAAAGTTTATACATAAAGGTGTAGCACTGAACAGCATGAGAGCTTACTGGTCAGGTTCTCTCTGCCAATACCGTCCCCTTGGGCTCTTTCCAGGCCTTCCACTCTGGTATTCATCAGCCAGTGTGTAGCTGCCTGAATAAATAGCATGGCTTTAGGCAGCAAATAACTTTCTGACTGCAACAGAGTGCAAGTGAGAATCCAAGGATAAAATGATAAACTTAAACAACAACAACTCTGTCACTGTTTTCTTCCCTTCTGACCTTGAAAACAAAAATTGACCTGATTAACACAAGAGGATTTGCAATAGACAACCATGAGCTACTAAACAGTAAGACATTTCAGAAATATTTTGGAAAGACTGATTTTTTTTTTAAAAAAAAGGGATAAAATAACTAAGATTAGTATAAAGTACCTACTCCTTAAAGTTAAATTATATTCATGGAGATTTTGAAAACACTCGAAAGCATTAAATGGAGATATGTACGTCTGTCATATTTTGATGACTATAAATTTATAGACATTGTCAAATCTCTACAGACAATAGAGGGTCAGTGTATTCTTTTCACCAACCAATTTTGAAAACATTGTTTGCATTAAATATGGATAGTATTTTTTAATTCTCACATGCCCATTTTCCTTAATACCAAAAAAAAAAAAAAGAAGAAGAAGAAAAAAAACAACTTTGGCCCATTTTCACAATAAAAAGCCACAAGTCTATTTTAAGCACTAGGTTATCTTTTTGAGAATTCTCGGGTTAAGATGTTTATATGGTTTATGGGATATTTCTAAGTTATGGTCATTTTTTTTTCTCAATCAGACCTCAAGATACATGATACATGAATTTGTTTCCTTTAAATACATGCTTACAATTTTTCTTGGTTTGTTTATTTTAATAAGGTTTTCCACAAAGTCTAACTCCTTTCTGTTTATAATCAACATTACAAACCCACTTTGGGGATTACATTTTTTTACCCTCAAACTAATCAAATACTGGCATCTTGTCTATTATTTTCTTCACAAAACTTCTATCAATGACTTTTTCACTGTTCATTCTTAATTTCCTACTAAGTTTCTTGATGTGTCCAAAGCCTATTAGGAAATACAGCAAGAAAAGATAATGAAGATATTGTACAATACTCAAAATGTTAAATGTAAATGGTTAAATATATGTTGGTAATTGAGCTTTGGACATACTAGAAATTAGGGAAGAGCTATCTGCTGGCTTTCTCCTTTTTGGAGAGGGGAATACTGAGGATGAACCCAGGGGCACTTTATCCAGAGCTACATCACCATCCCTTTTTATTTATTTATTCTTTTTATCTTGAGGCAGGGTTCTTTTAAGGTTCTGGCTGAGGCTGGCCTTGAACTTGTGAGCCTCCTGCCTCAGTCTCCCCAGCCACTGGGATTCCAGGTGTGTGCCACCATGCCACCCATCTCACTGATTTCCTTCTTGTTTTTAGAAGCAAATAATACAAGTTAAAAAGGAACCCTTAGCTTTCTACCTAGAAACTCCTGGATTTGTTCATGAGGATCCAAGCTTCCCCTGTCACAGTCTGCACAAAGCTGCCCTTTAACAAAAAAAAAAAAAAAAAACCTGCTTTTTTTTTTTTTTTTATCTGGCTCTATACTTCCCCAGTGTTATTTTGGCCCAATTATCTTTGCTACCCCACCCAGAAATCGCAGAAAAATATTTGAGAGAAAATCAGACCAATGCAATAGTATTTTTAAAACACATTGTACTATACTAATTTATTAATTAAGAAACTTCTATTTTTTTCAAGTTTATTTTTAAATTATACCAACAGTAAAACTTGAAATTATCATTTCTTACAGAATATTCTTACCAATAAGTAAAAATGCTGCAGCAACATTTTTTTTTGCATATTAGCATTTCTTTCTTAAAATGGTCCTATATTTAAAATAACCTTTTCTTGTTTACAACCACTTGCAAAATGTTCCAGATTTCTTCCCAGGTTATCAACTACACCAAATTAATTACTCATTTTGAGATCATAATGTCTACATATCCCTTTTAAAGTAGTTTATGTGTTTTCCAACCTGAAGATTAGCAAAACAAACAAACAAAAAATAGACTAGAAGATTTAGTTAAGCTATTTACTAGCTATGCTAATTTTGGCAACTGGATCTCTCTGAGCCTCTAAAATAAGGGAAACAAAGCCTCTGCTAGTGTTTGTGACAACATGGTGGATGTCCATTACTGTCAAATCTTCATCGACCCCTTTTCCCCCCAGGAATTGTGCCTCCGATCTCCTGTACTTCTGATACAGTGTTGAATCTTGAGAGCCCTATCTGACTGCAACATTTATCAAGGAACACCGACCTGGGCTATCAGAATACTCCAACTCTTTTCTGGCTGTAATTGCTCAGATATGAACACATGTCCAACAGAGGACCAATTGGAGTCTCTCTTTGAGCTTTGCTGTATGAACATAGGATCCTTTCTTCTTTAGAACATGAGCAGTCGAACGTAGGTAGCTCTGGTTTTTATTCCTAGGACAATTATCAGACAGAATAGCTGAGATTTAGGTATTAAGTTAGAGACACAGAAAAGACCTCAATTGTGCTACTTTTAAAGTCAAATGTGCCCTTGAAGTTTTCAATTAAGCTCCCTAGAAAGATTCCCCTTGAACCAATACTAGTTCAAGTTGTTTTTTTTAACGAAAGATTTACTTTCATTACTTGGTAATAAAAGATTGCAGACTAATCCTGAGAGTTAAATGGGACAAGGTGTGCAAAGTAGAAAGATCTGTACAAAATAAGGCCTATCATTCTTGAGGAATACCATTCTACCCACTCCCCAAGTGACTATGGTAATTATCATGAGTAGAAATTGCTGTCAGAGTAATATAGTCAGGACTGTACCATGTGGGAAGTTGATAAATACAACTGTACTCTAATATGACATAAACTTCAGTTATATATCATACAGCCCATGGCCAGAAATAAGAGGATTGCTTTCCTCCTGGAGTATACCCTGAGATTCCATGCAGTAACACATGGATAAAGACAATAGAAATTGAGCTCTGATGATCCTTGCTCCATGATAAAGTTTACAAAGCAATCTACAAATGTCAATCATTTAGATATACTATCTACCACAGAATTCCTCCTATTTATTTAAATAATATTGTGTAAACTTTGTTTTCATCTTCAAAGCGAATGTTCAAAGAACACAGGCTGTTATGATATTTTGTATTTCTGTTTCTCTTGTGACTATGATGGCTTCTCCCCTGTCCGCCACCCCTTCCCTGCCAAGTATTAAAATGGATTGTTACCTTAAAAGGCAAAAATTAGTGAGTATATTTGTCCCTGTTGAAACAGGGAATAAACAAACAGCTGTGGTTATTGCGTAGGCATTTAGGATGTTCTGAATGCTGATTGTTTAGATATCTGTCTCAAAAAATGAGATTCCCAGGATAGGGGTCCATTTAGAACACAGTTTACAGGTAGAGCAAAGACATCAATAATACATAAAATCTGGAAACTAAGTTCAATTCCCTTATAGGTACAGTGCTAGGCAGCAAAACAGTGATGTTAAATAATCCTCGCTCTCTGACACATGGGTGGACCATTTTCTGACACATCAGAAAATAAATAGGGCAAATCTGTTTTCAGTCTGTGTGTTTTCCTCTGTCACAAATGGAAAAGGCCTTGTGAATTTGCACCAAGATCCTGCCTGTGGGACCCAGAAGGCTGTATTGGTACAAAAAAGAATGCCATTTTAAATTTAGCTACACATAATGGTTGAGTACACACTGTGTAAGACTAAGTGAGAATGAGCATACAAACAGACAAATACTTATTTCCTGTATAGAATAGTCAGAGTAGGAGCCCTGTCTGTAAAATGTACAAAAGAGAAAATACTTGGTTATGTGGAGGGGGGTTAAAGCCACATATTTGGACTTCTTTTTTTTTCTACCTGTGATGTTTTTCCTGAAGGCTGACTTCTCCCCAATCTTCCTCCATCCTGCCCTTCCCAGTCTCTTATAACTACCATTCTACTCCAGACTTCTCCTAACTCATTTCTCATACAGATGGTTGACGGTGAGTGAGGAGACAGTGGGTCATCACCAATATCTGGGCAGCCCTAAAACAAGGACAAGCAACTCACTGAAAGAAGATGGGATTTAGATTTTAAAACCTTGGTTGTGTTTCTTGCTCTGTGATGCCTAGCAGCTGTGTGCTGTAGAGAGGGTCGCTTGGTTCTCTGCATTTCCTCATGTGTACTGAAATGGGAATAATATAGACTCTACTTATTACTAGGATTATTTTATAAAAATATATTTGCTAGTGTGTGTGGAAATTTTGCAAAATGTATTGGGTTTTTAAAATGTGCTTTAAGTATTCATCAATTTCTAAATGGGAATGAGTCCTGGTGTTCTAATTAGTGAATTGAATTATTAAATATGTAGTCTAAGCTTTCAATTTAGGGCTAAAATTAGTTTTTATGTATAAATGTATAAAGAAAACAAAAATCCAAATCTTCCTCCATGAAGAAGAAGAAGGAGGAGAAGGAAGAGGAGAAGGAGGAGAAGAAGTAATCTTGAGGTTTATAACTGCACTCTTTCTGGGTCAGGTCTAAACATCAGCCCATTAGACTAGTTAGACATCTAGTTCAATTTAATGCTCAGTACCTGTTTTTTATTTTTGGTACTGGACAATGAACCCAGAAGTACTCAAGCACTGAGCTACATCCACAGCCCTTTTTATTTTTCCTTTTTTTTTTAAATTTTTATTGTTGGTTGTTCAAAACATTACATAGTTCTTGATATATCATATTTCACACTTTGATTCAAGTGGGTTATGAACTACCATTTTTACCCCGTATACAGATTGCAGAATCACATCAGTTACATATCCATTGATTTACATATTGCCATACTAGTGTCTGTTGTATTCTGCTGCCTTTCCTATCCTCTACTACCCCCCCTCCCCTTCCCTCCCCTCCCCTCTTCTCTCTCTACCCCCTCTACTGTCATTCATTTTTCCCCCTTGTATTATTTTTCCCCTTCCCCTCACTTCCTCTTGTGTGTAATTTTGTATAACCCTGTGGGTCTCCTTCCATTTCCATGCAAGTTCCCTTCTCTCTCCCTTTCCCTCCCACCTCTCATCCCTGTTTAATGTTAATCTTCTTCTCATGCTCTTCGTCCCTACTCTGTTCCCAGTTACTCTCCTTATATTAAAGAAGACATTTGGCATTTGTTTTTTAGGGATTGGCTAGCTTCACTTAGCATAATCTGCTCTAATGCCATCCATTTCCCTGCAAATTCTATGATTTTGTCATTTTTTAATGCAGAGTAATACTCCATTGTGTATAAATGCCACATTTTTTTTATCCATTCATCCATTGAAGGGCATCTAGGTTGGTTCCACAGTCTTGCTATTGTGAATTGTGCTGCTATGAACATCGATGTAGCAGTGTCCCTGTAGCATGCTCTTTTTAGGTCTTTAGGGAATAGACCGAGAAGGGGAATAGCTGGGTCAAATGGTGGCTCCATTCCCAGCTTTCCAAGAAATCTCCATACTGCTTTCCAAATTGGCTGCACCAATTTGCAGTCCCACCAGCAATGTACAAGTGTACCCTTTTCCCCACATCCTCTCCAGCACTTGTTGTTTGACTTCATAATGGCTACCAATCTTCCTGGAGTGAGATGGTATCTTAGGGTGGTTTTGATTTGCATTTCTCTGACTGCTAGAGATGGTGAGCATTTTTTCATGTACTTGTTGATTGATTGTATGTCCTCCTCTGAGAAGTGTCTGTTCATGTCCTTGGCCCATTTGTTGATTGGGTTATTTGTTATCTTATTGTCTGATTTTTTCAGTTCTTTGTATACTCTGGATATTAGGGCTCTATCTGAAGTGTGAGGAGTAAAGATTTGTTCCCAGGATGTAGGCTCCCAATTTACCTCTCTTATTGTTTCTTTTGCTGAGAAAAAAAATTTTTAGTTTGAGTAAGTCCCATTTGTTGATTCTAGTTATTAACTCTTGTGCTATGGGTGTCCTATTGAGGAATTTGGAGCCCGACCCCACAGTATGTAGATCGTAGCCAACTTTTTCTTCTATCAGACGCCATGTCTCTGATTTGATATCAAGCTCCTTGATCCATTTTGAGTTAACTTTTGTGCATGGTGAGAGAAAGGGATTCAGTTTCATTTTGTTGCATATGGATTTCCAGTTTTCCCAGCACCATTTGTTGAAGATGCTATCCTTCCTCCATTGCATGATTTTAGCCCCTTTAACAAATATAAGATAGTTGTAGTTTTGTGGATTGGTTTCTGTGTCCTCTATTCTGTACCATTGGTCCACCCACCTGTTTTGGTACCAGTACCATGCTGTTGCTGGGAGCCATTAGCCAAGTAGGTATGACAATTTCCTTGCCAGCGTACCCCATGTTGCTGACATGTTGCAGCGACATTGAATGTAGGTGACCTTGCTCAAGGACCAAGGCAGATTAGGGTGTTCCCGGTTTTAAGATAATCGTGTTTAGGGCGTTCCCAGTTTAGGTTCCAGGTTTAAGGTTTAAGATTATTCCTCCTGGGAATAGGGCATATCCTGCTGCCTGAGTTCCCCTTGAGTTCTCACGGGATTCAGACAGTATATTTTGGAGATAGAAGCCCAGTGGAGGGGGATTTGGGAGAGAACGTGGATTTGGGCAGAAAACGTGGATTTCCCCAGAACGTGTTTGTAGACGGCTGGTGTGAGTTCGGGAATAAAGAGTTGCTGTTTGAATCTACAAGCTGTGTGGTGGCTCGTGATTGTGTGCCCAGCCAGACTGCGGCATTTGTGCCCAGCCAGACTGTGGCATGCTGTTTTTGTTACTATTGCTCTGTAGTATAGATTGAAGTCTGGTATTGCTATACTGCCTGATTCACACTTCCTGCTTAGCATTGTTTTTGCTATTCTGGGTCTTTTATTTTTCCATATGAATTTCATGATTGCTTTCTCTATTTCTACAAGAAAACCCATTAGGATTTTGATTGGCATTGCATTAAACCTATAGAGAACTTTTGGTAATATCGCCATTTTGATGATGTTAATTCTGCCTATCCATGAACAGGGTATATTTTTCCATCTTCTAAGATCTTCTTCTATTTCTCTCTTTAGGGTTCTGTAGTTTTCATTGTATAAGTCTTTCACCTCTTTTGTTAGGTTGATTCCCAAGTATTTTATTTTTTTGAAGATATTGTGAATGGAGTGGTTGTCCTCATTTCCATTTCAGAGGATTTGTCACTGATATACAGGAATGCCTTTGATTTATGCGTGTTGATTTTATATCCTGCCACTTTGCTGAATTCATTTATTAGCTCTAATAGTTTCTTTGTAGACCCTTTTGGGTCTGCTAGGTATAGAATCATGTCAACTGCAAATAGTGATAATTTAAGTTCTTCTTTCCCTATTTTTATGCCTTTAATTTCTTTCGTCTGTCTAATTGCTCTGGCCAGTGTTTCGAGAACTATGTTGAACAGAAGTGGAGAGAGAGGGCATCCCTGTCTTGTTCCAGATTTTAGAGGGAATGCCTTCAATTTTTCTCCATTCAGAATGATGCTAGCCTGAGGCTTAGCATAAATTGCTTTTACAATATTGAGGTATGTTCCTGTTATCCCTAGTTTTTCTAGAGTTTTGAACATAAAGGAATGCTGTACTTTGTCGAATGCTTTTTCCGCATCTATCGAGATGATCATATGGTTCTTATTTTTAAGTCTATTGATGTGGTGAATAACATTTATTGATTTCCATATATTGAACCAGCCTTGCATCCCAGGGATGAATCCTACTTGATCATGGTGCACAATTTTTTTGATATGTTTTTGTATCCGATTCGCCAGAATTTTATTGAGGATTTTTGCATCTAGGTTCATTAGAGATATTGGTCTGTGGTTTTCTTTCTTTGAAGTGTCTTTGTCTGGTTTAGGTATCAGGGTGATGTTGGCCTCGTAGAATGAATTTGGAAGTTCTCCCTCTTTTTCTATTTCCTGAAGTAGCTTGAAAAGTATTGGTATTAGTTCCTCTTTAAAGGTTTTGTAAAACCCTGCTGTATACCCATCCGGTCCTGGGCTTTTCTTAGTTGGTAGTCTTTTGATGGTTTCTTCTATTTCCTCAATTGATATTGGTCTGTTTAGGTTGTCTATATCCTCCTGACTCAATCTGGGCAGATCATATGACTTAAGAAATTTATCTATGCCTTCACTATCTTCTAATGTATTGGAGTATAAGGATTCAAAATAATTTTTGATTATCTTCTGTATTTCTGAAGTGTCTGTTGTGATATTGCCTTTTTCATCCCGTATGCTAGTAATTTGAGTTCTCTCTCTTCTTCTCTTCGCTAGCATCGCTAAGGGTCTGTCGATTTTGTTTATTTTTTCAAAGAACCAACTTTTAGTTTTGTCAATTTTTTCAATTGTTTCTTTTGTTTCGATTTCATTAATTTCAGCTCTGATTTTAATTATTTCTTGCCTTCTACTTCTTTTGCTGTTGTTTTGCTCTTCTTTTTCTAGGATTTTGAGATGAAGTATGAGATCATTTATTTGTTGGTTTTTTCTTTTTTTAAGGAATGAACTCCAAGCAATGAATTTTCCTCTTAGAACTGCTTTCAATGTGTCCCATAGATTCCGATATGTTGTGTCTGTGTTTTCATTTATCTCTAAGAATTTTTTAATTTCCTCCTTGATGTCTTCTATAACCCATTGATCATTCAGTAACCTATTGTTCATTCTCCAAGTGATGTATGCTTTTTCCTTCCTTCTTTTATCGTTGATTTTCAGTTTCATTCCATTATGATCAGATAAGATGCATGGTATTATCTCTACTCCTTTGTATTGTCTAAGAGTTTCCCTGTGACATAATATATGATCTATTTTTGAGAAGGATCCATGTGCTGCTGAGAAAAAAGTGTAACTGCTTGATGTTGGGTGGTATATTCTATATATGTCAATTAAGTCTAGGTTATTAATTGTGTTATTGAGTTCTATAGTTTCCTTATTCAACTTTTGTTTGGAAGATCTGTCTAGTGGCGAGAGAGGAGTGTTGAAGTCTCCCATGATTATTGTATGGTGGTCTATTAGACTCTTGAACTTGAGAAGATTTTGTTTGATGAACATAGCTGCACCATTGTTTGGGGCATATATATTTATGATTGTTATGTCTTGTTGGTGTATGGTTCCCTTAAGCAGTATGTAGTGTCCCTCTTTATCCCTTTTGATTAACTTTGGCTTGAAATCTATTTTATTTGATATGAGTATGGACACTCCTGCTTGTTTCCGAAGCCCATATGAGTGATATGATTTTTCCCAACCTTTCACCTTCAGTCTATGTATGTCTTTTCCTATCAAATGCGTCTCCTGTAGGCAGCATATTGTTGGGTGTTGTTTTGTGATCCATTCTACTAGCCTGTGTCTCTTAATTGGTGAGTTTAAGCCTTTAACATTTAGGGTTATTATTGAGATATGGGTTGTTCTTCCAGCCATATTTGTTTATTTATGTTACTAAACATGGTTTGTTTTCCTCTTTGATTATTTTCCCCCCTTTACTGTCCTACCTCCCACTGTTGGTTTTCATTGTTATTTTCCATTTCCTCTTCCTGTAATGTTTTGCATTTCCTGTAATCTTTTAAAATTCTCTCCTTATTCTGTATGTTGGGCATCTTCATTATAATGTGTCTAGGTGTGGATCTCTTATGATTTTGCACATTCGGCGTCCTGTAGGCTTCTAGGATTTGGGGTTCTGTCTCATTCTTCAAGTCTGGGAAGTTTTCTCGTATTATTTCATTGAATAGATTGCTCATTCCTTTGGTTTGGACCTCTATACCTTCCTGTATCCCAATGACTCTTAAGTTTGGTCTCTTTATGTTATCCCATATTTCTTGGATGTTCTGCTCATGGTTTCTTAACAGTCTTGCTGAGCTGTCTATGTTCTTTTCCAGTTGAAATACTTTGTCTTCATTGTCTGATGTTCTATCTTCTAAGTGTTCTACTCTGCTGGTAGTATTCTCAATTGAGTTTTTAAGTTGGTTTATTGCTTCCTGCATTTCTAGGATTTCTTTTTGTTTGTTTTTTATAACCTCTCTCTCCCTGTATAGTTGATCTTTTGCTTCTTGGATTTGTTTATGTAATTCATTGTCGAAGTGATCTTTCATTGTCTGATTTTGCTGTCTAATGTCTTCCTTGAGACTCCAGATCATCTGAAGCATGTATATCCTGAATTCTTTATCTGACATTCCATCTGCTGCAGCTATTACCTCTTCTAAATTTGAGTTGAACTGCATTGTTTGTGGTCCTTTCTTTCCTTGTCTTTTCATACTGCTCGCGTTTCTTTCTGCTTGGTGAAACTGTTGTGTTTTTGAAATTTTCCCCCTATATATTTATATTGCTCTTGTATAGTTGGAAAGTCTCCCTTGCAGGGGCGGGCAGGGGCTGTGATCCTCCTCCAATTGGGGTGATCTGTCTACCATGCTGACGGCCCACTGGGCCTGTTCTGCCGGTCGGTCGCAGCTCTGCCTACCTTGCGGGCGCGGGCGGCGGCTCTGCTCTGCCCCATTCCAATTGGGGTGACGTGACTACCACGCTGGTGGGCCGCTGGGCCTGTTCCGTGCACGGGTGAAGGCTCTGCTCTGTCCCTATTCCAATTGGGGTGACGTGTCTACCACGCCGGCAGGCCGCTGGGCCTGTTCCGCCGGTCGGTCGCAGGTCTGCCTACCTTGCGGGCGTGGGCAGCGGCTCTGCTCTGCCCCTACTCCAATTGGGGTGACGTGACTGCCACGCCGGCGGGTCGCTGGGGCTGTTCTGGGCGCGGGCGGCGGCTCTGCTCTGCCCCTCTGGCTTGATGACAAATTGAGAGAGACTTGGGTGTTTTTGACTCACTTTCTTTACCAGGAGACCAACTGTTTCTGTCGCCGCTGGTATCGATGAAGTTATCTCCTCCGCTGCTTTCTGATGACATCAGATCTCTGCCATGTTGGTATCCCATGTGAATGGCAGCATTTCGTTCACTTTGCCGGGTGACCAAAGCAACGGGTGAGTCCTGACCGGCCCTCACAAGCCCCGTCTCAGTCCTGTTGCCACTGCCTATGAAGGTTCGGTTGGTATTTACCTCCACAGTATTCAGCAGGACCCAGACCGAGAAGCAGTTTCCGCGGGTTCTTTAGCCCTGGGCCAGAGCAGTTCCAGGAGCCGGAATTCAGCTGCTCCGGGCTCGGTGTATGTTCTGATAGGAGCAGGCTCCAAGAAGCAGTTTCCACGGGTTCTTTAGCACTGAGCCTGAGTAATTTGTCTGCGAGATGCAGGCAAATGGCAGCCTGAAATTACCTTTTCTATAGCTGAATGAGCTGCGATCAGTCGAAAACAGGGATGGTGACGTCAGCTCTCCAAGATGGTGGCCGCTGGCTTCCTCTGTGGTTTGACCGGTGTGGAGAACCGAATTGGACCGCTTCCTTCCCCGTCTCAAACCCAGAATTCAGCACTGAGTACAGTAATTGCACAGCTGGCAGGAGCCTGCAGAATCTGCAGCGCTGTATCTTTGCGTTGCTATCTCGTCATTTCCCAGCGCGCCGCAGACTCTAGCTGCGGGGCGATTTGCTGAATAAGCAGTGTGACCCTCCGTGCGGACAAATCGCTCGCGTTTGAGCCCCCCGTAGCTGATCCTCGTGCGATGGAAATCCTTCCTCTAGGTTTTGGAGCACCCCAATTTTGCTGGAAATTCCTAACAAGATAGCTTTTAGCCGTTCTAACTCGTCATTCTCCCGCTCAGTGACGCGGTACACGGGGGTAATGCACTCCCTTCGCCGCCATCTTCCCCATCTTCATATTTGGACTTCTAATCAAGTGTTGTTTCCACCACACTACAGGTTTCAGATGCCAGGTGTCTACAACTCTCTGATTCTTTCCTGTTGAAACAGGATCAATAAGTAGAATGTAGGGCTGGGATGTACCTCAATGGCAAAGCACTTGCCTTGCATTTGCAAAGTCCTGGGTTCAATCTTCATTTCCAAAAAAAGGAAAGACACAAGAATAACCCCTCCCCTCCACAAAAATGTATAATACATATTAAGTGCTCCATGAAGTCTACAGGAGACAAAGCTAACCTAGAGGAGAAAGTGGGTAACTCTCTGGGGATGGCCAAGAAGCATTCTGAGGGAATTAATGTCTGCATAAGGTTGAAAAAAAATTGGGAATGGATATTCCAGGAAGAACCAGAACTATTCAGAGTTAAGAAAATTATGTCAGATTTTAGGTACAGGTTGATACTCCTAGAGAGTAAAATAAGGAACTCTGATGGAGTCAGAAAAGACCTTTGGTTTTTTTCTATTTAAGTAGAGAAATGCTTGGTTAAATCCATACATACATGAATGAATTATCCTTCAGAATCCCTGAGCTATACAAGTTTCTATGGCTTCTACGGCCATGAGAATCTTGTTCTCATAATGAACTCTAAACAGCTATTAAAATAAAATGAAAATCTAGATCTGTGCTTTGCCAGCCTGTCTTTGTTCCATCAGAGCCCTTCTTTCAAACAGTATTTGCACAGTGCTGTGGTCATATTTGTATTGTGAGTCAATGACAGAATTGGATGGGACTCATTTCCTGTCTCCCACTCTTTATTCCAACCCTACCCCCAACTTCAACCCCACACTGTCTATCATCCTGCATAAAGGGTCTTACATATTTTAAAGTAGGTTGCTTTCCATATCTAGACCAGAAAATTAGTCTCATAAAATAAAGCCAAATATTTTATTTTAGGTTTTGTCCTATTCTCAAATGCAAACTGAGCTTCACTCTCTCTTGTAGCCCCAGCGAAGGTGCTAAAGAAAATGGAATGGTGGTGCCAAAATACTGGGAAGTCAGGGCCAGAAGACTCCGCATGCTGCAGAATTTATCCTGTGTAATTGAAGTAGAAAGTTAGCCACAATCCCAGCCCATCTATAATGCTTAACCATACTTTGGCTGGATGTTCAAGTAAAAATTTCCAGTCTTTCCATTCTATTTTTAGTTCTGATGATACATCAACCAAATGTAATCACAATGTTCTTTTTGCCTTTTTTTGAAAACTCTCTAAGCTTTAACCTCAACAAGCAGACTTGTGGAAAATTAGGGTAAATACAGACTTTTCAGCAAATTCTTTGGGAGACAAGGCATTTGAACTATAATACTGGAATTAAGTTACATGTAGAAGAATATTGGAAGTATTTTATAGTTTTAATTTTCTTTCATTCACTAGTGTGAACACATGGTAGATTGATATATTCTTTCTGCCTTAATTGCAAACTAAGTTTTACTTCCATTCATTCATTCAAAAAATACTTACTGAGTGGCTATGATATGTCCAGCAATAACAAATATGACAAACGAGATCTTTGTCCTTGGAATAAAAGAGATAGTAAAGTAAGCAAACACACGTGTTCAAGCCTATAGCAAAATATTGCAGACATTATGAAAAAAAAAATTAGGACAGATCACATAAAGTTGGCAATGGGGCTCAGAAAAGGAGCCACAGGGAAGAGTGCACAGAAGACATGGCAGGTTGGTGAGGATGGCAAGGGCTTATGGGAGGGTAATCCAATAGGCCAGCAGAAGTTACAACAGGAGCAAAGAAGGAAAGACACCTGTAAGCTTAGTCTAGTATATCCCAGACTTGCACAGCTCCTAGACCTTTATAAAGGAAAAAGTTTCTCATGTATCTTAGAGTCACTTTGTTTTCTCAACCATGTAGAAATATACCACTGCTATAAACCCTAATATGTTAGACTATTATATAAGTATAAACCAAAATTAGTTGTAAAAATTACAAAACTGATATCATTCAAGTAATATCAGTTTGTGGTATGAGTGATAATTTTCTGGAGTAAAATCATTCAGGTTGCTGTGACTCTTTGGAATTTGACACATCTATGCTACCTTGTTGTAAATGGTGACACATTTCTTTCATTGCCTTTTCTTTTTTTTACAGCATGAGGTGGGAGGTACCAGGGATGAACTCAGGGGCACTCAGCCCTTGAGCCACATCCCCAGTCCTATTTTGTATTTTATTTAGAGACAGAGTCTCAGTGAGTTGCTAAGTGCCTCGCTGTTGCTGAGGCTAGCTTTGAACTTGTGATCCTCCTACCTCAGCCTCCCAAACTGCTGGGATTACAGGTGTGCACCACTACACCTGGCTTGCCTTTTCTTTTAATACTAGAACTATGGCCTGCACTTTACTCATACAGTAAGCTGCAATGTTCCTTCTACAAGGAACAAATCATTGAAAATATTGTCTGCCTTTCTTCTTTATTCATTAGTCCATGACAACAAGACAGTTTTGTGGTGACACACAATTAGAAAAGTGGCCATAATTCTAGACCCTCATTCCTCAAAAACGAGGTCCACAGAGAAGCAGCGTTGGTGTCACCTGGGAGCTGTCTTGAAATGCCTTGGGCCACACAGGAGTTACTTAATAAGTTGGCCCCTCAAGATGACCTCTGGGTGATTCCTAGGTGCATTAAAGTTTAAAAGCCACTGCTATTGATTATTCAAAAATGCTTATTTTATTTTTAAAGGCAATCATCAAAATTAAAACAAAAATAAAATTTCTCATAGAGACCTCTTGACCTGCTGATGATCGCTCTCACTGGCCCATGAGGGAAATGTAAAGAAACTCAGCTTAACGGAAGCATAATTCCAGAGGCAAAAGATAAGGCAATCAATAAGGTTAGAGAGATAACAGAAACTGGTTTGGCCCACTAAGGAGTTTGAACTATATCCATTAATCAATGAGGAGCCACTGAAGGATTTTAAGCCCTGGAGAGAACTATGAGTTTTGCTTTTTTAAAAAAGATCACTCTAACTGCAACCATGGATTAGAGAACAGCTGACCAGAGCCATGGAGGCCAGCTAGGGCTTATTTTAATTGCTCAGACAGCGAAGGCTGAACTAGTGTTGAAGCTGGGCTAGAGAGGAGGGGTTGGACATAAGAGATACCAAGGTGGTTTAGTGACTGTTTGCATATCAAGTCTCTTCCCCAGCCAACTAAGGTAAGGGAATGCAATTTGAAGTAGGTTTAAGAAAAAGCATGAAGTGTAGCAATGTGTCATTATTCAACTTGTGTTTTATTTGGAGTACCCATTGAGGAGTTACCTAGGGGATAGCAGCTACAAGCATCCTCCTGGAGATGCAAATTTGGGAATAGTGAAAGTAATTGTAAGAATAATGATCAGGGAACAAATTTATGAAGAAGACGGGGAATTTTACATTACTACCATTTAGTTTACACATTTAAATGGTGTTTTAGACAACTTTTCCACTGCTGTGACTAAAGGACGCAACCAGGACAAATAGAGGAGGAAAGGTTTATTTGAGGGCATACTGTTTCAGAGGTCTTCGTCCATAGAAGGCTGGCTCCATTCCTCCGGGCTTGAGGTGAGGCTGAACATCATGGCGGGAGAGTGAGGCAGAGGGAAGTAAGACACATGGTGATCAGAAAGCAGAGAAAGAGAGAGAGACTCCACTCTCCAGATACAAAATATATACCCCAAATGCCGCAGTCCGGCTGCAGCAAAGTAACGGGGGGGGGGGGGGGGTGACAAGCAATTTGTGAAGACTGATACAGCAGGAGTGGGAGCCGTTTATTGTAGGACAGGAGGGGTATTTATACATTCCACACAGCTTATCTTAATTAGCATAAACTAGATACAGCAGTCAACCAATAAGGAATCTCCACACTTAATGGCTCGCTGGCGTTACTTCACAAACCACTCCCTCTGGCAAAATGCCAGGCGCCATCCTGACTTGTTTACAGACCCTAACACCCAAAGCCACCCCTTAATGAACCACTTCCTCTAGCCACACATCCCTGCCTCTAGTTACCACTCAATCTCATCAGGGATTAATTAATTCACTGATTGGGTCAAGGCTATAATCCAATTATTTCTCTTCCTAATCTTGCATTTTCTCACACGTGAGCTTTCAGAGGACACCTCACATCCAAACCATAACAAATGGGTTCCCGGCTTTTACAGAATGCCTGCTTCTGTTCTATACTCTTGGCCAAAATAATATGATAATTCCCATTTTGACACAAGCTAAGGGTCCTCCTACATAACTTGGGGTAGTCCCAGTTCTAGACTGATTGAGCTGCTAATTGTTTTCCTTGTGTTTGACGATGTCCTGAAACAGCAGATAAGAACTAAGATTTTTCTTATTTGAGGAAAAAAGTGTTTTTCATTAATACTTTGTTCTAGTCAATGGCAGTCTCCTTACATAATTCCTCAGTCACTTCTCACTGCCTGGAATGGAAGAAAGGAACTGATATTAGTCAAGGAATGTCACAAGCAGATCCTTAGGCTGGGCACGGTTTTCAAGAATGGAGAAACTATCCCTTCATTCCTCCTATGTCATCATTGTTATCATGGAGTCTACCAGCATGGAGGGACAACCTGAAAATCCTTCTTCTCCCTCTTCCTGTCAAGCAAGCTCTTTCACTATTTGGATCCCTGTTTTTCTCCCTCTTTAACTTTCTCTATCCACAGCAAGAAGGGAAGTCCAGTCCAGGTCATTCAGGTCCTGAGTCGTCCTTTGGTCTTCTAAGCAAGGCACCTCGGTGTGAGACAAGTTCTCAGTTCTGATATGACACCCTAACACCAGGGGTGTCACTGTGGTAATAAAGGTTCTCCTTCCCTGTCTTATCTCAATTTTCCTCCTAACACAAAGGACAGGGTCAGGAAAGGAAGCCATCCTGTTACCTATCTACATCTACCATCCTTGCCCACTGTCAGTGTCCCCTACTTTCTGTGTGAGTTGAACTCAGAGGTCTATGATAAAACTAAGTTTTTAAAATATAGATATATACTTTTAAAAACTGATAACTTTTTCTACAGATAAAGACAATCCTTAAGTGCATCGAAAAGCTTTCACCTTTACCATGAGAAGGTTAACGCGAGCACTAGGGGTGTGAACAAGGCAAGGGAAGGAGGGTGTCTTCCTTGTCAGATGACAAGCAGAGGTCCTGACTGTAAGAAGGCTGCCCCTGGTGTTGGCATTTAGCTGGGTCTCTGCAGACCATTCCCCCTACATCTTCTCTCCTTGCCCAATCTCAAAACTGCATCACCCACATCTCTTTATAAAACTGCTCTTCCTTCTTGGGGGTCTAACTGCACTTATTCTAAATCAGCTGTTCCCAAACTGTAGCCAGCATTGGCATTATGCTTGATAAAATTCAGGTATTGGGCATCTCCTGCAGAGTTTTGGATTCTGTAAATAGAGGTTAGAGCCCAAGAATTTGCAATTCTTACCTGTTCCCAGTTGATACTAATGCTGTTTATCTTAGATTCCAAGTATTCACTCATCAATTTATAAAGAAATATTTATTGACCACACACTACATGCCAGACCATGCATTTCACACAGCATTCCCTTGCCCTAAAGTAGTCCTCTCCTGGAAGCCAGCCACCCCTGGCAATTTCAGATACTTAGGGATTTTGGAATGGTTCTCCTCCACAAGGTCTTTTCCACTAATTTGATCACAAACATTTTCTTCAGTACAGTATCAAGGGAAACCCTATTCTAAACTAGGGTCAGTTGTTCCAAATTCTAAATTTGTGCAGTGATGACTAATGAAATTTTTGTTGCTCTCCAAAATAGACTTTTAAAGTTAAATAGGAGACTGATTAAGACTAAATTTGGAAAGTTGGTTTGATTCTATTTTGCTTGTATTTTTAAGCTATAGAAGTAATTTTTGGAACAATTGGATATTTGATGATATTTTTATCATATATTAATTTTCTTAAGTTTTAGTTATATTAGAGAATGTCTTTGTTCTTTGGTCATGCTGAAATATTTAGGGATGTATCAAGATACCTAAAATTTACTTTTAATGTTTCACATGCACACAAACACACATACACATCAATATATATAATGACAAGAGAGATAAAAATAAATATGGCAGATGTTGACACTGCTGAATCTAGGTAGAGAGCAGGAAGGTAGTAATATGTGGGGTTTTTTTCAACGTTACTACATATTTGAAAAATTTTCTTAATACAAAGTTTTTTGGGAAAACAGGTTTAGAAGAATTATAATAGTTGATGAAATATTTATCTGTTACATCAATAAGATTTTCAGTATTTGGTAAATTTTGTTCTACTTGACACCATAATGTGATAGAATTCAGAAAGCTTTATAAAGCTTTGAAACATCCTTTTAAAGACCACAAGAACTAGGTGAAATGTGCTGCAGCAGTACCAAGAATCAAGATTACTACTTTTATTTACCTAGTAAACTCAAGTATAATCTCAGCAATCTATGCCTGTCTCACAATAGAAATTTAATAAGCTGGTATCTGGAAAAAAATCACTAACAAGTATAAAAATAGAAACTCAACTCTTTCTGAAGAAATTGAAAAAATAATTTTGTCTTGCTATTATAATACATAATTTAATAAAATTTTCTAATTTCATTTCCAGATAAAAATCCATACTGACAGAATGCAAGTTAGAGTAAATTATGAGAGACAATGCCATGAATTTTACTTTATTTCTCCTGAAGCAAGTTGCCACTGTGACTACTGGTTGCAGAAGCTCTTTCAAAAATTTTTCCCCCATCTGAAATGCTTGAACCATAGAGACTGTGGGTCTGTTCTTTTTCAATTATCCTTATCACATTCATTAGTGTGCTTCACTCTGATTGAATTATGACTTCTCTTTCCTGGATGTGGAGCCATTTATTCGAGTGAGTTTCCTTAAGCCCCATCTGGCTTGTTATTTTCCTCATCAAATCTTTCGCCTTGGCTGGGGACTATAACCCTGTGCTGCAGGGAAGCTGTTCTAGCACAGATGTATCCAGGGACTGGAAGCACAGATAAAGAGTGCTACTCCTTTTTTCATGTTCAGAAGTGTTCCAGCCCCAAGCAGAGAGACCTCTTCAACAAGTGGATGGAAGCCTTCCTTTGTTTCTCTACAAACATTGTCTAACACCTCTGTTAGAGCAGGCATGCAAAACAACATTTGTTAGGTATCTTCCATGGGTTGATAGTGTGCAAGAGCTATAGAGACAATCTAGATATGATCTAATTGGAGTCTAAAAACAAAGGGTGTAAATGTGGAAAAAAAAACTATAAAAATATAAATTTGTATAAGTGACCTAATACAAGTATTCCCTGTGGTGTGATCATGTTTATACTGGAGCAAGTTATCTGATGGTTTTTGTTCATTTGTTCATTTGCTCTTTGGTGCCTCAGTGTCATTGTAAAACTCCTGCCTCCAGAGGTAGTTGAAGATTGGTAGATCAAATGTAGTTGCTCAGTTAATGCTTGCTTCCTGCCTCTGCACTCAGTGGTTGCTATGGAATCCAGCAGAGGCCACACCCTTTAGGGTTTCAATGAGAAGTGAGGCTACCTCACTTCCTCTTTGCGCACACATGGATGGAGTGTTGAAAACTCTACCTGTGATTGATTCTTACTTTTGGTATAGAAGAGATTCCGTATCCTACCTTTGAGTCACAGGCTTAGAAATAGCTCAAGTCTAGACTAGAACTAAAAATGACCCTAGTAGAACAATGAATGTTATTTCATCATGAGTTCAGAATGGTGTCTGGCACACAGTAAGCACTTAATAAACAATAGTCATTTTCACTACCACTATCATCCCTAATTTTATACATTTGGAAGTTCTAAAGCTTAAAAGGTCAATTATCCTAAATACCCAGCTTATAAATGACCATTGTGTGATCATTTGAGTAATGTTTTTACTTAAATTCATTAGACTGAAAATTTAGTTAGAACAGGATTGAGGTTAGTTTTTTCTTACTCTTATATTTCCAGCATGTGTGCAGCATCCATCAATGATAGATACCTATAAATATTTTTTAAATACATTTTTTTAAGGATGATTTTTTTTTAAGCTAGATAGACTGAACTGAATTCTCAACTCCAGGCACTTCTGACTTTGTAAATTTAAGTAAGTTAACCATTTTGTCATAACTTCCTCACCAAGTGGGAAACTGGGTCTTGGAGGACTTGCCTAGCCCATGTCAAGGTCCTGGGTTCCACTCCCAAGACCACACAAAAGAAAATGAGGGGGCTGGGGCTCAGTGGTAGAGTGCTCACCTAGTATGTGTGAGGCACTGGGTTTGATCCTCAGCACCACATAAAAAATAAATAAACAAAATGAAGGTATTAAAAAAAAAAAGAAAGAAAACGAGGCCACTGAAGTGATGTAGGTAAGAACTCTGAATTTCATGCCCACTACATGAAGGAGCTGTATTTTTTTTTTTTTTTTTTTTAATAATCTTTTTTCTCTTCCTGGTTTTCTCTTACCAAACATCATACTTTGCCACAAGGGGGCAATACTAAATGGAAATCATATCAAAATCTATGCCTAAGTAAAGTTTTTCCTCAATTTAAAACAGTTGACACCTCTCTCTGCCTCCCCCCAGTCCCTTTCTCTCCTCCCCTCATAAGTGTAATTAGTTGATGTGGCTTTTATGCCTATATTACTGTCCTTTTTCTTGTTCCTCTTGCTCAGAAATCAATATAACACAAACCTCAGGGCTGGAAGGCCTTTGGTCACAGGCGCCCTCTGCAGTCACTCTGGCTGGCTTAGTCGGTGGTCTGGGCTTGCTGTGGCCAGTGCCCTCTCTGTAACCAACCCTGCATCCTGAGGATCATGGCTGTGCTTCTTTCTTGGACAGCACCTCTTCGTTATATTAATTTACCTACAATTCAGCGTGGAAAACTAAACCTATCTATATTATTTTTCAAAAGGGTAATGCTTCTGAGTTGTGTGGGCTCAAATATTGAGAGTTTTACTGAATTCCTGCTTCATCCATGATGTCACATGGTACGTTTCCTTCCTTTATTTAACCTGCTTCTGCTCATCTCTTTACTATCTCAAGAGTACCTACCTACCTGATTCAAGCTCTCTTCTCAGCTCTCAACCACTTAAGACTTTAGCTTGTTGGTCTTCCAATCATTGCTCTTTAGTCCTTTTATTGGATAATGAGCCCTTGCTATCCATAGACTCATACAAATGTGGTCTGTGTTCTGTGGTCTTCCTGTGAAAGACTACCATGTCTAACTTCCAGACAAAGCAAAGTTTTTTTTCAACCTAAGCTATCTTTAGCATTTGTCAGTGTTTCACAACAGATGTTGAGAGGGCCTTTGCAACTTGTGGGAGCATTTTTTTTTTTTTTTGGCTGCAAAAGATAATGTTACTAAGTCACGTAGGCTGCTGTTGCTAATGATGTGAATGCTTGTCTACTGGAGTGTACAATATCATACACCACCAGTCTGGAAGAAATAATGATGTTAGGAACATTGTGTGGGACAAAAATAATAATGGGAATGCTTTTAATAAGGCAGAATAAACTACCTGTTATCTAAAGGCTTAATCTGGACTTTCCTTTTCTGCTGGTAGAAGAGACTCTAAGAAATTGTGAATGCAAAAAGTTATGTATGTGATTTTAAATACACAATCTGGTTCTTAGGTCTCCTTTGCTTCTCTCATTAGTGGCTGAATCACTTAAGGAAAATAAGACAGACACAAAAGGGCACTGTATTGATCCCACTGATACAAGGCATCAAAATTGTCAAATTCATAGAAATAGAAAGTAGAATGATGGTTACTAGGGACTGACAATAAGGAATCACTGTTCAATGGGCACTGAGTCTCAGCTGGGGAAGATGAGAAAGTTCTGGACGTGGAAGGTGGCGATGATGGCACAAGATTGTGAATGTACTTGATGTCACTGAATTGTGCACTTAAATATGGTTAAGGTGGTAAATTTTATGTTATGTACATTTAACCACAAACAAAAGTGTTTTAGAAATGAAATCATGTGTTTTTGTTCATTTGGGTACAATATTGTTTTTCTAGACATGATGTAAGATTGAACTAGAAATGATATAAAACCTACTTTCAAGGAACATGTTTTGGGACAATATAATGAACAGGGAGGAATGCAAACAGTGACAATATATCTGCCCGTCTCACTTCAGGAAGTGCTGAAATGTTCTCTGTTCAGTTACCCTTTACCAGACTTCAATTTAACTTGGGATATCTGAGTCTGGGAGGCTTAAGTCTATCTAACTAACTGAAAAATAACAACTTGACAGTAACATTTACTGTGTGCATATTACGGATCAGACATGTAGTAGGTGAAGAAAAAAGTTTTAGGCAGGTTTACAAATACCATGTATTTGTTTACTATCCCCTACAACCTATTTGCTCTTAAATAAAAACAGACAGAACTCCACACACCCCTATTCAGAATTAAGAAAACAAACAGTCATTTATCTGTGCCAGTCACCATGCCAAAGCTCATGTCAGCCAACAATATTTGTGAAGCTAACCAAGCGGCTGGCAGTGCCACACATTGTGAAGTGGAAACTTTTGGAAAGGCTACCTACATTTCAGCCCATTAAAAACTCACATTCAGACAAGCTGCAGGTGTAGACAATCTTTTATTTATAAACCTTTTCTCTTGGAAAGAATCAGGTTCAAAACTGACAGTAAATCCACCTCAAAGCAAAATCATTTCTGGTGTCTCTCAAGTAGCTGGGTTAATGTGGCATAAAAAAAAAGCCTGACTAGCAGGTATAATTAAAGTATGAATCATGGAACAAGTCATGAGTAACCCTGAAGCACCTACAAGAGAAAAGTTTATTTACAACACACTAAACTTTATACACTAATGGATGAAGGACAGATGGAACATCTTGATTCCACCTAAAAGCAATGATGGACCTGAGTGGAAAAATTGATGATGAATGGCATCAGTGACATTATTGGTACAACATCTCTGTGAAGTTGTGGAACACAGCACGTTTTGCCTCGGATTATACCAGGGCTTCTTCAATGTATTTTAATTTCTGGGAGCAGCTTAAGATCAGGTACAATGCTTTGCTTTATGTATCTTTCTATATATAAACCACTTCTCCATCCAGATCCTAATAATGTAGAAGGCAGGCATAAAACATGCAACTACATACATGAATGGGTAAATGAGAACCCATATCTTAGAATCTAGAATAAATCTACCCTGACATGTAAGACTCCACAGAAAACCAAAGATTGACACCCAACATACTAAATGCTACTTATCAAAGACTGTTGATGCATTTTTAAAGAATTAATCATAGGACTTTGATTTCATGAAAAACAAGAAGAGATTGTTATATTTTATCCTATTTCATATCTCAGCAGTTGGCATTAGATTTAGTTGCTTGGAACAGCAACATGGCAAAAGTTGAAAGGAAACTTATTTATTTGGCTAGACTGTTTTTTTTTTTTTTTTTTTTTTTTTGTCTTTCAGGCTATGATGAATAGTTGTAAAATCACCGTAGGTGAAAAACAGTCCATGGCTGTTCATTTTATTCCATTATCTGACAAACATTATTGTTTCCCCCTATGCCACTGAATGAGACTTATTTAATTGACAGATACTAGGTCAACACTTGGAATTATGTAATTGTGATTGGTCTTTTTGCCAACATGTTGAGAATGAATAGTGAAAATATGGATGTAAGGTTTTTAAATCTGAATTCCTTGGTCTAGAAGAATTTAAACCAAACCATCAAACATACTATTTACATTATCATATTTGTTTTAGTTTACATGCAATTTTTTTTTCTGGTATTGGGGATCAAACCCAGGGCCTCATGCATGCTAGGCAGGCACTATACTACTGAGCTATATCCCCATCCCTACATGCTATTTTTAATGTTTATGTATATTTTTTTAAAAATGAAACTAAATGTCTTGAAGTTCCCTTGAAACTTAATTGGGAAAAATGTAAAGCACTTTAATGGATTTTTTCCCATGATCTGTAGAAGAGTTAACAGATGGTTCAAATGGACAAAGCAATGAAAAAATAGAAATTAAAAACAGATACTTAAGAAAAGTAACTGAGTCTCAAAAATCCTATAGATGACAGCAGATGAGATGTATATCAGAAATTTCTCTTGCTGTCAAAGTTGCAAGAACAGAAATTTATTAGATGGACCTCTACCAGATGGGGAACAGCCTGTTAGTATGAATGAACTAACTACTGTTTGAAACTTCTGCCCACTTCAGTGATTTGAAAATCACCCTGCTTCTAGGATGATTCCATCCAAATGCCAATGCAAGATACTAATATTGTGATGCAAATAAATATTCATCTATCAGTAAGAGCACCTAAGTCCAAGGTGCTTTCTTGGGACAGGTTAGGAATGACTGAAAAATCTTCCCAGCAACTGAGAAAAAAAATACTATTACATTAGTCTGGATTGATGAAATTGAGGGGTGGGAAAGAGACAAGTCTCAACTTGGAACTTGTATGCATGCAGTGGGGGAAGTATCGAGTTAATATAAACTAACGCTATAAGTAGTATCTTCCAAGTATTCAAACTTCGGGAAAAGTTAACATTGGTTTCTCACCCAGGCATTCTAAGGAGTGGATGAAGGAGAGAAGCGATAGGCATGTATTTTAGGAGTTGGTGATTCTTTGTGGAGTGCGGGATCTCGGTGTCACCGTGGGCCAGTAGAGACAGGCGCCCAGGATGGGACAGGGTTAACGCCTGGGGCATAGGCAGGAGTTGTTTGGCCACTGCAATGCTGGGAGTCCTGAGCAAAGTGCGGGAGGGTGGGCGGGGGCAAGAGGGTAAATGGGCGGGTGGGGGGCGGAGTGGGAGTGCGGCGACGGGGAGGAGGGTCTCAGAGCCCAGGCCCGATTTGCAAGCTCTCTGACTGAGCCTGCGTTCGTGGAGGGGGAGGGTTTCCCCTGCCTGGCGGACTTGCTGCCGGGCGCTTCGGGCGCACAGCGCCAAAGACTGTCAAGAGAGTACGGGAGTGGAACTGCCGGAAGTGTCTGCGCGCCGTGGGAGAAACTTTGCTGCCCCGGCTGCGGCCCGGAGCCTCTCCACCCTAGTGCTCTGAGCGACGATGCGCCCCGATGACAACGACCTGAGCAGACCCGCGCCTCGGCCAGCCGCCCGCGCCTGCGTTCGCCTTGCCTCTGGGGAGGAAGACTAGCCCGGCGCAGGCGGCTCGGCGAGCGGGGCCCGTTTCCTCCGCGCCGTCCCCTTGCGTCCCGGCGCGTTCTCCGCGATCGCGCGTCCCCAGCGCCGGCCGCGGTCGCCGGCTGTCCCTACCCTGACCGCCGGCCCCGACGTGCCCTCGGCCGCAGCTGGCAGTGCTTGTGCCATGGGGCTACCCACTCTGGAGTTCAGCGATTCCTACTTGGACAGTCCGGACTTCAGGGAGCGACTGCAGTGTCACGAGATTGAGTTGGAGCGAACCAACAAGTTCATCAAAGAGCTCATTAAGGACGGCTCTTTGCTTATTGGGGCGCTGAGGAGTAAGTAGAAGACCGGCTTGGGAGGGAAGGGAGCGCGCCAGGATCTGGAGAGTCCCCGCGGGGTGTGGGTCCGAGGGTTGGGTTGGAGGAGACGGAGCTTCTTTTGTTTGAATGGATTTGGGGACAAAAGCTGAAGAGCTCCCCTGCTGGTGGCCAACAAAGTTTGTTCTTAGGTGTTCTTATTTGCTTTCATGTCTGCAGAGAAGGGAAAGTTTCCTAAGGGACACAGAGTATATCCTAAGGAAAGTCACTCAAAGTCACCTTTCTCATCACACCGCTGGAAAGTTGTTGGGGGCTTTTACTTTCCGTGTGTGTGTATGTGCCTAGTTTGAACACTTTTTAAAAATTCCTTAAAAAGGAGGGGGCTAAGAACATTTTTAAAGATGAAATTAAGCTAGTCTTATTTTCAAAGACAATTATCAATTTTTCATATACTTAAATAGCTTGTCACTGGCCACAGTCATTGAGTCGGCTTTTAAAAAATTACATATTTGAGTTTTGCCATTTAGTAAGATGATCAAAGTTAGTATGGCACCAGTGGGTTTAAATCCTTTGCAAGTTTCCTGTGCGCGTTAAGTTCTGGTTTACATTGTGTGTGGTGTTGGTAGAGCCTTGAGGGTGAGAGTTCAGGGGCTAAAGGTCAATCTGAACTTCCGTGGAATGTAACTACCCTCATGACTTCTCCAGCCTCCCACCCTTATACCTCCTGACAGGATTTTATTTTCTTCTTTCCTGCTTTGGAACTTCACGTTCAATTACTAAGACTAAAAAGTTAGTCTGAAACTTTTTATACTTTGCATCCCATACAAGGAATTGAGTGACTAATGATAAGGATTAATTACCTTTCCCAGGACATATTTGCATCTTTTTTTTTTTTTTTTTTGGCCGGGTGGGGGGAGTACCTGGGAATGAACTCAGGGGCACTAGACCACTGAGCTACATCCCCAGCCCTATTTTGTATTTTGGTTTAGAGACAGGGTTTCACTGAGTTGCTTTGCGTCTTACTTTTGCTGAGGCTGGCTTTGGACTCTTGATCCTCCTGCCTCAGTCTCCCCAGCAGCTGGGATAACTGGCGAAGGCCATGGCTCCTGGTCTCATATTTGTGTCTTAATGGAAGTTTTTGAACGCTTTAGTTTCTGAAATGAAACCCTGGAGTCTTTGGCCTCTGATGGCTGGGTGAATGAGGTATTTTCACCAGGTTGAGCAGCCTTTGGGCGATTAAGTATTCCCAAAGACAGATAGAGGGACAGCATCTTTGTTTATGTCAGTGCAAGGTCAGCAACATGATGAGGATGTGTGTGTGCCTGAAACTGAGATACTTAGCCTCTGATCTGTATTTGAAGCATGTATTATTAGTAAGAATGGGGCTTAGAGAGATGTCTTGAGATTTATGTGTTCCCTAAATCTCTTTTTGTTTTAACCATCCCAAATGCTAAAACATTTACTTTCCACTTGTGCTGTTTAACCAGGGTAAAGAAAACTTGTTTTATGTCCGTATTTGCTTAGTTTCTAAATTTGAGGCTGCTACAGTAATGGTGTTTACAGTGACGGGTGAGAAATAAAGTTTATTAGCAGTTCTTTGTATGTTGAATAGACTCACATGTGAACTTTCCTTCCTCTGGTTTGTGAATCCTGGTTGAAGTCTCTTTCATGTTAGAGAGCATGATGCTTCTTCAAAAAGAGCGTCCCTATCTCAAGTACTAAGTGTGGGACTGATTCTTGCTGGAGCTGCCAGATGTTCTATATTTTCCTTCCACTCTGCATGAGATTAACTTCAGTGTTTTGAAAGTTGAAAATGCTTACATAGCTATGATAAATGCACTGACATACACATTATTTTACTCCTGATGTTACATACTTTCTTGTGATTCTTGAATCTGGCTTTGTAAATATCAGGTGATTCCCATCTTTATAGCTATGCTCTTTCATTTATAAGTGAAGATACCATGAGAATGTAAGTTCCTTGATAGACCTAGCCTTATTAATTTGGCCTCATGCACTTAAATATACAACCCGCTGTCTTTGTAGGTTTCTTAGCTTTGTGAGAGTATATACTCTAACCAACGTTTGATTATTACTGTTTTCATTGTGGAAGGGAAATATTTTATTCTTTGTAAAAAGAATTCCCAGCATCAGCTGCAAAATGGGAAGTTTTAGAGCAAAGGAATCCTGAAGTCACATGATAGCACTGCTTTTTTTCCCCACCAAACCACCTTAGGTCCCTTGGGGAGGATGCTTGAGGCTAGCCTGCAGCTGCTAAATGCTGATTAGATAAGTGTCTAAAGGATTTGAGACCTGCTTAGTCCTATCCCAGGTACATTAAGGAAGCACTCTCTCCCCAAGTCCTGTCCCTCCTGTTTTTCTTCCTGTCTGAGGAGGCCTTCCCTAATTTTATACCAGCTTTTTCAGTAGGGATTTTTGTTATCCCTTTCATTTTTTATTTATTTATTTTTTTAGCATCTTGTTGTTTCATTGATAACTAATGATTTCCTAATGAATGTAACCTTGCTTAGCTGACAATCATTAATGTCTTATTATTTCTCTCCTTGTTAATAATTTCTGAGGAGGGTTTGATTAATGCAAGGATGACTGACTGTTCCACTAGATGCCACATATGCTCCTTGATCTATGACTAAGGATTTAGATTTATTTAGAAAGAATATTATAAATGGAACTAGATGATCTGTCCTAAACTACAAGATTCCATTTTAAAATACCATGAGATATTTAGTATTTTTTCAAAAATGAATAAATTGTTATATTCCATGTGTCCATCTACTCTAAGAAAAAGAATGATAGTTCAGTATTATGACCTAGACTTGAGTTTAAATTTGGGTGCTGTCCAAGTGCTGTGTGTTGGAAAATAAATTGAGTGCTACTTTCCCTGCAAAATGAGGAAAACATCTATAGAAATTTTACCACTAGGATTATTTGTTAATTTTGTCACATACCATTTAGACATTTTGTGAGAAATATTTGGGAATATTCTTGATATCTGTGGATTAAGCTTATTTCATGAAGTATGACTCAAAATCTCCACACTTTTCCTCAAATGTTATTCTTTGAGTTTTATTCCTTTGTTAGGTTCCAGACTTAAAACTTGAACTGTGAAATCATAGGTTGTTTTTACTTCTTAATTTTCTCCTTTTAAGGATCATAACAAAGAAATATCTAAAAATTGCTCTCCTGTCATTTTCCTTTATCTTTATACTTTTGAATTCAAAGAATCATCTATAAGAGGACAAGCTTTGTTCTTAGAAGAATACACAGACTCCCTGAAAAAAAAATCAGGGGGAGGGATAGAGAGAATTAGAAATTTCTAAGTGATTTTGATTTTAAGTTTTCTAACTACAAAAATGATAAATGTGAGTTAATTCACATTAGCCATTCTACAATGTATACATATACCAAAATGTAATATGTACCATTTCAATGCATACCATTTCTGTCAATTAAGATCAATTGAAAATACTGTAGACCTCTATATCTGTGGATTCCCTATCTGCAGATTCAACCAGCCATGGGTTGAAAATATTCAGGAAAAAAAAAAAAAAACGACGAGAAAACAGGATAAGACTGCATATACAGACTTTCTCTATTTTCTCCAAGCAGTACAGTATAGCAACTATTTATGTAACATTTATATTTTAGTAGGTACCATAAGCAATCAGGGTGATTTAGAGTATATGGGTGGAAGTGCATAGATTATGTGCAAATGCTACTCCATTTATACAAGGGACTTAAGCACCCTGGGATTTTGACATTGATGTGGCTTCTGGAACCAGTCCTCTGTGTCTCTTGAAATAGCACCATAGACAGAACTGACCTTGTGAGGAGAGCAGTCTTCTATCCTGCCTTGCAGCATCCTGGCCAGTCCTTCTTCCTTTCCTCTTGTTGCCTTAAGCTGGGACTGGCCAGCTGTTTGGTCTGCCTTGAAGTAAGAATTTCTCAAACTTGTATGTTTGGAATTCTTTTAAAGGAAAAAAACAGTTAATGGACTGTAATACAGATTTAATTGTCTATTATGATAGTTAATTAAATATACACAAACATGAAACTCTACCTCTGTGTATGACAGTCATACTATCTTAAAAGCAAATTAGTCTACAAGTTTAATACAGTCAACATCAAGAAACCAATACAACATTTTTCAACTACATTTAATTAATCTAATGGATGTTTTACTGAAACAAATTTTCCTCTCACACAGAGATTGCTGATAATACCTTATGTGTTGTCATTTCATTTTCTCACTGTTTTTACTGGTAGAAACTGCACTGCTTCTGAATCTTCTAGTCCTGTCAAAAGGCCTTCCATCACAGGCTTTATTTATTTATTGGTCACACTGCTTCTGTTCTGGAAGCTGAAGTTCCTAGCACTTGTGACCCATGAAACAAACAAGGAGGGCACCTATTCCATTGGTTTGTTGATAATAAGTGGATGATGTAGAATATACAGTTAATGAGGACATTGTCAGGAGCAAGCAGTTTTTCCTAACGGTGTCACCTTCTGTGGCCACAGACCTCAATATGAAGTACACTGCTCTGATGCACTTGTGATCTGGGGGTTAGGTAAGTGTTTATAGGAAGAGAAAACCATAAGTGCATACAACTACATTGAAATGTCTTAAAAAGGGTGAAGCACCCCCATCTTGCACCTGCTGTTTCACAAACTCACCCTGGCCTTGTCGCACCTGGTGTTTTACTTTAAGCCAGTCTCTGGTGTACGCTCAGGGCCCTCTTTACTACCAGAAGTTTTGGTGGCATGGGGAAGAAGTTGAGAAAAAAGAGGAGAAAAACAAAAAGTAAGAAAAACTTTCCATAATTCCTTTTTAAAAATTAATTAATTAATTTGTTGGTTTTAGATATACATAACAGTAGGGTGTGTATTTTGGCATATTATACATACACAGGGAGCAGCCCATTACAGTTTTGATTCCATTCTTGTGGTTGAAAATGATGTGGAGTTACACTGGTTGTGTATTCTTATATGAGCATAGAAAAGTTATGTCTGATTCATTCCACTGTCTTTCCTATTCCCATCCTCCAATGCTTCCCTTCATTCCCCTTTGTCTAATCCAATGAACTTCAATATTTTCCCTTCCTACACTCCCTTGCTATGGGTTAGCATCCACATTTCAGAGAGAACATTTGACCTTCAGTTTTTTGGAATTGGCTTATTTCACTTAGCATGATATTCTCCAGTTCTCTTCATTTACTGGGGAATGCCATAATTTCATTCTTCTTTATAGACGAGTAATATTCCATTGAGTATATATACCACATTTTCTGTATCCATTTATCTGTTGAGGGCACCTAGGTTGGTTCTAGAGCTTGCCTATTGTGAATTGAGCTGCTATAAACATTGATGTGGCTGTGTCACTGTAGTATACTGATTTTAAGTCCTTTGGGTATAAGCTGAGGAATAGGATAACTGGGTCAAATGGTGGTTCCATTGCAAGTTTTCAAAGGAATCTCCATACTTCTTTCCCAGAGTGGTGGTACCAATATGCAGTTCCACCAGCAGTGTATGAATGAACCTTTTCCCCTACATCCTTGCCAACATTTATTGTTATTTATATTCTTGCTAATTGCCATTATGAATGGAGTGAGATAAAATCTCAGTGTAGTTTTAATTTACATTTTTCTAATTGCTAGAGATGTTGAACATTTTTTCATGTATTTGTTGGCCATTCATATTTCTTCTTCTGTGAAGTGCCTGTTCAGTTCCTTTGCCCATTATTGATTGGGTTATTTGTTTTTTGGGTGTTAAGTTTTTTGAGTTATTTGTATATCCTGGAGATTAATGCTCTATCTGAGGTGCCAGTGGTAAAGATTTTCTCCTATTCTATAGACTCTCTGTTCATGTTATTGATTGTTTTAGTTTGATTCCATTCCATTTATTGATTCTTTTTTTTAGACATAGTGTCATTTTTAATACCTTTATTTTGCATATTTATTTTCATGTGGTGCTGGGGAATGAACCCAGTGCCTCAAGTATGCTAGGCAAGCACTGTACCACTGACCCACAACTCCAGCCCCCATTTATTGATTCTTATTTTGATTTCTTGCACTTTAAGTGTCTTGTAGAGGAATTTGGTTCCTGAGCCAATATAATAGAGAATTGGGCCTACTTTTTCTTTTAGTATGAGCAGGGTCTCTTAGTCTCATTCCTAGGTCCTTAATCCACTTTGGATTGAGTTTTGTGCAGGATGAGATACAGGGGTTTAATTTCAAACTACTATATATGGATTTCCAGTTTTCCCAGCACCATTTGTTAAAGAGGCTGTCTTTCCTCCAGTGTATGTGTATGGCACATTTGTCTAGTATGAGATAACCATTTATGTGGGTTGGTCTCTGTGTCTTCTGTTCTGTTCCATTGGTCTTTAATTCTATTTTTGTGCCAATACCATGCCATTTTTGTTATTATAGCTCTGTAGTATAATTTAAGGTGTGGTGTTGTGATGCCTCCTCCATCACTTTTCTTGCTAAGGATTGCTTTGGGTATTCTGGGTCTCTTATTTTTCCCACATGAATTTCATGACTGATTTTTTTTTTTTATTTCTATGAAGAACATCATTGGAATTTTAATAAGAATTGCGTTAAATCTGTATAGCACTTTTGGTATTATGGCCATTTTGACAATATTAATTCTGCCTATCTAAGAACATAGGAAATTTTTTTCATTTTCTAAGGTCTTCTTCCTTTTATTATTTTAGTGTTCTGTAGTTTTCACTGTCGAGGTCTTTCACCTCTTTTGTTAGATTGATGCTCATTTTTTTTTTTTTTTGAGGCTACTGTGAATGGAATAATTTTCCTGATTTTTCTTCAGCTGATTCATCACTGGAATATAGGAACATAATTGATTCATTTTCTTTTTTTTGTGGTACTGGGGATTGAATCCAGGGGTGCCGTACCACAGAGTCATATCTCCAGCCCTTTTTGTTTATTTATTTTTTATTTTGCGACAGGGTCTTACTAAGCTGCCTAGGGCATCGCTAAATGGCTGAGGCTGTCTTTGAACTTGTGACCCCCCTGTATCAGCCTCCAGAGCCACTGGGATTACAGGTGTTCACCACTGTGCCTTGTTCCCACCCTTTTCATTTGTTTCTTTTGAGACATGATCTCCTTAAGTTGCCCAAGCTACCTTGAACTTGTGTTCCTCCTGCCTCAGCCTCCCAAGTCACTGGGATTACTGTGCCATCATGCCAAGCTCTTCCCATAGCTTTCTCTTTACTTGGTCATTCTTCAGCTGCTGTTTTAGGCTATTTCTGGTATTTAAGTTTGTACATAGGATTTATTTAGTCTAAGTGGAACTCAATGTAGATTCTTTTTTCTTCTGAGAGAGCTACTTCACTGCTCCTTAGGCCACTGACGGTGTTTTGCTCGTTTGGTTGGGCAGTCTAATCAAAGGTGCATGTGTGTAATTACTCCAACCACTCATTTGGTGCTTATAGTCATTAGAATTTGAGTTAAATGAGCAGAAGTAACTATCTTTCAAATGAACTGTAATTAATTTTAGGAGCTGGTGGATTAGGAATGTGGTGCTTTAGGATTCTGTTTCAGTGCCATGTTAGAAGTAAAAGCGGTTATACTTGTGTTAATTTAAATGGGAGCCTTGACTCTCATCAGAGTGGAATTAAATTGGGCTGGCTGATTACTTCAGTCTACCTCTTTTTGTGCTCTATATAAGCTTAATAGGTGCCCTTTAATAGTATCTTTATTTCTCCTGGATTTCCTTTTCAGCAGGTAGTAATTGAAGGGCTCCTCTGGGTTAGAAGGTCAGAAAATGTGTTGCTGTGGGAACAGAAAAGGGTTACCTGTCTAGTGGAGGAGGAGGCTAGCAACCTTATGTACTGCCTTCTATTATAGTTATGATGGAGCTGTTTAACAAACATCCTTTCAATTCTTAACATTTCTTATAAAACAGTGTTAATTGTGTAAACGATGATGTGTAAGATTATATAATTTAAAAATAATAAAGGCTACATTTAGTATTGCTTTGGTGTCCAGTACAAGTCTCTTAAAGAAATACATATATAGAGAGTGGCACATTTTTCCCTCTACATTTATAAACAGAAATTTAGATTTAAAAATCAGATTATTAAACTGCACTGAGTGAATGTTGTACAACAATGAAATATTTATGATGGACAGATAGAAAAGGGTGAAGGGAAGGGGGGCTAAATAGCCTTGAATCTCTTTCATGAATGTTATTTCTTGCCAGAGTAGTGATTGCCACATGTTCTGGCCACTGCTATCCTTGCTGTCTGGATTGCAGTTTCTGCCCATTTAAGGTTTGTAGGCAGGTGCCAGTATCCCATGTTCCCACCTGCCACCCACCAGTTTCAGCTTGTAGCTCTGCCAGTTTTCTCTTTTCCTGCAGCCTGCTGAACCTGTGCCCAGCATCTAATAATCCTTATGGTGTATCCCCAGTGAATTGGGCCTCACCAGCTAAGGGCTGTTTCTTGCTGATTTTCCTTCTGAAAATTAAAACCAGTTGCTGAACACCTGGCTGTTTAGGTCACATAACCTGCATTTCATCTTTTGCAGCTGCCATATAGTTGAGTTATAGTGACTGATTTTTTTGTATATGTATAAAAACTTGCATAATGTTTGTTCATCTTAATGGCCCTTGAAGCAGAGAAAAGGGGCAAGATGATAACAGGATAGTCCATAGAAATATAATTATTCTAACAGTTTTGGTTTTGGCTATCTGAATTTAAACTGGATGTTTCTGGTAATGTGGATCCTTCTTCTAGGATTATAGCTACTTGAAATATTTGGTTAATCAGAATACTTGTTTTTAATATCTGCACTATTCCAATTTTGCTATCAAAAATCCAATTAAAATGCTGAGGAAAGTTTTGTGGTAAACACACATATATAACCTTGTGTTTGTAATTTGCTTCAGAAAAAGTGACCTGTGGAATAGTAAGGTACCCTATGATAGCTAATCGGCTGCTAGTTTTCCAGTTTTTTTTTTTTTCCTTTTTACAGAGGTGAGAATACACAGAAGAAAAGTAAGTCCTACCTTTCTGAGATCTGAATTTGTACTTGAGAAGAATTTCTTAGATTGTAATTTTTATGTAGAACGTGGTAGGAAAATGCAAGGAAAAGACTAATATTTAACACTTTGTAAGTTATTTTGTATTAATGATTGTGGATTTTTGAGTTCCAATATTTAGATTCTGTGGTAGAAATCTCTATTCCTAATAGTATTTTAAAAATGCTAAAACATGATAATTTTCATGTTGTTGGCTTATCTGATTCAGCTGATTATCTGGTATAGCAGAGAGTGTCTTTTTTTGTGTGTGCGCGTGTGTGAAGGACAGGGAAGCATCCTTGGTTGGTTCTCAATGTCAGGTGATATGAAAAAAATTGGAAAAATGCTGCCTGTACATAACCTTGCTACATTAATAGTACTCTCCCTGAACCTTGGCTTTAGTCTGGGAAAAAGTGGGTAGACACATAATGACAACCCTTCATTTAGAATCAGATGCATTCCTAAGAAGTGGAATTTCTGTATTTTGCAAATCTCAGAAGCCATACTGCCTGCTAGTTTATGAAAGACATGCCAAATAGCATTCCCTTGAGCTTATCCAAATGAAAGACCCAGCTCCAGTTTTCGCTTTAAGTACACAGGAAAAGTGACGATTTAATTTAGAAAACTGGTATGTGTTTGTGTGTGGACAGGAATGATAAGCCACTAATAGAAATGGAGTATTCTGTATAGCGTGTAGTAGCTAGTATATTATCTCTTTCCAAATGGGAGCTATATAGTAGATTGATTTTACTTTGCTCTTATGAGAATTTTCTCTTCTTCATTTATTTAATTTTCTTACTCCTTAAAATGTCTGAATGAAAAAAATGTGACTGTAAAAATAGGGTGTTGCGTGGGGAGTGGGAAGGGATAGCAAGGGCAAGCAAATTTAAATTCTTTGAGAAAACAGATGTTATGGTTCGCGGACTTAAACTTTGTTCACTATGAAGGTTAGTGTGTGACACTAGAGAATCAAAGGACCATGAGAGGAGCTTTGCAATTGTGTTTAGAAGTTTGTGAAAATTTTGAGCAGGATAGTTCCCACTAAAAATTGTCGATAGTAATACAAGTGACTTTTTTTTTCATTTTTTCCTGTGGTGCTGAGGATCCAACCCAGGGCCTCACACAAGCTAAGCAAGCACTTTATCACTGAGCTCCATCCCCAGACTGATCAAGGTGACTTTGTAAGGGGTGTATGGCTGGGGGAAGATTTGAGAAAATGATGTCAGCATATGACGTAAGAGGAAGGGAGTTCACAGGCAGTTTTTCACAGATGCCTTTTGTAAAATCTTTGTTTCCTTTAGTCTAGCTCCCTCACTGAAGTGTTTTCTTATGTGTAAAGTTGCTGAGCTCTTCTTCCTTTTCCCTTTTATTTCTTCTGTCCTCCTCCTCAACGTTGGTGGTACATAAGGATTTCTTCTTTGTCCTTTACTGTTTGCTTTCCTTGTGTGATAACATCTGCTCCTAGGGTTCTAGCCCTGACCTCCTTTTCCTGAGCCCTGGGCCAGATTTTCAGCAGCCTGAGAGATACACTCACCCGGATGTGCTTCAGGCAACCTCAGACTCAGATCTGGCAGAAACAAATTTCATCCTCCTCCCTCCAGCTTGTTCTCTTTTGTTCATTTATATCATCATCCACCTTGTCATTTTATGTAGAAATATTTGAAACCTAACCCTTCACTATTTTTCACCCTACCTAGACTTTTCCATTCAGTTACTCCAGCAATTCAATACATAAAATATCTTAGATTTGATAGCTGCTTCCATTAATATATGTACGTATAAAATAATTTTTCTTAGCACAAAACAGCAAAAGTTTATTCTTTCCCAATTCTTTTTTTTCTCCCATTTTTTATTGGTGCATTATAGTTGTACATAATGGTGGGATTTGTTATGTATTCATACATGCACACAATATAACAATAGAATTAGCCACTATCATTCCCTAGTATTACCCCTTCTCTCATAATTCTTGAGACCATAAATTCAAAATAAATCTTTCATCAGGGCCATGCACGTTCTCTCTGAAGTCATTAGGAGAGGACTCTTCTTGTCTCTTTAAGCTTCTGGTGGTTGCTGGTCATTCAAGGCATTCCTTGGGTTATAGAAGTTGTGTCTCTATTATCTTACCTGGTTTTTTGAGTATAAACTTCTGGGTGGTAAGGATATTTGAATTTAATCAATTCTTAAACGTTGTAGATGTTCAGTGATTGTTGAACATCAACCAATTTACGTTTTACTAAGAAACACATGACATGGAGGAGGATTTTGAATATCTGTGGAGTAAATTAGGGAATGATGACTACGAATATGCTCTTCAACATTGCTTTCAGTAGGATTTATATTCTGCATGGAACTCAGTGCTTTTTGGACTGGGTAATCCAAGGGAGAGCAGACAGCACTAGGAGTTAGAACTTTGTTCCAGTCTTGGCATTGCCACTAGCTATAATGGCATGGGCATAAGCTACTGGTCCCACACTCAGAAATGGGAATAACATTTCCCCATATTTCTTGTATTCATACGGGCCAATGGAAAAATGCATAATAACATAAAAAATTGGCATTATTTTCATTTGGCTTAGGTAGCATCATTGTAATCTTAATAATTTCAGTTTGTTTTTGTGATTTAACTTTAACAGATTGTTGTGAATTTGATTACCATATTCCCAGGAAATGAGAAATTATTGAAATGGAAATACTTTAATTGAATGTTAAAACATAGGCTTGTTGCCCAAACTAAATCTAATTAGTAGAACATGATAGGCATGTGGCATGGTTTTGATTTACCTTTTCTTAAAACAAATAATTATTTATTTATTTTGATTTGAGAACCATGGAAGGATTAGGTTGGCATGGGGATTAATGAATAGGCTGTATAGATTTTGAGAGTTTACAGATAGATATACTTACTGCTGCTTGGATCAGAGGTCTGTAAAAATAAAAATTATTTAGAATTGTGGTCACAACTTGCCTTTCTCAGAAGTAGTATCGCTATTTGGGCAGTTTCACCAAATTTAACAGGCCAGACTCTGCAGATGGGAGGTTTTTTTCCACATAGGTTTCTGTATTTGGAAGGCAGACAGCTTAGAAAAGTGCTTTTTTAGGTGTTTCTTATGGGGCACAGATGTATTATAGTAATTCTCTTGAATGAGAGATCACACCCTGGGAGGGGCTGGAGGTAGGAGGAAATTCTGGGGGGAAGAAGACATTGAGTTATGAATTGAAGAGAAGGATTCATTTGACTCAGTGAGAAAATTGAATTGAGCCTTTTAGTAAGTCGATATAGGGATGGTGATACAGTTGACTTGGTGTCAGACTTTCCAGGAGAGAATATTTGGATGGTTTTAAAGATAAAATATTATTTTTTGAAAACAGATTTTTTTTTTTTTTTTTTTTTTTTAGTGGATCTGTCAGCTTAAAGGGAGCTCTGGCCTGGGGCTGGGGGAGGTAGGAAACAGTGGACAGGGATCCTGGACTTTGGGGACAGCATGGAGAGTGAAGCAAGGGCTGGTAAAGAGAGTACAGATCCTGAATAACCCAGATCAAGGAAAACCAGTAAGTGACCATGATGGATGTTGTCCCAGTTTGTCAAGTCTAAATTCTGTTTGGTGCATATCCTTTTCTTCCCAGTATCACCTTTATTTCTCAGACTGCTCTATTAGAAAGGGAAATTCTGTGAATATTAATGGATGGCTGAGTGTGATGTTTTGTGATACCCACTGATAAGAGGGGATGGCAGAGGATGCAGAACCAAGATGTCAGTTGGGAGATACCCTTTCTACTTCAAGTCCTCAGGCGGTGGCTTCCACTTGTTTCTTGTTTGAGACAGTGCTAGCACTTCAGTCAGGACATATGTTGGTTCAGTTGAATCCCAGGTATCCAAATATTCTGAATGTTAAATCTAGCTAAAGAGAGGGGATGCTCTTTAGCGAAGCTTAGCATTATCACTCGAACACATGCACCGTTAATAACAGTTCGTCTTCAGTCGTTAGAACATTGTAATGCTCAGTAGTTTCACTGATGGTTTAGCATTAACAATAGTCAGCCTGACTTAGAACAGCTTGGAATTTGGAGTCAGAGATGCCTTCAGTCCTGGTTCTGCCACCTAGAGCTGTGTGACTGTGAGCATATCACCTGGCTTTTGTTTCTTCACTATGTCATATGCAAGTAATATTCACCTCATACACGTATTGTCATGATGCTAGATATTTCACATATGTGTGTACAATGAAACTGCATGATACTTGTGTTAGTCAGCTTTTTCGCTGCTGTGACTATAGAATCTGACCAAACAACTGTAAGGAGGAAAAGTTTATTTGAGGGCTCATGGTTTCAGAGGTCTTAATCCATAGAGAGCTGGCTTTATTCTAGGGGGCTGCAGGTGAGGCTGCACATCATGGAGAGAGAGTGTGGCAGAAGGACGCAGCTCACATCAGGGAGCAGAGAGAGAAACTCCACTCTTCAGATACAAGTATATACCCAAAGCCAAGCCTCAATTCCTATCCCCTTCAGCCACACCCTACCACTTCAGTAACTCACTGATTAGGCTAAGGCTCTGACCCAATCATTTCTCCTCCAAATTTCTTTTCTTTTCTCTTCTTTTTCTTTTTTTCATACAATGCCTTTATTTTATTTACTTATTTTTATGTGGTGCTGAGGACTGAACCCAGGGCACCACCTGTGCTAGGCAAGCGCTTTACCACTGAGCCACAACCCCAGACCCTCTCTTCCAAATTTTCTTGCATTGTTTCACATGTGAGCTTTCAGGGGACACCTCACATCCAAGTCATAACAGTATTTGATATTAAATGTTAATTTTCTCATTTTTAGCTGATGTTGAGGCTAGGGATTAAAATTAGATCAGAGTTACAAATACCATAACAGCCATAATTTATTTAAAAATGATGTGAAGTGGCTTTTTTTTCTAAGCAAAACCTTCATCTTACCTAGGAAATGTGTATTTAATGTTGATGTGAGAGCTGTAGACCAAGTGCCATAGCTTGGCACTTCAAGTCCTCAGGTTGTGGCTTCCACTTGTTTCTTGTTTGAAACGGTGCTAGCACTTCAGTCAGGACATATGTTGGTTCAGTTGAATCCCAGGTAGCCAAATATTCTGAACATTACATTTAGCTAAAATGAGGGGATGCTCTTTAGCTAAGCTTAGCTTGTGAGCATGACCTGCAGTGAGAGTACCCCAGCTTTTATGAAACAGTTTAGGTAATTTTTAAGGAACTTTCCTCATCTGATAGTTTATGATTTTGTAAAAAAAAAAAAAGTGGTTTTCATCACATTTTTATTTGGACGATTTTATGATCTGCTTGTTTTTTTTCCCTTGACGTAGGCACTGCATTTTTGGTACGTCAGAGCTTTACATATGAGAGACTTTTAGTAAGTGTTCATTAAATGACTGCATTTACAAGTTGTGTCCAGCTCGTATTTGGAGAGGTTGGTGTGTAGGTTGTCATTAACAACTTCCTACAGGAACCATTCTAAAACTGGGAAAATCTAATTCTAAAATTGTGAAATATCTTCTAGGTTGTTATGTAAAATTAGCAGAATGAGATTGATTGGAGCAGGCTTTTTTGAGGAATTGATATTTGCATTTACAAATTTTCTGTGCAGCAATGACAATTCTATGTAGTGACTTGTATTTAAGACCTATTGCTAGTAAAGTGAATTTGTGTAAATGATTTAGGTTGTTTCCTATTTGTAACAAAGCACTGCATGTCATATTTTCAAGATAGAGTTTCAAAGGGTTTATTTTAATTGTATGGGAATGACTTCTTTTAAAATGCCATTCATTTTTTTGACCACTTTATTGAGGCATAATTCACTGCCTTAAAATTTACCTTTTTAAAAATTAAGTGGTTTTTCATATATTTACAGAGTTGTGACACCATTATCACTATCTAAGTTTAGAATATTTTTATCATCACAAGAGACCCTAACTCCATTAGCTGTCACTCCCCTTGTTCCCTAGCCTTTGGAAATTATTACTGACATGATTTCTGTTTCTATAGATTTTCATATTCTGGACTTTTCATATGAATGGAGTTATGTAATAGATGGCGGTCTTATGATTTGGTTCTTCTACATAGCATGTTTTCAAGATTCATCCATTTCTAAGCATATATCAGGACTTTATTCCTTTTTACTGCTAACTGTTTTTCAGTTGTATAGCTATACCACATTTTTTAAATCCATTTATTTGCTGTTTGGCATTTTAGTTTTTCTCTTTTTGGGCTATTATGAATAATGCTGCCATAAACGTTTATGTACCCATTTCTCTGTGGGCATGTACCTTCTTTCTCTTGGGTATATAACTAGGTGTGGAATTGATGGGTTACATGCTAATTGTATTGCCACTCAGTTCTATAAATAGAAATTTAATAAGTTTATAAGCATTTATACTTTATTCCTTATGATTAGAAAGCATTTTAAAAGGCAAACATATATTTAAAGTTATTACTTACCATAATAAATTCAAATATGTCCTTTATACTTGTCAAGAGAAAACAGAATCACTTGGTGGGTATTTAAAGAGCAAACATTTCCATCTTTAATTGTCATTACAGTTGGATAAATACTTTTAAAAATCTCAGATAATGTAAATATAATAGAGCAATCTTTTTTTTTTTTTTTTTTACATAGTGCCTTTATTTTTATGTGTTGCTGAGAATCGAACCCGGGTCCCACCCGCGCTAGGCCAGCACTCTACCGCTGAGCCACAATCCCAGCCCCTAGAGATACATATGTCCAGAGGTAATGAGAGGATTGGAGAGGTTCAAACAGGGAGAAGATGCAAAGAATAGTGTGTGAAGGGCAGTGGCAGCTAATGGAATAGGGTCTCTTTTGGGGCAATAAAAATATTGTAAACTTAGATAATGGTTGCACAACTCTGTCAATACATGCAGATCAACTGTATTTTTAAAAGGGTAAGTTCTATGGCAGAGAAACGTGGAGTTGAAAGAGAATGGAGCAATTGCTTGTATTTGTTCAACATATTCTATAGCACTAGTTACATGCTGGGTGCTATTCTAAGCTTTTGGAAATTTAGACCAGAGGCCCAGTTCTCCCAGGTTTACCTTTACTCAAGTTTTGCTGCTGATATTGTGTGGTATGTGTCTTGTCATTGCTTCATGTGGAGTTAGTGTGTACAAATGGTACCACTTATGTCCTCTAGATAGTTTTTCTCTTCTTGTCTCTGTTCCCAGGGTAACTTGTACCTACTTTCATGATAGCAGGTGATGTAGTGTAGGGATCTCATATGGGAAAGTAAATATCCATTCTACATACAGATTCATTCAGGAAATGTTTAGAGGCTGAGGCTGCACTTCAAGTCCAGAACACACTAGGCCACTTCCAGTAGTATTGTGGATAGAGGTGTGTGTGTGGGTGCATGCATGTCTGTGCATGTTGAGCGGCCCTAGTTAAGTCATCCTCCTTATTAAGTCTTGCTTTCCTTATTTTTTGCAATAAGGATAATAATGCCTACTTTTAAAAAAATTTTTGATGAAGATTAAGTCTCTTTTGTGAGTTGTACCAAGTAGTACCTGGTATGAAAAAAATCAGAAAAGAGTTGGTATTGTAATGATACTTAAATAGAACAAATAAAACAACATCAATTTTTGAAAATGTTTCAAAAGGGAAACTTTTCTGTGCATTTCTATGATGATACTTCATTTTACTTTTTTTAAATTTTTTTGCAGTTGTAGATGGACATCAAGTCTTTATTTTATTTATTTTTTTTTTATGTGGAGTTAAGGATTGAACTCAGTTCCTCACATGTGCTAGGCAAGCACTCTGCCACTGAGCTACAGTCCCAGCCCCTTCATTTTACTTTTAATTTAAACTTCCATGTCCACATAAAAATATGAAAACAGTTAAGAGTAGGTACACTATTTATACCATTATGCCAAAAACTTCCTTGCTTCTGCGTGTTTTTTTTTATTGTTAGCATATTTGTAACTAAAAGTCCTCAGATTGAAGGTGATACTTGTGTATAAGTAATTTAAAACAGTCTACATATGAAATGTAAGTGAAACCAGAGTGGGTTCCATATTGAGTAAAGAAACATCTGCGGCATGCTACAGTTCACCCAAAAGGAAATTGGATCATGTATCAGCTATGTGATTGAATAAGACTTTCATCTTTTAAAGAATTTTTCCTGCCTAAGATCTGCATTTGTCTGTTTTTCTGAAACAAGGTCTGTGGTATATACATTGTGATGCAGGGTTTTGGAGAGGGGGTGGCCCAGCGTGTTCTGGTACTGGACTTGGGGTGCAGCCTCAGCCTTTGCTGAAGCAAATTAGAAATCAGAACTGACTATTTTCAAAGCATATTTAGGCTCACACATTCAGATTGCTTCATTTTCTTAACTTGATCCGTTTACACCAGTTTGTGGATATTTCTTTTCAGGTCCTAGATTATTAGACTTTTGGAATTATATGTCATATTATCTTCTATATATTATAAACACTGTACTTTTAAAAGTAGTTACTCATTAAATTGAGAGGAATTAATCTCTTAGGGCACCTTTTAGCTTTAGGCTCTTACTGACCACTTGTTCTGTTTGCATCTGCTGCTCCACCCTGACCCAGTAAATACATGTGTGCACAGGCCTGTATATGTTAACATCTCAGGATTCTCTAAGCTGTGGTCTGTCTCTTTCTTTATATTTAGTACTTTGTCAGATACTTATTTTTCTCCAATTGACTACTGACTAATGGTTATGTTGAATTTATGAAAAGGACACACTGAGTGTTACACTTTGAAAGTGTTAACACTTCAGTGACTGATTGTCAAATCCAAAGGACACTGTGGCCATCATCTTATTGGACTGTTGTGTATTTGATCCTGTTGTTCACTTCTTGCTTTGTGAAGTTTCTTTTCCCTTGATTTCTGTGGAGCCATATTCATACCAATTTTTTTCATCAACTTTCCAACTTTTCCACTTAGTCTTTCCTCGTTTGTTTACCTCTTCCTCTTGAATATGCTTGTTCGTATTGTCCAATGAGAATTTTTCCTAATAAACTTAAATTGATGATGAATGGATATCCATAACCAAATGGTTAATATCTGTGAAAGAAATGAGAAGAAGGTGGGAAGCCAGTAGATAACTGGGCCCTAGATGATGGAGAGTTGATTGGTCAAAGGATAAAGGCAGCTGTTAACTGATAAGAAGATAATCACCTTTATTAGGAGGTAAAAGAAATGCAAATGAGTAAAAGAGCATCCATATTTTTTAATCTATTAACTAAAAGATTTTAAAATAATGATTTTTTCTTAATTAAGTGTGTACCAAGATTCTTACTTTCATTATGCTACTAATAGAATTGTAAATTAGTAATATTTTCTAAGAATTTTAAGGAGATTGTGTCAGTGCTATTTAGTGATCTCAATTATTGTATCCTTTCTACAACAAGAAATATTGATTGCTTACTCTTTGCAACCTTGCCCTTTCATCCTTTCAATAGGATCTCTGAGTTTCTTCAGGAAATTCTACCTAGTCAGGGGTAAATTCTGGTTAGTCAGTCACTCATGGTAATCCATTTCCCCTTGCCAGAGAGGCATGTTGGACCAAGGAGATGTAAGAGTGTCAGTTGTTTTTCTTTTGTGTATGTGCGTGTGTGGTGCAGGGCCTTGTGCATGCAAGGTAAGCACTGTACCGACTGAGTTACATCCCCACCCCCAGGTGTTTGTCTTATGTTTAAATATCCTGCAAACCCTTGTGAATTAGTTATGGTACTGCAGGTAGTTTAGGAACTGGTCCTTACCTATGAATTGAAAGTTACTAAAGACAGGAAATAATCAGAAATGACTTGAGTAACAGCTATTAAAGTTAACTAAATTAGTTATCTAGTCAAATAGATATAAATCTTTTGGTATACATCTAAGTTCAAGGAAAGAAAGGTACAGAAATTTTTGAGCCTTTTTCCTTTTTTCCCCCAGTAGGAAGTTAAGTGAAATCTAGTGGGGGGTTAAGTTAGTGAGAGCCTAGTGGGTGGTGTTGGGAGGGAGAACTATGAGTTGCCCTCCTGGTTAGGGCTTTGCAAGTCTAGTTCTCTGGTGTGGACACTGCTTTCCAGCATATGTGTGTGTGTGTTGGGGGGGTGGTTGTGAAGGAGGGGACCATGCATTTTGAAGTCCCAGCAAATTACTGAGAGTTGATCAGTAACTTTGGGATATTGGGATAAATACAATTTTGGGATAAATACAGTGTTTCTAGTCTTTACTCTTTAACTACATTTCTTTCCAATCCATGATCATTTTTCTGTAAATAATTTGCTAGCAACTCTAAATTTGTAGTCTTTATAAACTTTTCTTACCTGCCTTCCCACCTCTGATTTCTGACTGTTTAATTTGCCTGCTCTTCTTTTATCCAGTTATGTTTGAGCAGTGCTTTTTATTCCTTTAGAAATAACATATTAAGGCAGTCATAAAAATATATATATCCAGGTCTGGGCCTTTTTATTTGGTTGTGGTAAGCACATATTTTTCATGGACAAATTAAGTATACCAGGTGTTCCATTAAAATATAACTAGTATTAATAACCAGAAGGGCTCTTCTGGAATATAGATTTAGGTTTAAGGATGTTGAGAATACATTTCTGGCAAGAGTTTAAGCATAGAACCTAGAGTGAGTTTAATTTATTTGCAATGTTTTATAAACTATTGGAAAACTAATACAGTTCCTATGGAAGTCCCTCATTGGAAAACATGACATTATTATCATTTTTTAAGGAAATTAGACAATTTAATTTTTTAAAAATTTTTATTCTGATTTGTTGTACATGATGGCAGAATGCAGTTTATTTCATATTATACATATAAAGCACAATTTTTTAAGAGCACTTGCCTAGGACATTATTATCTTTGAGGTAACAAATACAGAGGCAGATGGGTCACAGTTGAGAGGAGAAAGCTTGAGACTCAGAGACCAGGAAATAGAGTTCTACTGTCTGGTAAAATCCACCATCTGTTAGACCAACCTGGAATCTATCTTGACTTTGACCACACAGTCTGTGGCAAGCCTTAAGTTTTCTTTCTCTAAGGCTATTTACTATGTTAAATTTGGGATAGCCTTAAATTTGCCCCACACATTTATAATGACACTAAGTTCATTCATTTAACTGATAATTATTAGTCACATACTGTGGATTAAGCATTATACTGGGGATATAGCTTAATGTAAAATAAATAATGCAAAGTATAATTTGGTTTCTCCTTAATTTCTGCTTTTTTATACATGGAAATTTTAAGTATTTTGTCAAGAGGAATTTGGAATAGTAGAACATTAGTTATTTATTAGCTATACTTTAGGGATTTCTTCAGGCGATCTGTAGAAATTCATTCCCTTGGAAGTATTATTGTAAATGGTCTGCTGTATTCATTGCTTTTCCATTGCCAAGCTTATACTTGAAAATTTGTTCACCTTGGTGATCCCTATGTTTGTATTTTTAATAGGGTTTGATTTTATTGTTACTCATCAGTCATTCTTTCTAACCAAATTATGCTATAATTGTCTCATCTGCTCTTTTTCTTAATAAAGAAAAAATCATTTAGGGCAAGAATTTTGGCCACTGGGCTGTCTGGCCACTCTGAACAGATATGGTTTTGTAATATGGTATCGGTATCCTGCACTTTCTGTTATTTAGATCACGAATAACTGTGGCGGGCAGAATGATGCAGAGACTTCTGAAATCCTGTTTTTGTGAAAATAGGCAGAATCATTTTAGCAGAGCTTTTAAATGACCTTGAGATTATGAAACGATTTGTTTAGAGAGCTAAAATGTGTTTACCTGTAAAGTCAGTTCTTTAATGCTGCAATGTGAGGTTATTGTTAATCACATTTAATATTCCCAATTCTCTTAAAGTTTACACTTTACAGAAACAGTTCAAAGGATCACCCAGGACTTTAATTTTAAATTCACATACATTTAAAACTTACAAATATGTATGTGTGTGCATGCATTTGCGTGTGATATCTGAGATAATTTATTGCCATTGGAGGCAGCCATTTCCACTGACTCCAGCTTCCAAAGTTGATGGGGTGCTTCTTTCTTTCACTACCAGTGGAAAAGAAAATTCCAAAATTTCAATGGGAAACACATTTTGTTCACCAGATGTGATAGCCAACCCTCTAACATCAGAGGACGGTTTTGGGACCTGACACAGATGTGGTAGACATCAGTTAAAGAAGAGATACCTGGTTAGGCTTTAAGATGCTTTTGCTTGGTCAAGTTGAACTATCAGATACATCTAAAGAATTCCTCTTTAAACTAGGTTGAATTTGGATCCTCAATTAATTATACTCTGGTAGTCTTGCCAGCTCTTGTCTGGAGAATGGGATAACTTGCCTTTTCTGTCCTGATATATGAAGAGCTGGAGAAAACTTAAAACTTTGTGGAAGTGATAACCTTCCTTTGAGGGAAATTCCCTTCCTATCATTTCCTTTTCTACTTGATGAGGAAAACTGTCCAGAACAGCCCAGGCTTTGTCCTTGTCTTTAAAACAGGATGTCTTGCAATGATTCAGCTCAGTGAACCTACTGGCCCCTGGGGTAAGTTTCAGTCTTAGGTTGGATTGCTTTTAGGGTCCTCAGAAGCAGTGTGAAGTAAGACACTTATGGTGAGACTCTGTCTCAAGCAGCTTTCAGGAGACTTAACTATCTTCCCTAGGTTCCTAGGCTTCTATTACTTCTGTGAATAACAAAGTTACCTACTTTGTCCCTGTGTGATGAGCACCAGATTTATACTGTAGCAGCTAAGTTTGCACAAAATTCTGTTAGCAGAGATTGACAAGATATTTAGAGTCTTCCTTGAAAACTGGTACAAGTTGTTCTCTTCCCAGGGATTATAACCATGCTTGGTATCCTACTCTCTATTAGAAATCTTACAAAAGAGTAAGTAAGTAACCATTCCTGTTTTTAGAAATTGTTAGAACATAGATATGAGGAAAGAACAACAGAGAGGGTTACAAGAAAGGGTCATGAGAGGAATTACACTCTGTGTATCCTGGAGAGGATGTCTGACTGAGTGGTGAGGAATGGGAAGACTGGCAGTTGAGGGCATTGTGGACCAAGCACTGAAGCAGAAATGAATAATCCTTTGACAGGACTGACAGACTGCTTTGCTATTTTAATTAAAGCATTTAACAAATCAAAAATGAAGGAAGATATGGGAAACAGGTACTATGAGTGTCTTTTAAAGCTAGCTTGAACCATAGCGTAAGCTTCATGGGGATCTGTGCCTATCCTGTATTTGATTTCATTGAGGTTTCTGCCCTTTGAGTTGTGCTGGGGCATGTATGGTGCAGAAATGTGTCCCATTTAGGTAATACCCAACAATGTAGACCTTACCAGTGTGCACATTTGATCTGCTTGACATTCATTATAGAGCATGTTTGAAAAAAAATCAGTGAATTCTGAATCCAGCAAATACTATAAGGAATTAATAAAGATAACGAAATTGAGTAGGTAAGACAATAAACACATAGAAGTTTTCTGCTTAGTAAATTTAATAACTGCTGATTTCTTTTAAAAAAATAGTTTTAGATGAATACAATACCTTTAATTAATTAATTAATTAATTAATTTACTTATTTATTTTTATATGGTGCTGAGGACTGAACCCAGTACCTCATACATGTGAGGCAAATGCTTCACCACTGAGCTACAACCCCAGCCCCATAATTGCTGATGAAGCATCAATTTTTTTTCTTGACTCTCTCATTTATATTACATAAAATAGAGTTGTATTTTTGATATTTTATATTTTGTAGAGGTAAAAACATGTTTCCTTAGGGGAAGGATAATATTATTAGAAAGTGAACTGAATTTCATCATGAAAACACATAAAAATAGAATTTTAGCAAATAGTTTTGTTGGTATGTAGGTTTGTAAGAAAGAAGTTCCTTTATTTTTATTTATTTATTTATTTTTTTGGTAAGATAAATCTTGTGAGAAATTTCAGGAAGGATAGGAAAGTCTTTTTATTTTTTTAAAACTGTCTCAAGGTTATTTTGAGAATGAATGTGTTGAGTGGAGCAAAAAGAAATATTAAATAAGCAAAGACAGTGGGTATTGGTTCAGAGCCCTGAACTGAAGCAGGGCCAGGGAGGAAAATTCCAGGATGAACTCTTGAGGTACTTAAAGCTACAGAATTAAGTATTCATGGGGGATTTTAGCAGCTTAGAGATCTGTTGAGTAACAAATCACTACACATTTATCATTTGAGGATGATTCTGGGTTATATAGAGAACAGACTTTAAAAAAGGAAATGGTGGAAAAGCAGTTGTAGTTTTGTTCCATGCAAGTAGAGGAGGAACAATAATTCAAGCTGAATGTGGATTTATTTACTCTTTGAATGAACTTCCCTGAGTGTTCATCCTGGCCCTCACGTAGCATATCATATATTCAGATGTTCCAGTGGTTTCCAAACTGTAGGTTGTGTTTCTAGAGGGTTATTAAAATATATTTAGTAAGTTGAATAGTATAAATAACTAGAATAAATAAGATGGCACAGTGTACCAAATGTATTGAGGGCAAATATTGTTTAATGACACTCTTTCTGTTTTGTGAGTACCCATGAATGAATATTCAGTATACAATGTTGGATTGTGAAGTGTTGTTTCTGTGAATCATGGCCAAAAATTAAAAAGCAACAGTAGCAGCAACAGAACACCTGAGGTACACCATTTCATGAGTTAAGTGGTGTCTCTGTAATATGTATATGGTAAAGCTTGATTAATTTGTCTTTCAGAAGATGAGGGTAACTGACCTATTGGGGAAAAGAAGTGCTCTGGTGCCATAGAAATGGTTTGGAAGTCACCGTGTGGCAAGTGGCACATCTTATGAGTCCTTCAAAGCAAAATCTGGCTAACCCTACTGTAATTTGCTGTGGAAAATGGTTATAGCCAGTGTATCTATCAACTGACATGAAGGTCAGGAAAGAGAATTTATTTAGTTTTGAAGGGAGATATTTTCTCTTTAAACTCATATCTCTAAAATGAGCCATGCCTTTTTCTTTCATTCTACTAAGTATTTCAGAGTTTTGGAAGAGCAGAGCTTGGTTGTTAGAAAAAAGGAAAGTTTACTCGAGTGAGCAAGTTCGAAACAGAGCAGAAAGGTTGTCCTCTAAGGTTTGAAAATGACAATAGTAAATAAATTGGACAAAGGTTCTGACATACCAAGATGGAAAAATTAAAGTTATGTATAGATAGGGAATTTAAAAATAGGTTTCAAGTAGGAAAATAAAAATAGTTCTCTGGAGAACAAGAATTTGATTAAACTAGAATCATCTATGACATGGTGCATTGTAATTTCTCACTTTGGAATATGCTTATATATTGGACATATAGATTATTAAAAAAAAAGTGAACTAAGTATCCTATGTTGAGTAAACTATCATGTAAATTAGTTTCCTATCCAGGTAATGGTTGGATACTTTGTGTAACTTTTGAATGTGTTATATTTGATAAAACCTCATATTTAATTAAAAGTTTAAATTATTATTTAATGGCTTTGTTTATGATGGAGAAAGTAAGTGGGACGTTGTTATGCCTCACTATACCTCACATCTTATATGAGTTATTGAACACAATGATTCTTTTATAGATTGTAAGAGGAAGTCATCTTTCAAAGAAAACTGATTGTTGAAAAGGTTTTGGAAAGATCCTTGGTCAGGAAAAACTTAAAAATAAGAACAATTGGTGTTGGATGAACCGAGAAAAATGTCAAGACACAGTTAAATGAATTCAGATTTCTTGCTTTCCTAGTTCTCTGTTCACCACTAGATATTGTCCTTTTCTTTTAGATGAAATACAGGCCATGTGGAATATTATCAGAAAACAAATGAATACTAATTGATTCTTTTAAAGTTACGTATAGATTTTATGTAGATGAAGGCTATGACTGCAGGATGTATCCACTTTGAGCTCAGTTGGAAGTTTTGGCCAGAATAATTATTTAACATCAGTCTCCATGACAACAACAAGAAAAATGCTAGGCAAACAAACAGATGGATTCAGAAGAACTTAAGTGATCAAGTCTAGTAGGAGCCAGCAGCTGGCCTTGTCTGGGTCACTTATTAGCATTTCCCTCAGCTTGTGTGTCTGCCTGCATTCTGCAACAAGCTACAGGTCAAATCTGTGCTGCAAACATAGTCATTTGCCTCCACATTCTGCCATTTGCTCACAGGCAGCCTCACCCACATTTTTGTCTTTCTTTTCTCTCTTCTTGCCTCCTTTCTCCTTTGTCACTTTTGTGTGTGTGTGTGTGTGTGTGTGTGTGTGTGTGCATGTGTGTGTATGTGCTGAATGCAGGCACAGAATGACAGGTAAAGCTGGCAGCAAAGCTGTGCTCTTGGCTGTTCCAGCACTTCCTGTCATTCAGATGTTGTAAATCTTGAGCCTGTTATTTTACATAAAGATGAAACCATCTCACATTCACGGAGAAGGGTGCTTGAAAAGGGAGGAGAAGCGTATCAGCAAAATTATTTATTACTTCTGAACTGTGGGCATTATTCCAGGCTGCAGTTTCACCCTTGGCCTTCCCTCCCCTGTTGAATTTGCCTGGTGCCAAATTCCTGCTGTTGGCTGAGTCATCATGCCCCAGTTGGCCTGGCACTATAGCCAGCGTGTGTTACCTTAACCATTACTGCTCAGAGCAAGAGTATTGTTTCTCCTTTGTCTCTCTGTTCCAGGAGGTGTCAGCCACATGGGCAAGTTCAGAAACCAGGGACAAGTGGTTTCCATGCTCCACTTGTGACACATTACACAGCCTGGTTTTTCTAAATTGGAAATCTGCTGGTGCTGAAAATCTATGGCAGAAGAACCATGGTGGCTGTCCACATTGTAAGGTGGTCTGCTATATGTGACATGGGAAAATCCAACAGATTCCTCCTTGATTGTATTCATCAGGCTTTTCTTGAGTGCTCAGAAACTAGGTAGTCTGACAAAATTAAATCTATTATTTTATTTAAACTTAAAGCAAATAGATGGTGATAATATGTTGGTACACCTCAGAGATTTCATGTTTATAAGGCTCCTGTATAATAATTGTTAATAATGTTGGGGAAAAAATGAAAACAGTTTATACAAATGACTGTTCTGATGGTGGAAATATAATTATTTTTGTTCTATTATCCAAACTTTCTCCAATGTTTCAGTATTGTTTGTGTAAGAATAATAATAATTAAAAAAAAAATAATAACAAAACTGGTTTTCTCATGGGGGAAGAAACAACTCCAAGATGAAAATTCTAGATTCATAAAACTAAAAACATGGCTTAATTCAAGATTTTGAAGAATGTTTTAGAAAAATAAATAAAAAGCAAACAAAATCCCAAAAAACTTAAAATGAGTACTTTTAATATTAACTTTGACTCTATTGCTTGAGGTATTATAATTTTTGAAAGCCTAATATTGATATGTAGTATTAATCAAACACATATTTTTAACAATTTAAAATATACCATATATACATTGTCCTTAAATTATGCTTTTTTTCCTTACAAAGTTTTTACTATGTTTACCATGGACATTTTAAAATATACTCAAAAATAGAATATTATAATCAACTACTATATACATTTGTTTATGATGGACAAAGTAAGAACATTTTAAAAATAGAATATTACAAAAAAACCCATATAATTATTCAGGTTTTAAGATTATGCAGATCTTTAAATAAGTATTTTTTTTTTAATTGAGCAGGTAGTACAGAGTTTCAGTGTAACTCCCTATCCTCTGCCCTCATCACACACATATGTAGTTTCCCCTGTTAACATCTTGCATCCGTGTGACACATTCATTAGGATGAACGAATTAATATCAACATATTATCACCAAAGTTCACCCTGTTATATAATTCTGTGGATGTGGACAAATGTGAAGTGTTATGTACCCACCATTATAGTACATACAGAACAGTTTCATAGCCATACTATTCCCTGTGCTTCACTTAGTAGTTCCCTATCTCTTCTCCCTACTAACTTTGGACCATCATTTTTTTTTTTTAAATTGCCTCTGTCCTTTTGCCTTTCCTAGAGTGTCATATAATTGGAACCATACAGTATGTTGTTTTTTTAAAATGACTTCTTTTACTTAGCAGTATTCCTTGAAAGTCTTTTCATGAATTGATAGCTCCTTCTTTTTTATTGTTGAATATTATTCTGTTATATTTCTGTTTATTTATGTATCTAGTTTGTTTATCCCTCACCTGTTGAAGGACATCTTGACAACTTCTAAATTTTGGCAGTTATGAATAAAGCTGCTACAAATATTTTCATGCACTGTTTTGTTTGGACATAAGTTTTTGAGTCATTTGGATATTGACCATGATTGCTGGACCATATCTTTTTTTCTTTTTTTTTTTTGGGGGGGGGTAATGGTGTTTGAACTCAGGGGCACTTAACAACTGAGCCCCAGCCCTTTTTTGGATTCCTTTTAGAGACAAGGGGTCACTGAGTTGCTTAGAGCCTCCTAAATTGATGAGGTTGGCTTCAAACTCAAAATCCTCCTGCCTCAGCTTCCTGAGCTGTTGAAATTACAGGCATGTGCCTCCATGCCCGGCTACTGGAACATATCTTAAGTGTTTGTTTAGCTTTGTAAGAAACTGTCAATCTGTCTTTCAAAGAGAGACTATGCCATTTTCAGTTCTCATCAGCAATGATTGAGAGTCTTGTCATTCCACATCTCTACCAACATATTGTTATCAGTATTTTGAATGTCAGCTTTCCCAGTGGGTATATAGTAGTATTACAATGATTTAAAATTTCTATTCCTTAATGACATTTGATGTCGAATTTGTTTTTTAATGTGCTTATTTTCCAGTTGTATATATTCTTTAGTATGATAGGTATCTTTTTAGGTCTTCTGCCCACTTTTTACTTGGGTTGTTTTTCTTATTGTTGAATATTAAGAATTCTCTTTGTATTGGATATGAGTCCTTTATCAGATTCATGTTCTGTAAAGATTTACTCCCAGTGTATGGCTTGTGTTTTTATTATTCTCTTTAACAACTTCTTCACAAAGCAGACACTCTTAATTTTAATGCAGTCTACCTTACCATATTTTTTCCTTTGATGAACTATGCTTTTAGTATTATATTAAAAAAGTTATTCCGGGGCTGGGGTTGTGGCTCAGCAGTAGAGTGCTGGCCTTGATCATGCAAGGCCCTGGCTTCAATCCTCAGCACCGTATAAATAAGTAAATAAAATAAAGATGTTGTGTTCAACTAACTACAACTAAAAAAATTAAATATTAAAAAAAGAGTTATTCCAAACTCAGGTCATCTAGATTTTTAAATTGTTACCTTGTAGAAGTATTGTAGTTTTGTATTTTATATTTAGGTTTGTGGATCTTGAGTAATTTTTTTGTGAAGGGGATAAGGGCCATGTCTAGTTGTACTAGCATCATTTATTGAAAAGATTTTCTTGGCTGTATTGTATTTCCTTAAGATCAGCTGACTATATTTATATGGGCATATTTCTGAGCTGTCTATTCTTTTCTATTGTTCTGTTTTTCTATTCTTTCACCAATACCACATTATTTTGATTGCTTTAGCTTTATAGTGAGTCTTGAAATTGTGTAATGTCAGTCTTCTGACTTTATTCTTCTCCTTTAATATTGTGTTAGTTATTCTGTCTTTTGACTTCCAATATAAATTCAAGAATCCATTTGCTGATAGTCACAAAACTACTTGCAGGGATTTTGAGTGTGATTGCATTGAATCTATAGATTAATCTGACATCTTGACAAAATTGAGTCTTCCTATCCATGAATGCAATATCGTTTGTATTTCTTCTGAAATATTTTTAAGTAGTTGCTGTAGAGTTTACAACACACATACACTACAGATTGAAAGCTGCTTTCAAATAACACTATGCTGTTTTACCATTGGTGCAGTCACCTTTTAATAGCGTTCCAGCTCCTCCCCTCCATCTGTAAGCATTGCTGTCTTTCTTTCCACTTATCCTTATGCTACAGTCACCCAATAGTCCTGCTATATTAGTTTGAACAAACCTTTATGTATTAGATTCATTAAGAATAAACATTTATAAGTCACTTATTTATTTTCTCTAATCATCTTCCTTTCTTTACATAGTACTAGAGAACTTGTTACAGTGCTTGCGAGGCAGATCTATGGGTGACATTCCCTCAGTTGTTTAATTGAGAAAGTCTTTTTTTTAAATTTTCAAATAATAATTTTCCTAGATTTAGAATTATAGCTTAATGGTTTTTCTTTTATCAGCAGTTTTTAATTCCATTCTCTTCTTGCTCATATGGTTTTTGAAGAATAGTCTGATAAAAGTCTGACCCTTGCTCCACTAATAGGTAAGGTGTAGTTTCCCCTTTTTATTTGGTTTCCTGCAGTTTGAGCATGGTACACCTAGGTGTAGATTTTCTGGTATTTATCTGAGCTTCCTAAATCTGTGGTTTGAAAAATCTTTAGCTGACATACTTATATATTCCTTCTTCTCTACTGGCAATTCTATTATGTATATTTATTTATGCATTTTGTGATTGTCCCCACAGTTCATGGGGATTCTGTTTTCCTTTTTCTTTCAGTTTGGGAAATTTCTGTTGGCATATCTTCACGCTCCCTGCTTCATTCCATGGCTATGTCTTGTCTGCTAATGAGTCCTTGAAAGGCATTCTTTTTTCATTCTGTTACAGTGTTTTTAATTTCTAGCATTTCCTTTTGATTTTTTAAAGAGTTTTAACCTTTCAGCTTTCATTATCCATTTATTCCTGTATGTTTTCTGCTCTTTTCATTTGAGTACTTAGCATGTTAATTGGTTACTTTAAATGTCCTACACGATGATTCAAAAATATGTATTTTATCTGGTCTGTTTCTTGGTTTGTCTCTTCAGACTCTTTTTTCTTGCCTTTTAGCATGCCTGTTAATTTTTTGTTGAAAGCTGGACATGATGTATAGACTAATAGGAACTGAGGTAATTAGGCTTTTAATGTCATGTTTTATGCTAATGGGCCCGGGAGTTACAGTATGTCTAATGTTTGCTGTAGCTGTAGGAGCCAGGAGCTATGCATTCCTGTGGTGTCCTTACCTTTCTCTCCCCTGTTGTCTTTGGGATTCACAGTATGAACATTTTTAGGCCTTAAGGAATATTAAATCACCTTTCTATTCAGTTCATTTGGTAGATAACATCAAAAAGTCCACAGGCAATGGAGGAATTCATGCAGTTTTAAATAAATAATAGTTAATTGAGTAGAAACAGCTATAGTTTTATCAGTACAAAATACATGAGTGCTTGATTTACCATTTCCTTTTTTTTTCATTTGTAGATGGAATCTAATCTGTTAATTTACATTGCCATTTTTTCTGCATAGCAATATAGTATCTAAATAAAATAATGCAAATATAGTGAAAGTGGGACCTCTTCCTGTCCATTACTATATTTCCCTCTAGTGTTATTGAGAGGGATGAAAAATAGCCTTTCAGAATGCCCAAGTTTTTGCTACTTTAAATTTTTTTTGCCAGTGTTTTACTTCATCTTGTATTGTTTATGTTATTGAACATATACTGCTCATTAAATGCATATTCCAGTAAATCTACAGGTATTGAAATAATTTTCTTTTAAGCTATTACATACATATTTTGTCCATAAGGCAAAGTAAAGGTTCACCATTAAGCCCTCCATTATAAAGTGTAGCAAAATCATAATATATGAATGAGTAGGAGATGTCAAATCAAATATTTGAGTGCCAGCTGCTACTTGTGATGTGAGATACTGAAGTAAAAATGAAAAGTAGGTACAATAGCAGGTTGAGTAAACATAAATAGAAAAATAAGGGATGTTTTCTCCCAGGGTTAATTACCAAATCAGGGACATGGGGTGCCATGAGTTCAGGAGATAAATAGATGTCTTGAGGGCTGTGGATGGAGGAAGAAGGCAGCAGAGCTGGACACTGAAGACAAATGGTAGAATCCTGTCCAAGTCAGGGAGACTCAGCCAACATTGGAACCAACATGCCAACACCTGACTGATCTCCAGGCTTTCTTAACAGTTTATCCAAGTTATTGACCAAAAGCTTACTTGATTAATTAGTGAGTTTCTAGAATAGACAGTTGCCTCCTGGCTAAAGAGTAAAAATAAAAGGTTCTAACATTATTACATTGCAGTGTACTCTGAAAAAAAGATGAGGTCATAGAGCAAGGAGCAAGCTTTCCGGTTGTGCCCATTTGAGAAAGTAATCTCTAACTCTCCCAATAAAAGCATGGGAATTGGAATACAGCCAATATAAATTCCAGTCCTTCTGCTGTTCTTTAATAAAGGTGGAGATACTGATGCTGCTCATCGGTCAGGATGATTGAGATAATGGAAATCAAGTAATTAAGTCAGTGTTTGTTACATAGCAAGTATTCATTAAAGGGTGACCGTTATTCAATAATAGTAATAAAGCTCAAATTCAGTGATGTGCCATATAATTGGTTTGGAGAAAAGATACTTTTTAATATGCATTTTTAATAATGAATTTAATAGATGCTATTTAATACAAATTAAATAAAGGATTAGAACTTATGTTACTCTTAAGGAAAATGGAATTTATTTGCAAAAGGAAGCTGTGTTATTTGGGGAGCTGTATTTCCATATCTTTAATTTATATGGAGCTGTACCAGAAAGTTATTACAGAACCTCACCAGGGAAGCCTCGAGTAATTTTAGCTCCTTCAGTGAATGATTGAGCTGATGCCATCTGCATTGTTGTGGACATGATTGGAGTTACTTTCTCTTAAGTGGTTGAACTCAGCTGGGTGCACTCTTTGGTACTTTTCTTTGGGATTACATCTGTGGCATCTGGGCTTCATTTGGCATTCATCTGACCTTGCTCAATTTGAAATCATGGTTCCAAAGGTGAAGTGAGGTGGCCCTGGTGGCTGAGAGGTGAGGAATGCTGCAGAATTGTGTTGTAGGTGTAGGGGAAGGATTCAAGTACATGTTGGTTATAAGTCCTCTGATTCTCACAGGGATCAGTGAGAATAAGTTCATGTCTGCTGTCGTCTGTTTGAAGAGTCATAAGTGAAAGAAATGAAGGCTGTGAGAAAATTACTGTTTTATTCTGAAAAAGTTTTTGTTTTTCTAAGAGTTTGATTTAAAGTGGGATTGTGCAGCAAACCTGGAAAATTTTCACTCACCTTTACAGCACAGGTTGATATTTGCTAGTAATTGCTAAAATATATAATTTGCACATGTGACATGATAAAACATGTATATACTTGGTCTCTACCCCCAGTTCCTGGCACAGGTTCCTAAAACCCTTGAAATTTCCTGAATGATAGGGGTACTAAGTTCATTGTTGTTTTAATATTTGGTCTTTGACCCAGATTCCTGCACAGAGCTCCTAACTCCCAATTCCTTATAATTTCCTGGGTGACAGGGGCCACCTCAAACCATGGACACAGAAACACCTGTGCTCAGGACACTCTGGACCTCGCTGTATGTACCTCATAATTTTATTTAAAATAACCTTTGTAAGAAATCAGCACCGTAATAAGTAAACTGCCTTCCTGACCCCTGTGAATTACTCTAGCAAATTATAGAACCTGAGGAAGGAGTAATGAGAACCTCTTATTTGTAGCTAAGTTGCATGGAAGTTGTGGGTGACCTAGGGACCCAACTCTTGGAGTCAGCATCTGAAGTGCAGAGTAGCCTGCACCTTTAATTGTGGGGTCCATGTTAACTCTGGTTAGTTTCAAAACAGAATTCGAATTTTAGTATACACACCTGGTGTTGGAGAATTGCTTATTGTGGGAAAACTCCCCCAGATCTGTTTCCAGAAATGTTGAGTATGAGACTTAGCAAAGAAAAACACTGCTGTTTTCTGTATTCAGCTTAGTTCATAAATTTTATCCCCTTCTAAGAAGGAAGAAAGACATAGCATGTAATGAGACCTGGTAGGACTGAAACTCCCGTAATCATGCAGTTCACTGTTGAGAAGAAAAGGCTACACCTGTTCTCCCACCTGCAAGAGGTCTGGGGTGGAGCAATCTGAATCGGATGATGATGGAGGAATCTGAATCAGATGGGCTCAGAGGAGCTAGGTCTCATGAATAAAAAGTTCCCGTTTTTTTTCTGATTTAGCTACAATCCAGTGACCATTAATGGCTTCCCTTGAAGGATGTAGATACCTTGGGGAAGGGACTGTAGCAACTGAAGAATATATATTTGCCACCTTAAATTCAGAAAATCTGGGGCCTTCTGATTATCTCTTTCAGGTATGATTGCTCCTTCTGTCCCCTCAAAGGGAATTGTGTTTTGTAGCACTTGTGCTTGAAGTTGTTTACTTTTCTGTTTTTCTCCCTGTGAACTCCTTAGAATATTTTGTAGCAGATGATAGGTCTAGAATATTGAATAAGTGACATTATATGAGGAACTTTCTTTACTTGTTGTATTTTTTTCTATCTCCAGTTACAGTGAGAAAACAAAGTGGTGAATTTTCTCTTGATTAGTCAAACATTTAATTTTAGGTTAACCTTAAGAAAAACACAGACCTATATTTGCATTTTTATTGAGTGGGAAGGCCAAAGGATGACAATGTTTCCTTTTAGATGCCATGACAAACTTAGAAAGTATGAACCCTGAATCTTGATGTTCAATGAATTATTCAGTTGAGTAATCATTAGTATATCTTCATTAATATATATAAATTTTATGTGGCCAAAGGAAATCTGTACATCAAAAGCAATTGAAAATTTTATCTAAGGAAATAATGGATGCCACCAGTTGAGGGGATTGTTCCCTTGTTGTGAATTTGGCCTGTGTCAGAGGCTTATGCAGTAGGGGCAGGGAGTAGATGGGAATTTTACACTCCTGTCTAAGAAGATGGTTCAGTGATGCTGTGTCTTGCACACCTAACCTTGTTAGTGAGTTTATTCATCACAAATAGGAAACAAAGTGTGCATGTATCTGAATCATGTAGACAAATGAAGTCCATGTTTAATTTTTTTTTTTTTTTTGAGATCCTGGGGTGCTCTACCACTGATCTATATCCTTAGCCCCCCACTTTTTTTGAGACGGGTTCTCACCAATGTTAGAGTCTGTAAACAAGTCAAAATAACACCTGGCATTTTGCCAGGGGAATGTTAGAGTTCTTAAACAAGTCTGGATGGTGCCTGGCAAAATGCCAGAGGGAGTGGTTTGAGAAGTAACAAAAGAGAGCCATTAAGTGTGGAGATTCCTTATTGGTTGACTGATGTATCTAGTTTATGCTAATTAGGTAAGCTGTGTGGAATGTATAAATACTGCTCCTGTCCTGCAATAAATGGCTCCCATTCCTGCTGTATCAATCTACACAAGTTATTCATCACCCCCCGGTTATTTTGCCCAGCCAGCCAGGCTCCGGCAACCAAGTTGCCCAAGTTGGCCTAGAGCTTTGTAGTTCTCCTACCTTAGCCTCCAGAGGAGCTGGGATTACAGGTGTGTGCCACCATGCTTGACTTAAAAAGAAGTAAATTTTAAAAATATTTCTAAAATGGGTTACTTGCATCTATGTTATTGGAGCAGAGTTTACAGAGCGTAATACAATGTCTTCTGTCAAAGACTGGTGTGAGTGGCATGTAAGCTTAGAATATTTGTCATCCAAATTTCTTCTAAATATCAAATAGGATTAAGTACACAAGGTGGCAGTTTTCTCTTTTGGGAAGATTTGATGTTCTTTAGATTGTGTGTCTTCCTTTTCTACAAGGGTCCTATGACTTCCTTCATCAAGTACGGAGTAAGGAGAGAAGTTCAAATTGTGTCATGGTTTATACTCTCCTGGTGCATCTTTCTCTCTCTGCTGAGCATCAGCATCTGAATTCTGTTTAGGAGAAAATTAGCCATTCTGTATATATATAGAGGTGTAGATGGTTACACAGCTCTATGTACGAAAGCTGTCTGGGTGTGTGGGTGAGTGTGGAGGTATCCTCTCACCAAGAATGGCCTCTTTCAGCTGGGATTTAATTACAGCTGGAAAGCAAATGCTGCTTTCTCACAGATTTTCAGAAACACTGAATATGCATGTCAAAACTTGAATTCCTTTCTTCTCAAGGACTATCAGAATGCATGTGTCTTTGATTAAACCTCTGTAAATGCTGACATAGGCCACATCCAACAAGTTGCAAAATTTTAATTGCATTATTTCCTTAAAGTGGGTTATCTAAATAATTGGTTTTGCTTTTCTTCTGTATCATCTCTTGTAGCCTGTCAGTGGTTTTACCTTTCAATAAAATGGCTTTTTAAAAATAATCCTAAAAATAAGGGATTGATGCTTTTGTACTTCATGGTATAATTTAGATTTCCATCTTTTGTTTTGTTAAAAGTTCAAAGTCAAGACTAAAAAAAAATTTTTTTTTTTTTGGTATGAGGGATGGAACCCTGGGGCTCTCAATCACTGAGCCATATCCCCAACCCTTTTATTTTTATTTTATTTAATTAATTAATTTATTTGAGACAGGGTCTCACTGAGTTGCTCAGGGCTTCGCCAAGTTGCTGAGCCAGACTTTGAACTTGTGATCCTCCTGCCTTAGCCTCCAGAGATGCTGAGTTTACAGGTGTTTGCAACAGTAGTGCCCAGCTAGTAATTATAAGAAGTGTGGGCAGATATTTCCATTTTGCTGCTTGTCCAACTATGTTTAATGATGGGGTCTGTTTCTAAGAAATGAGCTCTTTAACTTTGTGACACTGGCTATTGTGGGCCATTCTGTGCGACTTTGGGAGTTTCCTGTTTAGGCTGCTGAGTGCATTGGGCAGGATATTAAGATGTAGTTGGTAAGAAGAAACCTAGTGTTTCCATTTTTCCAACCCAATTAGCAGTTATGTGAATGCTGGTTTCATTTAGTGAATAATATAACATTGAGTGGATCTTTGTTAAAAAGTGGCTTTCTTAGAGGACCTTCCCTCACCATTTTAAGAAAAATTGAACAGCTTCCTGTCTCATTTTTCTTTTTTCCTAACAGCAGTAAAGGTAATGAATGCTCAGTAAAGGTGAATGAATGATAATTTAATAGCTGCTTATTTTAGTGAGTTTTTTTTTTTTTTTCTGCTGTGACTAAAAGACCTGACTAGAACAATTTTAGAGGAGGAAAAGTGTACTTGGGAGCTCACCATTTCACAGGTCTCAGTCTATAGACAGCTGGTTCCATTCCTTGGGGCTTGAGATGAAGGTGAATGTCATGGTGGAAGAGGGTGGTGGAGGGAGGTGGCTCACATGATGATCATTAAGCAGAGAGAGACACTCTACTCTCCATATATAAAATATATACACCAAAGGAATGCCCCCAATGCCTACCTCCTCCAGTCACACCCTACCTGCCTTCAGTTACCACTCAGTTAATCCCCATCAGGGAATTAATTCACTGGTTGGGTTAAGGCTGTTATAACCTAATCATGTTTCCTCTAAACCTTCTTGTATTATCTCACACATGAGTTTTTGGAGGACAGCTCATATACAAACTATAATACTGTGGATGGTTTGAAGCAGGTAGATTGAGTTCTCTACATCTCTACTCTTGCAAACTCATATCAAGAAGTATGTGACCTCCTACTAAAATTAGCCAAAACTGAGGACCTGTAATTACTGATGGGCACAAATAACCAGGCTTGTCTTGCTTAGGAGAATTTCTTTTCTGGGGTCTCAAGGCATATTGTCTGACTTCTTAGGTGAGGTCCTTTTTCTAAAGCAGACACCAGGATAATCTTGGATAAGACATATAGGTAGGTCTTGTGGTCAGTTCAGGCAGCAAGACCCTCTGAAGGATACGGGCCAAGAGGCTTTACACGTGAAGATTGGTGCCTATAGTATGATGTCTTCCTCCTTCAGATAAGGGTTCGGAGCTGCTGCTCTCTCGAAAATTAGATGCTTACCATAAGCATCAATTTTACCAATGGAAAAATTATCTCTAATCCTTTCTATGCTACTTAGACAGCTCTAAAAATTTGAGAGATACTTCAAATACTAATTATCCAACATCAAGATGTTGATTCAGTGAGAACACGTTATGTTAATTAGCTAACCCCAAATACTGAGATTAACTTGTTCACACTTCATATTACTCATGATGAAATATTTCAGAGTAAATCACCACAAATCCAGTATAACACTTGTGTATGTATGCCTATAAGTGATTGTGTACTTTCACTTTGCACAAACCAAGTGTAAAAATAGTGGCTAAGAACTTCCTTTCTGTTGTATAACTGCTGGGTTCAAATCTAGGTGCAGACTTCTACTAGATGCATGACTTAATATGTCTAAGCCTCAGTTTTCTTATCTACAAATAGAAAAGTACTCAACTTATAGGATTGTCATGAGGATTAGGCAAGATTACTTAAAATTCCCATGACAAAATGCTTGGCACGTAGTAAGTGTTCAATAAATGTTAGCTTAAAAAAATTCACTTGGCAGCTAGACTTGGTAGTACACACCTGTTATTTCAGGGATTTAGAAGGCTGAGGAAGGAGGATTGCAAGTTCAAGGCCAGCCTCAGCGATATAGTGAGATCCTGTCTGAAAACACAATAAAAAAGCGCTGGGAATGTAATTCAGTGGTAGAGCATCCCTAGGCTAAATCCCTCCACCTCCAAAAAGATTCACTTGGCAAAGATTTTTTTGAATTTCTGTATCCTTGTCGGGTTAAGAAGAGGAAAAAGACTTGTTAAGCTTAATTAATTCTAAGTGTATACTTGGTTTATGAAGGAATTGCAGAGTGGAATAACAAAAAAAATTCTTTTAGTGAAATTAAGACAAATTTCTTCAGAGATCAATCTCTCTTTGTACATTTAAAATGTGTTCACATGGAGCGGGCACAGTGGCACACACCTATAATCCTAGCTACTCAAGTGCTGATGCAGGAGAGTTAAAGGTTCAAGACCAGCCTGGGCAACTTATCAAACCCTGTCTCAAAAAAGGAAAAGTTCTAGGGATGTAGCTTAATGGTAGAGCATCCCTGGGCTCAATCCCTTGTGATATAACATGTACTCAAACAAATTAGACACATTCAATGGCTTCTAGAAAGTTTCTTAGGGTAAAGAAACTTCCTACAAAAGCAAAGATTATAAGATTGTTCTTTCTTTAAAGGAACTTTGTCATTGAACTATAGGATTTAATGTTATCCTGAGTTCTTTGTTTAGCTATCTGATTTTTAACTTACGTTGAGACTAGGCAGAGGGTGAGAAGGTAAAACTTGGGGCTGCATTCTCTGATTATCTCAAGAGTCACCTAGTAGTCCTCAAGTAAGTCTATTTTTAAAAACACAATAGTAAATATTACAAAATTTTCAATTTTCCAAGAATTTTGACTATAATTGGGTTACATTACAGAATTTTGTATTGATGCTGCATTTAAAAAGCTTAATTTTCAGGGAGATCTTTGTAAAATAGGATATAACTTACTCAGAGTAGATAAAATAGATTCCTAATAAAGTAGACAATTTTAGTGTTTTTTGATTATACAAAATCATTTTGGTTAAACCGCCAGTATTGATGAATAGGTAAAATGTACTTTTGCTAGCTGGTTCTCTCATATTCTATGGTTGTCTCTTCCGGTGGTTTGTATTAAAAGAAATGTTTGAAAAATGGTAGGCCCGACACTTTTCAAAGAGAGTTAGACCACATAGATAGATGTCAGTTTGTATTGAGTGAAAGCTAATGTGTTTCGCAACCTTTCTGCTCCAAGTGTGGTTCAGGGACCAGCAGCACTGGTATCACCTGGTAGCTTTTTAAAGTGTTGAGCTCATCAGGATCTCCTGCAGGCAGTATCCCTCAGATGATTCACATGCACAATGATATTTGAGAAATACCTTGAGCATATCATAGAGTATGGTCAGGGCAGGTGTGAAGTATAGCAAGGTAGTCAAATGATGATGCACACTTTTGAAGAGTCTGTGTAACACAGGTATCCTTTCTTTTCTTTTCTTCTTCTTTTTTTTTTTTTTTTTTAACAGATGTTTCCACCATAATGTATTCCTGGAAAATCTTACCTTTTTCAGGTATAGCATAAAAAAAAAAAAAAAAACCTGGGGAAATAAATAGGGTGAAGTATAGATTACTTTAAACCTCTACAATTTTAACTAGAATCTAAAAAAATAGAATAGTTTTTATTTGAAACAAAACTAAACAGCTGGGTTCAAACTCCACTGGCATTTGTACCTATCACCTGTTGATTTTTCACAGCCTTCAACTCTGGGGCTCTTCCTCTCCTTTGGAAAAATCTGCTCCATGGTGTTGACTTCATAATTATTTTGTTTTTAATATAAACACTCAGAATCTGCACGTGCAGCTGTATAACATGCTCCATGCTGTGGAAAGTGTAATGGAATGGAGTCCATTGTATCAGCCACCTCTATGCTAAGGGAAAGCTCTTTGTAAGGTTTTTCGTGTTTTTCTTAAAGTCTTCATGTATACCTAAGGCATTTTCTTAAATCATGGAAAGCCCTGTCCCTGATGGCTTAAAAATGTCAATGTGTTTGGTGGGGGGACTCACCCTTGAATCAGTGCCATTTCCATTTTATACTGTACTAATCATGAGTGACATATTTCATATTACAGAAATAGATGTAGCAGAACAGATTGAAATTTTCAGTTTTTTTGAGCTATAATTTTCAGGTTCCCAAGAGTGGGAACACAAGTATGTTATGATATCAAAGGTAGAACCCTTTTCATTTAATATGTTGAAATAATTGAAATAAAGATGCTGTAGGATTATACTGATAACAGATACAGAAAATTGAAATGCACATTAAGTACAATGTGTTACAACTAAAAAACAAACAAATGAAACCTTGTGTTTGGGGTTTGGAGGAGCCCAAGTCTGCTCAGCACAGTTGTTAAGTGGATGTGAAACTTTCCCTTTGACCTCTTTGGGATCCACATTTTCTCACTGTGTGTTGAAGAGTTAGATGTGACAAAACAGTTTTTTCATTTCCCATCTCTCTGATTTTCTTCTGTGCATATTTTTATGACTACTTTCATTTTATGTGTTTGGAGTTACATACCAAGCCCACGCCAGATCCAGTAAATCCCTGCCTACCCCTTCTACTTCAGTTTCTCTTGGTGAGTGGAATGCCCCTTTTTGCTTTCTGGACTGTTTGTAAGAGGCTTGCTAAACTCTGGAAGAGGAAATGCCAACAGTGACTCCAATAGCAAAGCCACTTCACGTCATTTTCTTTATCTCTACTTAGGAGAGTACTTTCCATGATTTCCAGGCTTAGAGGGGGCTTTTCAAATTTAGACACACAAGAGAACTGGGTGAAGGTCAATGATAGGACAATATTTTACTTGTAGTATTTAAGTGTGTGATACACTACTTGAGTGGCTGTCTTTGTTTACATAGGTAATATGTATAGTGTTCAGAAGTCAAGAAAGTGAAAGAAAAGCAACTAAAAGAAAAGGATCATTTTCAGAGCTTGGCCCTATTTTTCTAAAAATCATGACTCAGCTATTTCTTCTGGGAACCACCTAAAGCAGGGCAGCGGGAGATGACATAATGCACTGAGCCCAAGGTTGGCATTTTATTTATTTATTTACTTAGTTTTGAAACCTCCGTGGGCTTAAGGAATAAGGATAGAGAATTCTGGCAGTTTTGTGGAGCTTGTGAGCTTTTTTAAATTTTTCATTCTTCTGTGTCTCTGTTTTCCATAGTAGCCTCAGAATTTCCTTTCTGTGAATCCACACAAGGGGCTTCCCATTTGTCACTTGATGATGGCTCTGGTGAGAGGGAGAACTTTGTGGAAATCCCCGTGAGCTGCCTTCTTGGAATAAACCTGAGTTGAGAAATCACGGGGCTCTGGGCACATCAAAGAAGCCTGGTAGACTAGTCATGGAGCTGCTACCATCATCTTATCCCATGTGATAAATGGGGACATCTCTGCAGGAGTCTGCCCCCACCCTCTGAACACTTCTTCTCTTTTATTTGATTTCCCAAAAGTACTTTTATAGTATCCTTTGTAAGAAATGGAATGATTTTAAAAACTTAGAAGAGCAGGGTACAGTGTAACTTCTTCAAAAGGATCTTGATGTTTTATTGTTAGAATAAGCTAAGCAGTTTGTCTTTTTTCAATTAAAAGTGTTTTGTCTGTTTGGCCTATGTAAACAATAATGTCTTCAGTCAAATAAGGAAAAAGGACAGGAGAAACACATTACTCAGTGCCCTCTACATTTGATCAAGCATTTGCATGTAACTTCCTGACTCCAGAAAACACCAAAGATAGAGGAACAAATCCAACAATACTTTGAGGTAGCCAAATCCAGGACAGCTAAACCAGTTTAATCAATGAGTCAGTGACCTGGGGAAAGAAGAAAGAACAGTTCTACATTAAAAAGGACTTAAAAAGAGACTTGAGACATAAATGAATATAGGGAGTAGACTTTCTTAGGGTTCTTGTTGGTAAACAAGCAGAAAGCAAATAAAAAGGTAATAAGGGAAATTTGAATGTGGACTAGCTTTCCATGAAAGAATTACTTTTAATTTTATTCCAAATGGTGATAGCCTTATGGTTATGTGAGAATGACTCACATAAATGAGGCAGTCCATCTCAGGATAGATTAATTTTTACTGCCATTATAATTTGGATATGGAGTGTCCCTGCATGTCCCATAGTTAAAGGCTCGGTTGCCAGTCTATTGTGTTACTGGAAGGTGGTGAAACCCAGTGAGTAGATGTGAGGCCTTGGAAGGGGATATTGGGACCCCGCCTCTTTCTCTTTTTGCTTTCTGGATACCATGAGGTGATATAGGCCACCTCTGCCTGGAGCTCCTGCCATGAAGTACTGTGTTGCCATAGGCTTAAAGGGAGGGGGCCTAGTGACTTGAGCCAAAAATAAATCTTTCTTCCTTATAAGTGGTTTATCTCAGGTATTTTGTCACAGCAACAAAAAGCTGGCTCACACATCTATGAAACAAAGTTATTTATTTTGAGGAGTTTTATAGGGTTAATGTGAATATAAAATGTGTGTTAGAACAGAGCCTGGACAGGGCTTATTATGTATTGCTTTTATTTTTGCCATCATTATTGCTATATGAGGTTCCTGCATAGTTGTAATTCTAACCCCAGCCTGTCCTTAAGTTCTCTGTGTATCTGTCAGTGGTCAGATTGGTGTCTGCCATTCAGCATGGATAGTTATTCTAGATGACCTGCAGTATGCAGTTGAAGTAGCTGGACCTAGCTAGACCTTGTTCACCATGTGCTCTCACAAGCCAGTTCTCTGCTAGCCCCAGTGGTTGGCTAGCCCCAGGGAGATGATTATTTGTGAATTGATGACCAATGTTTTTTAAAACTTATAACAGAAAAAATACTTGTAATGGAACTTATTGGCAGTAAATGGTAACAGATTAAAATTGATCAAGCTGCTAGGAGAGGATTTCAGAGGAGCTCACGGTCAGCACAGCAGTGGATGCTGTTGTCTGGATTCTTTGCTGTGGTATTTCTGTCCTTTATTTGTTGCCCATAATTAGGTTTCTTCCTCTTCTTCTTCCTCATAAAGTAGGCACATGACCAGTTCTTGATAGTAAACTCTTGTAAGGTGAAAAAGAAATTGTGTTAAGATCCTTATAGCTGGGTGCGGTGGCACACGCCTGTATCCCAGAGGCTGAGGCAGGAGGATCCCGAGTTCAAAGCGAGCCTCAGCAAAAGCCATGCACTAAGCAACTCAGTGAGACTTTATCTCTAAATAAAATACAAAATAGGGCTGGGGATGTGGCTCAGTGATCTAGAGACAGTATTAGTTGTAGAGATATTGGGTTAGCCTTTAATTTAGAGCTGTCAAATATTGATTTGATTATATGTATTATAATGTTTTCAAGGCAATTATTTACATATATTCTCCATCTTCATCTTTGATACTAGTTATAAGGAAGGTAATGGTGGGAAGAGGCCTCTCTTTAATGTGGATTGGGCATTCAGATGTGGAAAGGATTGAAATTCACTGGAGTGACCAGACAGGTTATCCAATTAGATGGTGATAATTCACAGCTGTAATCAATGTGGAACCTTGAAGTGCCCTGGTTAGCGAAGAGAATGCTCAGGTCTGTCTGGCAAACAAGCACCATCTTTGTTCTAGGTTTAAGAGTGTCCTGTAAAGGATCTGACATTACCTTAATGACTTAAAACAAATGTGACTCAGTATGTATTCTAATTCTAATATATATATATATATATATATATATATATATATGTAAAATTTTTGCAGCTTAATCAGAACAATTGCTCATTAGTCTCTTGTCTTTTTTCATTTAGGAAAAGGCCATTTTTTTTTTTTTTATCAGTGAGAGTCATATATGTGAAGCTTATAAACAATTTATTCCCTTAAATAAAGTGAAAAAATATGTTAAAGGGAACTATGATTGCTACTAATGATCAAAGACAGTTAAAAAGTAGAAATGTTTTATTACAAATAAAATCTAAATGTGGAAATCTGTTTATTATTACATTTCATGTTTGAATATTTTGTTTTCTTTTTCTTTAAGAAGAAGCAGGGGGGAAAAAAACCATGCCTGTTGCATTCCATGCCAAGGTCAATGCTCTGTATTGTGACTGTTTAATTTTATAACATTCAAACAGACACAATCAGGAGGGCACTCCCACTGGAAATCCATAGCTGTAAAGAGAGCCTGTGCTTCAAAATCAAGAGAAAAAGCTGTTTGTCAAGACCATACCTGTTTTGAGATCTTTTTGAAGAGTGCTTATGCTTTTCCAGAATTCTAAGATTAAGACAGAGAAGTTCATATAGAAATATATAGATTGAGTAATGGCTTTTTTTTCTTAATCTGAATTATCCTAGAGTCCTTTTTAAAAACTTTAGGTAGCCATGTTAGATTAAGATTTGTTAACTGGCTATCATTGGTCTGTGAACTTTACCAAAGTGATTGAAAAATAAGGAACTCCCTGTAAAATCAATGCATTTTTTTAAAAACACACTTTGAGAGCTTGTTGTTACTTGGGGAAAGAGAGCATGTACTTAAAAATAAAAGCAAACAAATATATTTTAAAAAATAAGGAACTCTTTTGGTGGTTAAAATTGCTTTTTGGATTTTTCATGAAGTTCAAGATCCATTCACCTGGATCTTAAATAGGTAATCTTAAACATGATGAGCGCCTAATTTGAAAGTTTGAAATCCTGAGAAATATTTTTTTTATGACTTTGAAAAATAACTTCAGATTGTACATTGCTCTGAAAAGGATAGACATATTCTAATTGTCTTTTTTCCCCAATTGAATTTTATTTGTGTATTAACCATGGTAAAATTGCTCTAATTCTATTCATTAAACCAGTAAGGATTTTATAGTTTGCACTGTGAAGTGTGCTTAGCCTAAATTATTTCTAGAGCTCTTAAAAAATTTGATGTGTAAAGTAACTAATGCATAATCTGTGAACCCCCCTCCCTTCTTCGTCTAATAATTATGTCTTTCTTTTCTAGTTCAGCTTTGTAAACAGGAGTTGCTTATGGGTTGTGTACTGAGAATGCTGCCAGGAAGTAGGGTGAGCACAGCTTCTTTTCCCATGACCCTCACTCTCATGTGGTTCCAAGGGCTCCCTACTTAGAATGCCTTGATAACCACATTCATTCCTGACATACCCCACCCCCAGCACACACAACTGCCGGGTGCCATCTGACCCACAGTCCAGCTGCAGCTTTTAAAAACACCACTGGAGAAAGCTTTTACCTAGAGCAGTGAAAATCCATGAACGTATTTGATGCCTTGTATGCATGTTGGACTATTCGTTTTTTAAAAGAAATTCAGTTACTTGGTGTCAGTCTGAAAAGTTGAAAGCTTGTTAATGGGATTAAAAGAAATTTTTTTGAAACTCTTGAAACTCAACAACACGAGAAGGAACCTGTGAAAAAGTGGCCAACAGACTTGTGTATCTCAACAAAAGTAAGAAATGGATGAAAAGTAATATGCTCAACACTACCAGTCATTGTGAAATTTCAAATTAAATTTCAAATTTGAAATTCAAATTAAAGTAACAGTGGAACATCACCACATACCTATTGGAATGGCTAACAGGCAGAATTCACTAGAGCTCGTTTTGCATGTTCATTTATTCTGTATGATTTCTGCAACTTTTTCTGTTGATGTTGGAGTCTAAAACGGTGAAGCACTTTAGATTATTTTGTTCCATGACCTTTGACATGGATATAAAAGTTTTTAAAAGACTGGCTATGTTGGCCACCACCCATAGCATTCCTTGTCCCCACCAATTCTTATATGATGCACTTAACTTCTTGGGGATAGAAAGAGAGAAAAATATATTTCCTGAGTAAACCCTAGGGCATGGAATTTATTTCTTTAATCTTCAAGCAACACTGTGAAGAGATCACTAGCATTCTTCTTTTATAGATAGAAAAATTGAGGCTGTGATGAAGAGATTAAGTCATTTGTTTGAGGTAGCAAAAGCTAGTCAGTCGTGGAAATGGGATTTAAACCTGCCTGTCAGATACCAATGCACTATTCTTTGCCATTTGACATGATACAGTTCAAACCTGGAACATTACTCAGGAGCTTTATGTGCTGGGGGAAGAAATCAGGGGGTAGGGAGAAAGAATGCCTAGAAGGTAGAGTGTGGCATGGAATGGTGTCTGAGAGTGAAGGAGGCTGGGGCCATCGAGTGAGTACAAGGCACAAGGATGGAGGAGATATGCAGCTCCCAGGAGCTGCCACTTCTGTAAGACCCTATTGTCTACTGCCAGGCTTTGCTGCTCTGGGGAAGATTCAGCAACTGTTAACAGTTTTGTACAAAGTTGATGAAGGTTTGGGACATTCCTGGGTTAATTTAAACATACACACCTATACAGACTTGTACTGCATAACAATGTTCTGGTCAATGAGGACTGAATAAGTGACACTGGTTCCCTATGGTGCAGGTGTGCAGTGGGCCTTACTATCTAGGTTTGTGTGAGTACACTCTGTGATGTCTACAAGATGACCAAACTGCCTTATGGCCCATTTCTGTGCACTATCCCTATAGTGAAGTAACTTGACTGTGAATGTGGAGAGTATGGGAAGCGGGTACTCGCGGTGATGCTTCGTTTCCCATGTCCCCAGGAAGCAGAAGCTGACAGGGTTACATATGGAGCCTAGTTATTCCAGGACCAAGGACGTGCAGCTGCTTTCCAGTCCCTTGGGCTTGATGGGTGAAGCAGACAGATTTCTTTGATGGACTAAAAGGGCTTTGCAGAGTACATATTGTGAGAGAAAAGGAAGTTGGAATCTTATTCTCTAGGCTGGTGAAACATGGCACCTCCTGAAAAGCCACAGGCAGTCGGAAAAGGCATGAAGGTTGATTGTGTGTGAACAGTGAGTGTGCGACAAAGGAAACTCAGCTGTGGATGGTTTCCCGTCAGGGTGTGTTTCCACGTTACCGACCTTCACACGTCCCTTACCTCCTCTGTGGCTCCTAGCCTAGTCTAAGGAGCAGTGAAGACCTCACTTCCTAGTGCCCAGTTAGAAACCTGAATTATTGGCACAGCAGTCGAGTGATAGAGAACACCCATCACTGAGTTATGCCTAAGAAGCAGATTCCTCTGTGGGAGACCATTTCCCCATTGTGTGTCTCATTGTGAAAGAAGTAATTAATTTCGGTGAAATAAAATAACCTAGTATGAAAAGTATTTGTTGTAATCTGCAAACTGTTATTTTGCCCTTAGCTCATTCAAGTTCAGAGCAAATAGCACTTTGCACTGCTGTAGAGACTGCAGGGCAGGTCTGTCATGCCCGGGCTTAGAGGGGAAGCCATAAGTTTGTCTGGAGACTCCCCATTTTTCTAATTTAGTCTTGTGGGTTTTTTTTTTTTTTTTTTTAATAAATAAACTTCAGAGGAAATCTTAATGATCTCTTCAGGAAATAAAAAGTCAAGGGCAGATGATCTAAACAAAACTGTAACTCAATGTCTCCCCTCTCCTTTCCCTGAGCTAGCTCCTACTCATGCTTCAAACCATCTTCTGGTTCTTTCTTGCTGTGGGTCAAGTGCGGTTGCTGCACCAGTCCTACTGATGAAAATAAAGTGTGTCCTCTCTAGCAGGAAAGTCTTGGAAGAGATTCAGGCTTTTATTTTGTATGTGTTTGTAACTAATACATGCCCTCGTGTTGCAGTGTTAACAGTTTATCTTTGTTGAACTGACATCAGTGTCTTCTCCATTTCCTTTGGAACTTTGAAGGGGAGGTGACCCTGACACTGAAATAGCCTGACTGTTGCTCACAGCTGGTTGTCCTACAAGAGTTGGTGCAGGAGCGGTAGGAGTTTCAATTGTCAGTGTTCTGAATAGTCAAGGTTTCAAGTGTGTGAAGATGTCTGGGTGATGGTAGTAATGTATTTGAAGTGCTCTGAGGTTCCTTTAGAATTAAAGTGTTTTGTCATTTAAAGCAACATATCCTATTAATTATAAAGCTTTCTTGGTTGCATTACTAAGTGCTTGTTACATGCTGGGCCCTCTGCTGGTGACTGCTTCTTTGGAAAGCCTATAAAATATCATCTGTGGTCTAACCTCTAGACACTCAGGGAAGTTTTCACTCAAGTTGACATATAAGGTCGCATAATAAATTATTGTCAGCAGAACTGGGATGACAACTCTTGGCTTCTGATTTTCTGTCTAGTTTTGTGTGAATAGTAATCCAAAATCTATATATTTTTAATCCTATAGTGAACAGACTTTTATGATGCTAGATGAACATTTAGTCTCAAAATCTTTAACTTTGAACTAACTCCCTGTAGAATTACATATAACCACTTGGTATAATGAGTATAAATTAAATTTAGACTGGCTAGTTTGGGAGATGTTAAAAAAAATCTTCCTTGCTAAGTTGGCAAGTCTCCATTTAACCACAATGGTTTAATCTCTAAATATCATTGCAGATTTTTACCAGTTATTTTAACATTCTTCTAGTTTGTGGAGAAACACTAAAGAAATCTTCCTCAATTTGGAGTTGAAGCATTGCCTAGAAATCAGACATATTTAAGATCTTTAGTGGAGAAATAAAATCTAAATCAAAATCTTTCATGGAATAAGTGCTAACTTCATGATTCTCAGGAACCAGCTGGTACTTTAAGGAACTTTGAGTTCAGGCTACTCCTCTCTAACTCACTCTTTCCCTGTGGCTGAGTTCTTATCTATACTTGTAAGAAATAAACTCCTGGGAAATCTTCATTTTGTCTTTGACATGACCCAGGTTAGCTTTAATGACAAACTGTTTTAACTTTGGAAAAAGAGCTGGGAAATTGGCTGGGTGCCTTGGTGCAGCCTGTATGTAATCCCAGCGGCTAGAGAGGCTGAGACAGGAGGATGGCAAGTTCAAAGCCAGCCTCAGCAAAAGTGAGGTGCTAAGCAACTCAATGAGACCCTGTCTCTAAATAAAATACAAAATAGGGCTGGGAATGTGGCCCAGGGGTAATGTAATGTAATGTAATGGTATACCCCCCCCCCCCCCAAAAAAAAAAAAAAAAAAAGCTAGAAAACATCTCTCTCTCTCTCTCTCTCACACACACACACACAAACACACAGTTTCGGTTTGTGTTTTAGTTTCAGTAGAGTGCTCTCCTGATGTTCCTATAAAATTGCTCCTCAAGGAAGAAAAAAAGAAACACACACCCCATTGTAGATTACCCTGTTAGAATAATCTTTGCATATCTCCATTCTGCCTATCCAAGCCAAAATTTCTTTAAAGTTTATTCTTTACTTTATAAATATGCTTGTATTTGTTTTCATATGAAATAATAGTGCTGTTTCCTGTGTTATTTCCTACATAAGACAAAAAGATGTATCCATTTTAATAAGGCCACTAGTGGAGGACTTCACTAGATGGTTTTGGTTTCATGCATCTCTTTCTGCAAAACTAAGTGCCTTTTGTGTACCAGGCACAGCAGTGAACAAAATAGGCTACATTTATGCTTTCATAGAACTTATATTCATATCGAGGGTGGGGGAATGACAGATTAATAAACAGTTGTGCGTCAGATGGTGATAAATTCTACTCTGAAAAATGAATAGGGCAGAATATAAAAGTTTGTGCCTGCAGATGTAGAGGCTGCTGTGTTTTCAGGTAGCATTGTTGAGAGAAGCCATACTGAGAAGGTGACATTTGAAGACCTAAAGAAAGTGAAGGATGAGGCGCTCTGTTTAGAAATCAAGGACCAGTTTCTTCCTAACTTGAGGGAAAAACATTTCATTTGAAGTATGTTCTTAACTTATGTTCGCACTTTAACTACCTGCCGTACTACTGTCATTCATCTTCCAATGCCTTTGATGAAGCTGGAGGTGATTCTAAATGGTAAGATGTGGTTTGACAAGTTGAAAAACTCTCTTCTCAGCCCTGCTTGATTGAGGTTAGAGAAAGCACTTTTTTCAATGTCTTTAATTCTGTAAAATTCATTCTCCACATATCTCTTAGCAGTCATTGAATCATCTGACATTCTAAATTCACTTTGGTTCTTTCTTGCCAAAGTGTCCATCATCCAGAGTGTCTGGACTAGAGGAACTAGGGTCTTGGTAGACTGAGTGAAGTACAACTTGCTAAATACCTTTTTGATTGATTAAATAGGCCTTATGTGGGAAAGTTTTCATAAAATAATGACCTACTTTGTTAATTTTTTTGTCTTTTGTACCATTGCAGGATTTCCAGTAAAGATTTCATTAATTTGTGCTTAGGATATTTTAGAATTTGTTGCAGATACAACTGATACAGGCTTAAAGTTTACCCTTGTTTAAGCAAACCATTTCTCCTCAGATAAAGTTTATGGCATAAAGATTTGTTTGTAGATAAAGGTATTTAAGAAAATCTCTCCAGCCCTCTTGACATTACCATATCATATGCCAATTATGTATCATGTTCACTCTTCACTTTTGTAATAGAGGCTCCCTTTAAGCTGTCTTCTGCTACTCCTTCCCTTTTGCCTTTCCACTAACCCCTCCCTAATCCTTTGGCTGAAGAGCAGCCTACCCCCAATCCCTGTAGATTCTCAGAGCCTAGATGGCCTTAGTAACACCCTTCCTTAACAACTAGCAGCAGGAGGTCAAAGTCCATTGCCAAGTTCCAGAGAAGACACACCCTAGCTGTCCAAAACTTTGCTCAGCTTGCTACCTCACGTCTACCTTTCCCTGCCCCTAAGAACCCTTCATGCTCCTGAGCCTCCAAGACAGTTTTGAAGGGGTTGGCTTTGAATCAACCTGTTCCTTCCCACCAACTCCCATCTCCCAAAGTTTGGTCACTTCACAGCCTGTACATTTGATTCCTGTAAAAAGGAAAGGTAGCAGAATACAAATATCACTAATATGGCATTATGTAAAAACGTGGATGTGTAACCGATGTGATTCTGCAATCTGTATTTGGGGTAAAAATGGGAGTTCATAACCCACTTGAAACAAATGTATGAAATATGATACGTCAAGAGCTTTGTAATGTTTTGAACAACCAATAAAAAAAATGCCTATTAAAAGCAAGCAAAAACTGTAAGAACATAATTCACACTTCTTTACTCTTTGGTGTGGGGGGGTTATATTAAAGAAATACCCCACTGAATTTCACTGAAATGATCTAATTATTTATCTGTTATTATTAATCCAGTCCTCATTGTAACCCACTTTTATAATGAAATTATTGCATTGGGGTTAACCAAAGAAAATACTTACCTTCACCCCACTGTTGCTGCTGACTTGGTGACAACTTGTGCACAGACAACTTCATTTACCATCAAAATTGCTGATCTTAAATATAGCCTCTGAACTGAATGTGAGCCTTGACTTATAGAGCATTTTTCTGTACCTAAAATGTTATGGTCGGAGAGCATGTGGAAAACCAGTAATAGTGTATACAATTTCATTTCTCATTTGTGTGTCGCTTATAAATTCTTATCCTGAAAATACTGAGAAAGACTAGTATCTATCTGAAGTATTGTCCCCATTCCACGTCTCAGTATTTCTATAATTCTCGTCTTGGCTTTCATAATCAGCCACCTTCAATTCCCAATCTTATTTTGGCTGGGAGTCTTTGCCAGACACACACCCAAGGGATAGGTGTTTTGAAGGCCTCAAACCTTGTATATGCCCAGGGAGTGAGAAGCTAAATTATAGAGAACCAATTTCTGATTTCCCACTCTGCTAACAGAGACAACAGGGATCTGGTTCAAAAGCAGGCTCTTTATGGTGTTAGTGGTTTTGGAAAACTAAGAAAGGGCAGTTGAGTTGGTGCAGTGGATACCATTTGTGTTGTTAGGTTTTTAGCTCTTTAAGGTTAGGTTGGGAATTATGTTTTTCCTTAATTGATAGTGCCAGATGTTCCATATGATACCATTGTTCAATATGATCATTGAAGTATAAAATATAAAGATATACCATGACACATGGAACCTAAGTTCCATAGTTTTTATATTTTAGTATCTCTAAAATCGAATAGAGGGTCTTATAATTTAGCATCTTAGAATGCATGAACAATGGTAAGTAAAGATTATAACACTTAAGGTTTTTAGTACTTGTGGAACTGATAAGTTTTGAAGTAAGACAAAAGTATCAGGTAAGAAAAGCTGAAAGCCACATTTATCTTTACTAAGATTTTTTGAATTAAAGGTGACCTAATCGTAGGTTGACTGTGTGTTGTCTAATTAAAGCTTGGCATAAATTATGTGTATCATTTTTATGAAAGGTCTCATTATTTGCAGCAATAAAATAATTAGAGACAACATGCCTTCCACAGTGTGGGAAGCTCTGCAACACAGACATAGTTGCACACATTGATGCAGCTGGAATTCCTCTGTTCTGGTTGCTAAATCAAAGTCTTCACTCTTCACAGTCTCAGCAAGCAATCGCTAATTAGGCACATATCATTGAAGTGCAAGCATGTTAGTGGCTCAGATAAACAAGCAAGCATTTTAGGTGATGAGTTTTAGTTTGTGTTTAGTTTTTAAATAAAGGGTTCAGATTTGTTATTGTGCTTTGAGATTAGTAAAATTAATCATTCCATCATAATAAGAAATACTTTAAATGTATGATGTATATCTTCTTCAAAGCCACTTATGGGTTTTTATAATAACTGTTCCATGTAAATGTACCATAAATTGGCAGTTAAAATAATTATATAATGAGGATATAGTAAGAGCTACATGAATGAGAGTTTTAAAAATTATTAAAACAGCATAATTATAAATGATGTGGCAAAAATGAGATTTTGTTTAGTACTGAGGTAAATCCAGTATGGTAGAATTATAGGTTTAAAAGACTATTCAGAAGCTTTAAAACGTGGAATGGAAATAGGTTTGACATGGACATAGAGATTGAAATTCAGTCCTAATTTTTGCTTGGGTAAGTCACTGAACCTTGGGTCTTGATTTCCTCATCTGTAGAATGGAGATAATTATTGAGACAGTTATTTCTCCAACAGGGTTCCAATGAGATAAGAGGTGTAAAAGTGATTTGAAAATTTCATCATGCTTATTTACTGTGGTAGGATGGCCATAATAAATCAATTTATTAAAGGTGGGACACTTGGAATTAAAATAAAACAGAAAAAGGAATACAATAGTATATATCCCACCTAAACCACACTCTTTTTTTTTGTGGTACATTAAAAATGGAACAGGGGGTTGACTCTCAGCACTTTCATTGCAAAATGAAATCTGTAATTCTAAAATGCAGTACTTCTCTAGAAAAACTAGGAATAGTAGGAACATACTTCAACATTGTAAAAGCACTCTACGGCAGACTAAAGGTCAATATCATTCTAAAAGGAAAAAACTGAAAACATTCCTTCTAAACACTGGAACAAGACAGGGATTCCCTTTTTTACCACTTCTACTCAGCATCATCCTAGAAACTCTAGCCGGAGTATTGAGGCAAAAGAAAGAAATTAAAAGGATACAAATAGGAAAAGAAGGACTCAAACTATCTCTATTCCCAATGACATTATCCTATGTTAAGAAGACCCAGAAAACTTCTAGAACTCATAAATGAATTTAGCAAAGTAGCAGTACACAGAATTACCCATAAATCAATTGTGTTCCTATATATCAATGATGAATCACCTGAAAGAGAAATTAGGAAAACTGTCTTATTCATAATAGCCTGGAAAAAGAAAAGAAAAGAAAGCAAAAACCTTGGAATCAATCTAACAAAAAGAGGTGAAAGACCTCTATGATGAAAACTACAGAACAACTAAAGAAAGATATTGAAGAAGACCTTAGAAAAGGAAAGGCCTCCCATGTTCTTGGGTAGGCAAAATTAATATTGTCAAAATGGCCTAAAGTGCTTTACAGATTTAAGGCAATTCCTATTCAAATTCCAATGGTGTTCTTCATTAAAATAGAAAAGGCAGTTATGAAATTCATTTGGAAAAATAAGAGGCCCAGAATACCAAAGCAATTCTTAGTGAGAAAAGTGAAGCAGGAGGCATTACAATACCAGACCTTAAATTATGCCACAGAGCTAGAGTAACAAAATGGCATGATATTGGCACCAAAACAGAAATGAAGACCAATAGAACAGAATAGAAGACACAGAGACAGACTGACAGTTTGTTATACAAGTTATAATAGATAAAGTTATAATAGATAAAGGTGCCCAAACCATAATTTGTAGAAAAGATAGCCTCTTCAACGAATGATGCTGGGAAAACTGGAAATCCACATGGAGTAGAATGAAATTTAACCCCTCTCTCTCATCCTGCACAAAACTCAAAGTGGATCAAAGACCTAGGAATTGGACAGTAGGCCCTGTGCATATTAGAAGAAAATTTAGGCCCGACACTCCAACTTGTTGGCTTAGGAACTAACTTCCTGAAGAAGTCTCCTGAAGCACAAAAGGTAAAATAAAAAAAAATCAATAAATGGGATGACATTAAACTAAAAAAGCTTCTTCACAGCAAAGGAAACAAGAGCATGAAGAGAGAGCTTACAAAATGGGAGAAAATCTTTGCCTCCTGTACCTCAGACTATACAAAGAACTCAAAAACCTTAACACCAAAATACCGCGCCCCCCCAAATAACCCAATCAATAAATGGGCAAGGGAACTACACAGATGCTTCTCAAAAGAAGAAATATGAATGGTGAACAAATATATGAAAATATGTTCAACATCTCTAGCAATGAGAGAAATGCAAGTCAAAACTACACTGAGGTTCCATCTAACTCCAGTGAAAATGGCCATTATCAAGAAAACAAATAACAATAAATGTTGGTAAGGATTTAGGGGAAAATGTTCACTCATACATTGCTGGTAGTCCTGCAAATTGGTTTTCCCACTCTGGAAAGCAATGTGGAGTCTCTTCAAAATCTAGGAATGGAACCACCATTTGACCCAGTTATCCCACTCCTTGGTATACATCCAAAGCATTTAAAACCAACACACTATAGTGACACAGCCACGTCAATGCTTATAGTAGCACAATTTGCAGTAGCTAAGCTATGGAACCACCCTAGGTATCCATCAACAGATGAATGGATAAAAAGAATATGGTTTACATACACAATGCAATATTACTCAGTCATAAAGAAGAATACTTTATGACATTCACCAGTAAATGGATGGGTCTGGAGACTATCATGCTTAGTGAAATAAGCCAATCCCAAAAAACCAAAGGTTGAATATTTTTCTGATATGTGGATGCTAGCACACAGCAAGGGGTGAGGGAATACAAGTTCAGTAGATTGGACAAAGGACAATGAAGGGAAAGGAAAGAAAGATAGGAATAGGAAAGACTGGAATGAATCTGACATGACTTTCCTACATGTATGAATACATCACAGTGAATTTCACCATTGGGTCTGTCTACAAAATTGGGATCCTAATTAGAATAAGATATACTCCATGTTTGTATAAATATGTCCAAATAAACTGTAATGCCATGTATAACTAAAAAGAACAAGTAAAAAACTAAAAAAAAATAAAGGCAGTGTTTCCAAAATAGTCTTAAATTGCTTTAGTGTTTCAAAATGGGATAGGATAGCAGAAAAATGAAGTCTGTAAACATGTGGGATAATGAGTTTATTGAAAACAACTCAAAAAAACATTGTGTAAATGGAGAATAATGATCTTTGTACCCTTACTTCTCTGGCAGTCCAGGCTCTACCCAGTTTTACAGTGTCTTTTTTTGTTTCTTTGGGAAGAATGAGGCACCATGCCAGCATACTTCCACATCTGGTCCATGGCAGCGGATTTATGTCTTTTTTCAATTGCCATTCATTATAAAATATTTCCAAACTTGAAGAGAACATTAGTCGTATTGCTGCATGAAAAAATTTTTTTTGCCATAACTATGCAGTTCATAGAGCCATAATGATGATGATATTATATACTTTCATTTGGTCAAGGAAAAAATCAATAGAAAAAACCCAATAGTAAAACCCAAAAATGCTGTTACAATAGACACAGTAACTTAAGCTGTACTCATATTCTAAGCTCATTGCTAAATTAATCACTCCATGAAAGTTGTACTTGCAAAATTTGAAGTTTTCTGTGTAGGAGCTTGTTTCTTTGCTTGATTAAATAGATTTCATTTTTATTTTTCCTGTACTGGGGATTGAACCCAGGTGAGTTCTACAATGAAGCTGCATCCTTAGCCCCTTTTATTTATTTATTTTCTGAGACAGGGTCTCACTTGGTTGTCCAGGGTTGCTTGGATCACAGCTGTGTGCCACTGTGCCTGGCTGGTAATGTCTTTCTTAGGGAATGCTGAAATGTAGGTATCTATTGGGTATTCAGATGATACCTTTTCAAAATTGCAATAATAACCTCAATCATTGAAAGAAATGTAGAGGTTATATATCAATGATATATGGTAATAGCTGATAGGAAAATATATGTAATTGGTGAATTTATCTTTTGGGATAGATATAATTTTTAATGGTGTTATCACTCTGGTGTTTAGTTGGCTGGTACTTCAGCTGCATTAAAAATGTTGTCATTATGTGAGTTTGAGTTGTTGTGCTTTTACGTCCAGAGATATAGACTGTATGTAGGTCTGACAAGCAGGAGCCAAGAACCAATGTGTATTTTCAGTTTTTGATTACCTCCTTGAAATATTAAAGAATAGGAATTACAAGAGTTTATTAAGCTTACTGTGTGCTATGCTAAACTCTTTGCAGGTCTGATTTGGTTTTTGGTAATCTATCCTGTGAAATAGAGTAGTTGTACAGTAGAGTAGTTTATTAACATCATCCACTTTTTATAGATAAGCAAATGAAAAGTTAGGAAGTTTAGGGAACTTGTCCACATACCAAAACTGAGAGACCAAACTAATAGCCTATCTATCGGACACCAGAGTATTCCATATACATACATATATATATATATATATATATATATATATATATATATATATATATTTTTTTTTTTTTTAATGAGACCTGTTTGTAGTTAGAAGGTGGTTAAAAGAAATGGAAGCCCACTCTAGATTTTTCTCTAATGTTTTTTGGTCATGAAATGTTTTACTATTATTTAAACAGAATGATTCTTCTACCAAACTTGATTAGACCACCAGAATAATTATTTAGAGTGGGCTTCTTCTGAGGCAATGCTGAGATTTTAAGTTAGCAGGTAACATAGCTGCTTTTGTTAGCAGTCACTGCTTCCCCCACCCCAATTGCCAAAAGATCTTAAATGAAAGAAACTTCCAGCCATTATCTCCTTCTCTAATGTTTGATTTGATGTCCACATGATTAAGTGTGTTTGTTTGCTGGGGCTCTGTTTTCTCTCTGTTCCTCTTAGCACCTTTTATAGCAGGGGCAAGTCTGTATCTAGTTGCCAGATTTTTTTTTTTTTTTTTTTGTCTCTAATTGCTCTCTGTCAGTCCTGGAAAGACCTTAGTTTACCCTTCCTGCATACTCTGAATTCTCAAATTCTGTTTATTGGCAGAATCCTACCATCAAGGTCCTGGGCTGGATGCAGTAGAGATTGGAGAAATTCTCTATCCTCCACAGGCTTATTGTCCAGGAAGGGCTACAGGATGTAGACAGTAATTAAGTATAATTATAAAATGCAAAATTACCTAGGGTTTTTTTTTTTTAATAAAAATTCAAAACAGAGGTAGAGTACAGTAACATAGTACTTCTCAAAAATTTCTCTTGGAGTACATCTGATATCAGCACAGGGGAAATAAACCTTCAGTAGTCTAGGCACAGCTCCAGATGTCTGCCTAAATGGAAATATCAGGTTTAGGTTAATTCCTGTGAATTCTGTTTTGCCCACAATATGTGTATCTTAAAACACACAAAATAGCATTAAATAAGTTGGCTTCCTTCTCTCCAGTTTTCAAATAAAAGTTGTAATACCAGGTAGATATGCTAAGATGATCAATAGCTTTCTGAATCCCTGGCTAATACCATAGGCATATAGTATTGGTATCTGTACATGAGAGATATATTGTCCTGATAGGATAATATAAGGTGGCTTTAGGATCCATCTATAATGAGGCAGGTTGTAAGATTTTTTTTTTTTTTTAAAAAGGAAGTAACTAGTCTACCAAGACTAGATCTTGATATCTTAGAGATATTCCAGCTTCACATCCTGGAGCTCTCCCGGTCTAGTTGAAGACATTTGAAGGTTACAGCACAGGCAAAAGGCTGTTCCCAACTTGGAGAATGACTTGGTGGATGTTGAGAAGATATTAGTTTCTTTGGCAGGAATTAAAAAAAAAGATATATATATCTTTAGTTGGACACAATACCTTTATTTTATTTATTTTTATGGATGCTGAGGATTGAACCCAGCGCTTTGCATGTGCTAGGCGAGTGCTGTACTGCTGAGCCACAACCCCAGCCCCTGGCTGGAATTTTGAGTGTACAAAGAGTAGTTTGAGAGAAAGCATTGATTAGAAAGCATGGGAAAAAGAAGATGTGCTATAACTACCTAGTAGATACAAATTAATGTGGTGCTTTAAAAGGATATTAAACTAGTCAACTCATGATTCAGCAATACATATTTGGCTTATGATACCAAGAAGGGTGGGATGGAAAAAAAGGAAGTAAGTTGTAAGAGTTGGCAGTAGGCTGATATGTGGCCAAAAGATAAGGTGACACCAAATCCCTTCCAAAGTCATAATTATCTTGGACAGATAGAGATGTTAGGTAATCAAGAAAAAAATTGACTGCAACTAAGGCTAGAATACCCAGGGTTTTCCATGATTGAATGTAAGTGGTAGCACCAAGAAGAACATACTAAGAGGATCTATAGCTTTCTGAATTCCTGGCTGAAAGAGTAAGCTCTGCAAACAGTGGGAAATGAGTGAATGGACTGGGAAGAGGTCATGGGAGGTTATGTAGACAAGGAAGTCTGGGTGAAGCATGTCAGGCCCTCCCTGATACTGAGAAGCTTAGGAAAGCTGCAAACTCCTTTATGTTGGATGCCTCAGTATTTTGCAGTTAAAACAAACAAACAAAAAAAGAAACGGCAAGGGCAGCATCTAAACTTAAGTCACAACTTAGAAGTTGTCATCATTTGGATACACAGATAGGAATTAATGGAGAAAGCAAGCCTTGAGGTACAAGGTGTTTTGAAGAGGGACACTTAAGAGTTTGAGGAAGAGAAATATCAAGGGAGGCAGCAGAGGAATGTTATTGAAGCAGGAAGAGAATCCAGAGAAACTGCAGTGTGCCACTGTTTCTTTACCCTTTCAAATTTTTTCCCCAGGGTAGGAAGATGGGTGGTTTATTTCATCCTTTGAACTTTCTAGTTTTACTTGGGTTGTAGCAATAGTGAAGTCTTTGTGGGTTTTCGTTTTTAATTTTTATGGAATTTGTAGCTTTATAGAAACTGTGGATAAAATCTGGCCAAGTGTTGGTTCCTATTTGTTATTTTTAGGTTGGAATCTTCTGAAACTGCTTGCCAAACACATATCATTTATGGGATTATGAACTGTTTGGTCTTCATTAGGGGCCAGCACCACTATTTATTTTCATTGAAGCTCTCCTGAAGATAGTAATTTAATACACAGATTAAATATGTTATGCTTACAATGAAAATATTTCATGTTCTGTATTTGCCATCATAATAAACAGTGGTTTAATAGTTAACATTTGTTGAGAATCAGGATTTCAAGTTTCTTTTCTGTACCAAACACTGTTCTAAGTCAATTTCATGTAATGTTCATGAAGTTTTGCGAGGGGTTAGTATCTTTCTTTTATACACGAGAAGCCTGGGATTCAGAGAAGCTGAATGCTTGCTTGAAACATACACACTGAGAGGTAGTTGATGGCTTGACATCCATGTCTACCTCTATGTACACTAATCTATAACATAAAAGAATGATTGACTCTAACCAAAGAACTTCTTTCCAGATCTGACAACCTTTATCACGTAAGACTTTATTTCATCACTGAAAACAGATGCTTTGTCTTATATTACCTGCCAGAAGGCTAGATATATTTACTGCAAAATAGGATGCAGAAAGAAGACTCTGAATATACTTCTGGTGTAGAAATAAACGAGATGATATGCAGATCAACCTAGGCTAATTGTTTCACCAACTTTAAAGATCCAAAACAACCATATGGTTCCATGCTAGCTAGCATGCAACAGATTGAGTGGCTTAGAGTAACATGTGCTTTTTTTTTTTTTTTTTTTTGCATTTCAAGGAGAATGAAGAACAATTGTCAGGCCTCTGTGCCCGCTGGTAATTCCGTCTCTAATGACCACTCTCAGACATCTCCATTGCTGTATAGCAGTTTCTCAGTGCCTCCCAGGAAAGATAATTCCTTGATTCCAATTCAGTCAGGTGCTTAATTTCACTTCAGCTCAACACACATTTATTGAATGACTACCATATATTAAGCATTGTTTTGGGCCCACTTTATGAAGACTCATCTTTGATTATTGATATCAACCACTACTTCTAGCCACGTATGTAAAATAGGAAATAAACAAGTTGACATTTTAAAACTGTGTTCAAGCAAAAGACCAGAGAAATGTTTTTCTCCACAAGTTCTCATTGTGTTTTTCTCATTTGTGCCACGCCTAGAATTCTTTTCTTCTGAGTCTTCTCCATCTAACAATCTGACATTTGTAGTTCTAAAAGAACACTAAAAGCATAACAGCAATTATTAAAAACCAAGACTTATTTGGTAATTCCTTGACATATCCTGCTATGTAATGTACTGTATGTTTTTTATTAAGGGTTGTGGTTATACTTGTGGGCATTCCAGTATCTTAAACTTTTCAGTAATTTATCTATAGTGAATTCTTAACATTATGGACACTTGGCAGTTGGTCTCTCTCTCTCTCTCTCTCTCTCTCTCTCTCTCTCTCTCTCTCTCTCTCTCTCCCTCCCTCCCCCTCTCCCCCCACCACCCTGTCCCACCCTCCCAATGCATCTTTCATGTTCTGAGGCAAAGAATATATACCTATCTTCAAGAAGCTTAAAACATCATTCAGTTATTTTGTGGCATTAGAAAGTACAGGAATGAGCATGCATGCATTTCTTCTGGCTTTCAGTATGGTGTTCCATAATGTCCATTTTATGTGCATTTTCTGCTAGATTCTTCCATACTAAGCATGCTAATGCTTTCCCATACAGTTCAATGCAAAGACATCTTACTTAGAATTTATACAACAGGTAAGGAAGTAATTCAATGTTGTCTAAAGACTCACACCCTTCCTGCCTTAATGTTTCTCATTCTATAGGAATTAACTATGGTATACCACAAAAGAATATCCAACTTAGGAAGCAGAAAACCTGTCCAAGTTGGTGTCACTTCTCTGACTCAGGAAAAGTTATTACTTAGCTTTTCAGAAATCAAGTCTTCATAGCTTTGTGTTAGAATAAAGTGTATAAGAACTTTGAAATAATAAAAACTCTTACCAATTCTCTTGGTATCTTTATTGTAAAACATATTAAAGCTTTGCAGTAGTAAACAACAGCATCGTTACCATCATCATTTTGGGAAGTAGATAACCCATCTTTTACAAGTGGTTAAGAAAGCCACATTAGGTACTTGCAAGAATGTGAAAGGTTTCAAAAAAGGGAATGTGAAAGGCATCTGGGAGCTGTAAGTATTTACCTGTCTTTCAGAAACTGAGGGTTTCAACAGTTGAGTTCCTGTTGCTTATAAGAAATTATGCTGGATGCTTGGGCAGTATTCACGGATGGTAATGTTCCATACCTTTAATATAATGTTAGAATAAGATAGATAAATTTGGTTTACATGTAATTAAGATGAAAGGTAAAGTGGAGAAAGCACCAGAAGGTGGTATTGGGCAGGGAGAAGGAAGAGGTGATGTCAGGGTGGAAGGGATCTGGAACAGCTTTGTGGAAGAAATTGGGGCTTGGAAGAGATCTTGAAGAAGGGGCCACTTTGACTCGGGAGCATGAAAGAAGAGTATTTTTCAAGGAAGTGGAATAACTTGTTCCACATAATTGCCAGCACCTCACTGGGTCATGTGGTTGGGTATGTAGGTAGAAGCTGCCTTTTGGAAGATTGTGAACAAATCATCCACCTGGCCTTGCTGTACATGGTTACATTGTCAAGTCTTTGTTCTGATTCCTCTGAGAGGCTTTCCACCTCACATCAACACAGAACTGAACTTTTTATTTCCCACCTGCCTTCAAGGTGAGGGGGATTCTGGAGCTGCTCCTGGGTGAAATTCTGCCTCTGGTGTGTCACTGGCTTGTGCTACCATGGGGAAATCACTTACCCTTTCTGTGACTCAACTGCTTCATCTGTAAAACAAGAGTGATGATATCTAGATCTAAGGCTGTTGTGAAGATTAAGGGGTTAATTTATATAAGATCCTTAGCACCATCTGTGCTGCTGCTGTTGCTAACCTCTGGGGGAACTTACTGACAGCTTCTGATGTGATTAGTTCCAGGCCTCTCACCCCTGTATGACCACACCCTTTTTTGAGGAGGTCTCTGTCTTGTTTTCCCCTTTGTGTTCCCATTGCTTCAGAGTGTCTGCCTTGTACACAGTAATGTGAAGATGATAACTACATTATGTATTGCCCATACATACTGCTCCTGTGAGTCTTGCTTAAATCTAATCCCAGAGAAACTGAATTTCAGGAAGAACTGCCTTATACCAATGGACTGACTGGTTATACTTGTTCCCACATAAATATAGCTTACTTCCATAGCAAACGTTGTCAAAGTAAATCCATTAACACTTGTAAAATAATAGGTAGACCTCAATGCTTAAGTTTATATACAAGAAAAGTTATAATTAAATATTTACCAGGTGTTTTATATTCTTCTTATGAAATGGAGTTTTAGTGTTTCATTAGCATCATCTAATCATGGGTGCTACAGGTTAACTCTTTGATACAAAATATTGTTGAATAATTAAAGCCCAGTATAATTTCTCCCAAGTTACAGTGTGAACACATGTGGAGACATCTGTGCTTAACTTTTCAGGTTAGGCAAATGGGGAAGAATTGGTATATGTGATACTTGCAGCATCTTCACCATGCATGACATTTCTCAAGAGTAAATAAATGTTATTCCTATACCTTCAGCTTACAAGGTGATTGGTGGTTCCAACTGGTGGGGAGTTTTTTTCTCTAAGTGTTAATAGTTTGGTAGAAATTGGAAAACACACCCTTCTCAACTGGACTCCATGCTTAGCATACTTTATACACTTAATTTTTCTTTTTCTATTTAAGAGAAAATATTGATTTTACTATTATTCATTGTGATATTTTACAATTTAACAATAACTTTTAAAAACTTAATTAGATCTTTCTATTACAGTGTGAATTGATTTTATTTAAAAGGAGTGAGAAGTAGTATTTTGTGTGTGTGTGTGTGTGTGTGTGCACCTGATTATAGTGTAGAAACTGTAGACCCAGGCAATTAGGGAATAGTGTGCTTCATGTCATTTGTTTTACTTGGCTTTAGTGCTGGGGATTGAACCCAGGGCCTTGTGCATGCTATGCATGTGCTGTTTCACTGAGCTACATCCCCAGCTCATGTGATTTTTAAATTAATGAAAGATGTTGGGCTTTCTAGTTCAGAATTGCACACTCAGTAGGAGATGGAGCCAAGATGAAAAGCATAAGATAGAGTCCTCAAATTTTGTATGATTGAACTATGTTTCTGCCAGAAAACATAAGTTCTGTATGTTGGTGCTCATCACTACTTTGGCATTTGGAAAATGAGAATATATAGAAAGAAGACCAAGAACCCAGAATACACTTGAAGTTGAAAACATGTTTGTAGTTTTTTGTTTTTATTTTTGTACCAGAGATAGAACCTAGAGGCACTTTACAACTGAATCATATCCTCAGCCCTTTTTATTTAATTTTTTTTTTTTAACTTGATACAGGACCTTTCTGAGTTGCTGAGGCTGGCTTTGAGCTTGTGATCCTCTTGCCTCAGCCACCTGAACTGTGGAGATTACAGGTGTACACCACTGTAACTGGCAACATGTATTTTAAACCTCCCCTATTTTGCAATTATCATTTGAACTGGTTGAGAAACATATTCTCTTGTATAATCCTATCTGTCATCTTCAGGACTGTGAGGGGCTCATTCATGCATTCTTGATTTCATCCACTGTTGAAATACAGACTCACCTCTTACACAGACCTACTGAGTAAAAACACCTTCAAAACTTGATTACTTTGCAGGGCACCTAGAGAAAATTTGAAACTGTGATCAACAGACTGTTTTCCAGAGTAATTTCCAGGGTTATCTAAAGTCTACCAGATCACCTTCATGACAACTTTCACTTTTCTGAGATGTTCAACATGGAAATAGCCAACACATCTTGAGTGCTTCCTGGGTGTCAGGCAGTGTTCTACCAGCTTACTCTGTATTAACTCACTCCTCACAATGGCCCAAGAGGTGGATTCTGTTCCACTTAACAGATGCAGATACTGAGAGGTTTTGGAACTTAATCATGCCACTGGTTGCTGATACAATCAGGGTTCTGCCTCCTGAGCTCATTCTCTAGTCCCGTGATTATATTGAAAGGGTAGCTTGTAAGTGAGCTACTCTGTTCCTGTTTGGGGATAGGAATTATTATAGTGTGATCAGAGGGTCTTTGTGAAAGGACAGAGCTACATACTTTTCTCAGTTGAGGAGGCCCTATCCAGTAAAGAATAGTTTAGGAAGAAATGAGAGATTATGTCAGGAATTCACTAAGGAAAGAATGTCCAAATAGCTCATTTGAGTTTGAGGCCGGCTCAGAAAGACTCCTGGTGGTGATGAGGGGAGAAAGAAGGAAGGGTATTTATCACAGGATCTCTGTATATTTTATCTGCCTTTGTACTCCTGCCTCAACTCTGCTGTAGGAATTGCATCTGTAGCCTCAAACCCAGTAGAACATAGGCCTTCTTTATGTTGTACAAGTAAAAATAAAGTGATGTATGGAAAATTACTCAGCTTTAAAGAAGAATGAAATTATGGCATTTGCCAGGAAGTGGATGGAGTTGGGGAATATCATGCTAAGTGAAATAAGCCAGTCCCCAAAACCTAAGGCCGAATGCTTTCTTTAATATGTGGATGCTAATTCACAACATAGGGTGGGCTCTAGAGAAGAATAGAGTTACCTTAGATGAAGAAGAGGGAGGGTGGGGAGGGGATGTGGGGATAGGAAGGATAGTAGAATGAAACAGACTTTATGTATATATGTGACTGCATGACACAGTTATGTTGTGATTCTACAACATGTACACCCAGAAAAATGAGAAATATCTATGATATATCAAAGTGCATAAATGCAGTCTACTGTCATGTATAACTAATTAAAACAAATAAAAAATTAAAAAATAAAGTGATGTTAAATGGAGCACTTTCCCCCAGTCTCAGAGTATTCACATATAGCTTGGATTAAAATTTCCTAGGGATAGCTTTCTTTCTTTGTCTTCTTATAATATTGGATATGGGTATTATGATTTCTCTATCCTTAGAGCAGTATACTGTGTCACATAAATGCACACTTTTGCACAGTGCCTTTCTTTGAAAGGCCAGTCAACTTTGCTACCTATGTGAGCTGGACTGAAGGATAATGACTGATGCCATTCTTTGAGTTTCCTAGTATGTAGCAGCAAATACTTCATTTAGTCTTCCTAACAGGCCTGCAAGTATTCATTCTCTGTTGTATAGATAAGAAAAATGACCTCAGGAAGGATGAGTGATTGTCCAAGGCCTTGCAGCTAATTGGTGAAGTCTAGTTCTGAAAAAGCCCTTGTTTTTCTCATTGACTAATTATTCACTAAGGAGGCTCTCTTCATCTTTCTTCTTGAAAGTCTAAAGCAGACCTGCTCTCTTGAATTGAAAGTACCTCTCATGTAGAATGCATAGCTGATCCCAGAGTTTTACCTCTTTTGTAAGAGGAGGTATTACTTTGCCAGTAGCTTCCTTTCTACGGCCTGATACATTTTTTAAAGCAAAAAACAAACAAAAACCCCCAAAACTCTCCAGTATACCCAATGCCTGCTTGAAACAAACAAATTAGCAAAAACAAAGCATAAGCAGGCGTGCATGCATATACACACACACACACACACACACACACACACACACACACAAACACAAATAAAACCAACCAGCCTCTGTAGCTTGAGGGCCTTTGGTCTTCACAGTTGCCCTTGGAGAGCATGTTGATGGGTCCCTGAATCATAGTGGTGCAAAAGTTAATCTTCCTGTTCAGAGACCTATTAACTCTTTAAGTGCCGACTTTCAGGTCCTTGGACTGTCACATTAAGTCCTGAGGCGTGGGGCCTCAAGGGTTCTGTGAAGGAAAAAATTATTCGGGCACTTGTTAGAATGTCAAGGAAGAACTTTATTCAAGACTATCACAATAGGTGTCAAGACTTTTAACAATAGACAAGAGAGATTGGGCTCAAATCCAAATACAGCAAAAACAAGTGGGGATTTATAGCCCCTTTAGAGCAGGTGTGTGTGTGTGGGAAGTTTGTAGATAAAAAATGACCTAGAAGAGACATCAAGGGTAAGGGTGGTTCTAGCTGAATCAAGTCTTGGCAAAGGATTATACATCAAAGATGGGGGCTGAGGAATTAGAGCAGATATTGAAGGTAGGGGATTCTCTATAAACTAACTTAGCAGGACTCTTGCAGTGGGCTATGTAGACCCAATAAGGATGGAAACTTTGGTGGAGGCCTACTGGAAGAGAGCTCAGATAAGTGTGACCAAAACTGATCAAGGAAAGTGCCTTTATCAGTTCCTATTGCCTGTGTTAAATACAAGGGTTCAGGTATTGGACTTGAACTCATGCAAGAAGGCTGCTGTTAAGTGAAGTATAGAGTGAATTCCAGAAAAAATACATTTTATTACTGGTGTAGACATCTTTGACAGGGTAAGCATAAAAGGTCTGAATAGTTCTGAGAAACGTGACCCTTAAAGTTTCTCCGTCGCACAGGATGTTTTTTATTTTTAATTTTCTTAACAAATTTAAATATTGCTTATTAAGTGCCAGGCAATCCTTTGTTCTAAATCCTTTGCAATGATTATTTCATTTAATCCTGAAAACTGTCCTATGAGTTGGTTATGCCATTGTTATTCTGTTTTTGTGCAGAATGGAACAAAGGCCTACAGGAATAAACTAATTTGCCAAAGTTACAGACCAAGCAAGTGTATGTGGGGGTGGTGGATTTCAACACAGGCAGCCTGGCTCCAGACTGGGCTGTGCATTCTGAATCACCCCACTGGGGTACATCCTAGGCTGTTGGCCTTTCACGGATTATGTCTTACTTTTCTGGGCTTTTCTTTTTTTCTGCCTAGGAATAAAGAGTTCTTTTTGTGAGTTGTGGTAGACTCTGCGTCTTGTTGGAGAGTCAGGAGAGTGTGTTTAGCTTGAGTCTCTGTAAATCACAAAGGTATTTGTAAATAAACTTTCCGGGCACCTTTCACCTTCTAGATTTAGCTAGTAGTTTATTGGTTAAAAACATATTTCCTACCTTCCCCACAGTCTGTACAGCATATCATTAGTGATTCTTTCTAATCAACATTTGGCTTTTTTTGCCCACTGGCAACCTCAGTTACATTCCTTCTTTTTTTTTTTTTTTCATAAATAGTCCATTTATAATGATGGCTAATTCCTTGATTTGATAAATTGGCTTCCATAAAATATACTTCTGGCACCAAAACTCTTTTTAAAGACGCAAATCCTCTTTGAGATGGGTAGATCCAGTTTCTAAAATGTTTGTTTAGTTGTGTCTTTAATTTAGCTTAATTTTGCCAAACTGGTTTTTAATTAGATTAGTTAATTTAACTGTTTTTTTTTTTTTTTCCCCATAGTAGGGATTGACCTTGGGGTGCTTTACTATCCTTAGTCTTTTTTATTTTGAGACAGCCGCTTACTAAGTTGCTAAGAATCTCACTAAGTTGCTTAGGCTAGATTTGAACTTGTGATCCTTCTGCCTCAGTATCCCAAGTTGCTGGGATTATAGGCATACATCACTGTACCTGGCACCAAACTGGTATTTTAAAAGCCTTGGTTGATATGATACTAGGATCAAAGTTACATGATAGTACATGTGGAAACTTTTCAGTATTCCATAGTTCCTCACCTTATCACCTTTTTTCATGTATTTTAATTGCAGATCTGTCTATGGCAGTACAGAAATTTTCCCAGTCACTACAAGACTTCCAGTTTGAATGTATTGGTGATGCTGAAACAGATGATGAAATTAGTATTGGTGAGTACTACCATTCCTCAGTATCCTAAGTTATGATTTTAAAAGTCTTATTTATTTCATTGAGCTCCAACAAATCCACACACCTAAATGAATAAACATCTATAAAACTCTAAGGGTGATTTTGAGCAGGGGGGGTTGTGGAAAAATATTATAAATTGTTTTTCAATTTAAAGACTGTTTTTTCCCCACAAGGAAATTACTTTATCAGCTTATAGCCTAGGTCAACCCTCTTGAGAAAATCTGGATAACAATGTTTGTCTTTGCCTCAAAGTAAGTCATTAATTCCACCAAACATGTATTGGGCATCTACTATTAAATATGCTTGGTACAGGTTTTAAGAGTTATCTCACTTTTTTTTTTTCTTAATACGGATTTCCTTTTTAACTTGAGCATTTGTTTGTAAAGAAAACAAATCATGTTTAATTAGTGATGATGTATTAAACTGGTTTCTGGCAGGACACAGAACATAACTGCAGATTAGGAGACTTGAGCCCTAGTCTGATTTTGCCACAGTCATTTAGCAATCCTACCCTAGAGAAGGCATACTCCTTTTGAATCTCACAGATTCATTTCCTGTAAAAGCAGAGGTTCAGTTATGTGATCTTGAAACTTTTATCTATATCTGAGTTTTTGTTGTTTGAAGATCAGGTTCATGTAGCATTCTTTGCCCATCTTTTAAAGATTGCTACTTACCAGTTTGTGCATGTGAGGTCCTCTTATAGGCTGGATTAGAGATGTGGTTCATAATTAAAAGAATGTCCCAAATATATGTGGAGATTTTAGAGAATAATACCAAGTGTGCCCACTTTCCAAGTATAAAAATACAAATTACAAGTACTTAGAACAGTTATTTTCACACTTTAATGTGTACATGGAACACCTGGAGAGCTTATTATTATTTTTTTTTCTTTTTATTTTTTTTATTGGTTGTTCAAAACATTACAAAGCTCTTGACATATCATATTTCATACATTAGATTTAAGTTGGTTATGAACTCCCAATTTTACCCCAAATACAGATTGCAGAATCACATCGGTTACACATCCACATTTTTACATAATGCCCTATTAGTAACTGTTGTATTCTGCTACCTTTCCTATCCTCTACTATCCCCCCATCCCCTCCCCTCCCATCTTCTCTCTCTACCCCATCTACTGTAATTCATTTCTCTCCTTGTTTATTTTCCCATTCCCCTCACAACCTCTTATATGTAATTTTGTATAACAATGAGGGTCTCCCTCCATTACCATGCAATTTCCCTTTTCTCTCCCTTTCCCTCCCACCTCATGTATCTGTTTAATGTTAATCTTTTCTTCCTGCTCTTCCTCCCTGCTCTGTTCTTAGTTGCTCTCATTATATCAAAGAAGACATTTGGTATTTGTTTTTTAGGGATTGGCTAGCTTCACTAAGCATAATCTGCTCTAGTGCCATCCATTTCCCTGCAAATTCCATGATTTTGTCATTTTTTAGTGCTGCATAATACTCCATGGTGTATAAATGCCACATTTTTTTTTCATCCATTCATCTATTGAAGGGCATCTGCGTTGGTTCCACAGTCTAGCAATTGTGAATTGTGCTGCTATGAACATCGATGTGGCAGTATCCCTGTAGTACGCTCTTTTAAGGTCTTCAGGGAATAGTCCGAGAAGGGCAATAGCTGGGTCAAATGGTGGTTCCATTCCCAGCTTTCCCAGGAATCTCCATACTGCTTTCCAAATTGGCCGCACCAGTTTGCAGTCCCACCAGCAATGTACAAGAGTACCCTTTTCCCCACATCCTCGCCAGCACTTGTTGTTGTTTGACTTCAGAATGGCTGCCAATCTTACTGGAGTGAGATGGTATCTTAGGGTGGTTTTGATTTGCATTTCTCTGACTGCTAGAGATGGTGAGCATTTTTCATGTACTTGTTGATTATTAAATGCAGATTTGATTCAATAAACGCTGGGTGGAAGGTGTCTGTATTTCTTTTTTTGTTTGTTTGTTTTGCAGTACTGGGGATTAAACCTGAGCCTCAGGCATGCTAGGGAAGCACTCTACTTTTCAGCTGTATCCCCACAGTTCTGTATTGCTAATAGACTTTTAGGTGATGTCAGTGCTGCTGGTGCCTGGATCATACTTGAATAGCACACCCTCCAGACCTCCCCACAATCAGATTCCTCTCCTTTCTATGACCTTTATTTTTTTTTTCTATACTTTTACCAGTTATGTCTTGTTTCCAAACAATGTGTTTTATTAGTTTTAAAAATCTTGGTAGCAAGTCCAAAATTTTCTATGAAAAGAAAGAAGTACAAAAGTCCTACAAAAGAAGGGTTGTCAGGAGAAAATGAGCTGCACGAGTTTCACCTTCATCCCAAGGCATTAGCTTGCTTATATTCCCAAGAATTCTCCTGGAAAAAATCACTTGGCAGGGTGCACAGTCCTTGGACAAGCAGTTTCTACATGTGGAATTTACATCAGATGTACATGATTAAGTACAAGTTGGTGGTCTTTCTGCCAGTGATGACTTTATCTGCTCATTCCTCTGTGACTGTGAGTTATTCTGAAGGTCTGTAGAGGTGGCTGATCTCTGGGATCATGGGTAGCTACTTCTACCTCAGTCTGGAATTAAAAGTGGCCCAGACTTACCTGGTAGGGAGTCTCCAGGAAAGGGGGAGAGCCCTGCCACATGACCCTTAAGCTGAATGACTATTTTGTCTTCACAGGATGCTTGGGGAAGACCAGTGTTAGTGGTCATGCACCATCAACATTTGGAGCAACAGTGACATTTTGCATGTCCATCTCTGTCTCTGCTGGGGATCTAACTCAGGGCCTGGTATATGCTAAGCATTAGCTCTGCCACTGAACTACAAACCCAATCCTTGATTATCGTTTTTTGATATTTGTGTCATAATTATCTAGTCCCCAACATAGATGGATAAAAGCCTTGATATATTGATAAGAGAATAATACACTGCCATTATTATTTTTAAAAAATGCAAGATTCATATAGCAATAATTTTTTTTTTTAGTTGCAAAACTAAAGTCCATGATGTTTGAGGCCAGATCTATTTCTTTTTTAAGCCGTTTAAACTTTAGCAGTTAACCTAAGGCTTTACTCATCATAGAACTTAAGTTGCTTTGTTAAATAAGTGATGTAAATTTCTGTACAAACTTTAATTTTTTCCACATTATATGCATATTTGTCTTAATAGAATAAGACATAAAATTATTTGTTTTTTTCCTTTGGAAAGAAGATTGTAGCGAATACTTTTGGGTTTTCACAGATATTATTTTTAATGGTATTTCCTGACTGTATTTCATCAGGTTCATACACAAGAATTTATGAAATAATCTCTGGAGTACATCCAGATTGCTTCTGGTTGATCTCCTACCTGTTATTGTTAAGAGGACAATATATATCTTTATGCATATTCTTTTAATTTCTTTCAAGCATCTTATTTAAAATCTCTCTTGAAATCACACATGTCTGTGGCCATTGCAGAGGTTGGGTTTTCAGTCACTCTTCTCTTTAGTATTCTAGGCAGATGTCAGGTGATTTTCCTGGGTTGCAGTGATCTTGCGGTGGTCTATTTGATTCTTTCCACTTTGGCTAAATGAACAGTTGTTGTGCAACTGTTGCAGGTTAGTTTTGAAAGGTCTGGATGGATCAGAAAGCTTCCTATAGGCAATTAATATTAAATTCATTTCTAATATTTAAGGGCCTCAAGAAGTTAGAAGATAGTTTGGAGATTACATGATGAATAATATACAGGAGTAAAATTCTTTACTAATTTTAGATCAGGGGGCTTATTTAAATACTGTGTACTTGAATCTGATTTTAAATACCGAAACTTTGTTAGGAAAACCTAACTCAGAGCTAAGCAATTTAATTAGTTAATTAATTAACTTTTGCAGTGCTGGGGAACTGGGGCCTTATGCATGCCTGGCACATTAACATAGACTGAACTCCACCCTTGGCTACAAACAAAGTGATTTATAAACAAAAATTATTTTTGGAACGACTAATGTGAAAATACAGATATGTTCCTATAACCTAACCATCCAGCATTCTTATTCTTAAACGGAGCCTCTAAATACATTGTATACAGTTTTAAAAAAATTCTATAATAATAAAATAATAGAAGACTCCAAATAATCATTCCCAACATGGGGGAATTACAAGGTTATCCCAGCCTGTTGTCCAAGAACCATGAGCTGGGAGAAATGTATCACTAATATGTGAGGCTGGTGTGGATGAAGTGCGAGGATTACTCCAGTGTACCGTAATCAGCTTCAGTTTTGCATGAGAAGGTACAGAGTTTCAGCTAACTTTACTATAGCTTGTTGAAGCCCCAGTTTCAGCTGTTTCTTTATTCCTTTGATTTAATGAAAGAGGAATGAAGTAAGACAGCTGTGCCTGTTAGCATTGAGTAATATCTAAAACTCTCAGCCAGAGTAGTCTTGAGACTTACAGATGACATAAGTGCAAAACTTGATGACTTACAAAAAAGCTCATCTAAGTAAGCCATGTGAGTGCAAAATGACTTGTGAAGTCAGTCTGCTGATGGATATGGTGGTGGGAATAGGAAGGGCAGTGGGAGAACTAGAGGGCTAGTAATATGACTAGTAAGATGACTGCTTTCAGTGTACTTGCAGTAGAAGGGGATGAAATATAGATTTTGAGTGAAATAACAAAAAGTAGGTGGTATTATTCTATTAGCATAATTCTCTCATTGGTGGAAGCTGTTCTGGGAGTTTGTTAGATTTGTAGAACTGTTTCTGAACTGTCAATCTTCCTTGCCTTTTAGACCATATTCTTTTGGCCTTGTGCTTGCTGGTTTTTTTTTTTTTTTTCTTTTGCTTTTTATTTTATTTTATTTTTGTGCCAGTGATACATTGCTGGCTAGGAAGGAAGCAAAATGGGACTAGTTGTCCAGGACCCAGTGGGGAATTCCTGTGGCCCTCAGAGCAGGTCTCTTGTTTCCAGGGCTGAAGAGCCAAGCAGGGAGGCATCCTGTCTCTGTTTTTAGCACTCTCTTTTCCATCTGAGAGCATCAAAAGGCCATTGCTTTTCTCTTCTTTAAGTATAAATTAGCTACAGGTGAGGGTTTACTAGCTCCTTTTCATCTTCCCACTGCAGCTCAGGATGAGGGGGAAGCAGCCTGCTGAGTACATCCAACTTCCCACAGCTGCTCTCACTCCCCATTTTTATACTGCTTTGGATTTTTGAACTGAGAAAAGACCTTGAGTTAGGAATACAGTGCTAAATACTTGGGGTTTGGAAATTGGTGGTAGAGGGGAGAGGGGTGATGAAAAACTGGTATAAGCTTCAATCCTACTCAAATAATATATTTATAGGGATATATTAGATATAAAATGTCCCATTATTAAACTGTAATTACACAGTAACATGCATGCCAGTGTGAAAACTCAGTACCTATTTCATCAGTGCTGATACAGATGCATGCATGGGAATTGATAATGTTCCAACATGAATCATGTGCATAGCCTTAAATCTTACTAGTAGGAAACAAAAGGCTACCTATACAGAAAATGAAATTCTATTCTATTGAAAACACTGTTTACAGGGGTTCAGTTCAAACATCTCAAAGTTCAAAGATATTACTGTGAAAGCTTCACATCTTAGTGTATTTCTTTGGAATTTATACCTATACCAGAGGCAGAACATGCAACTTATTCTGGGTCATTCTTATATTTATAGCCTATAGTTTGAAATCACTATAAGACCAAGTCTAGATTTTTTTAAAAAATCAGATATTGTTAGTCAAGCTGAACTCCTGCCAATTAAAATGTTAGTCATTAATATGAGGCAAAGTTTATTCATTCTGTGTAATCTTGGAAACCATTGGAAAGTCCATTTGCCTTTGTGCATAAACAGCTTGGTCAGTGATGTTGTGTGATAGTTAGGGCAACTCTTAGAAAAGTCTTGGACAGTATGAGCTTTGCACTCAAGAGATTAAACATTTACCAAGAAGGAGAGTCAGTTTGCTAGTAAATATTTTAGGTGGGGACCTCATTCCTTTAGACACACCTAAACAGAACATTCTTGTGGTAGTGATAGGCAACACACTACCACTTGTCAACTGAGGTTACAGTTCTAAACTCAGCTGAGAAATGAGGCAATCGATTAGGCAATTTGTATCAAAATACATTTTATGATAATCACCAGCTATTTCTGACCTAACTCCTATATTCCTGTTCTTGTGTTTACTCTGTTTTGAATGCAAATATGCAGACATAGCAACAACTTAATAGTCATTCATTCCTTCAGTAGTCATTAAGAGTCAAGAGCATGCTGCATTTTAAAAGATAAATTTTGTATGGAAATATATGAACATATGTGTGGGGAAAAGGCACAAATGCATAAACATTCAGCCAAATAAATGTACTCACTTTGAGAATGCATCTGTTAGGTGTCTGGAAAAATATTTGATCCTGTTTTCCAAATGATAAATAGACTATAATCCAGGGTGGGAGGTGTAACCAATAGTTTGCATCTTTTGGAGGAATTCTGATGTAGTGTAGAAATATTCTAAGAAATAGTAACTTGTGTTTTAGATTAAAAATAACTGGTATATTATATATCCAGAATATGCATTTAAAAGATTGTTAATAATTTTAGTTTAAAAGAACTCATTTCTATTTAAATAAAAACCTAGTTCCTTCTTCAACTGAAGCTAATAAAATTAAACTGCTAACTTATTGAAAAATGCTTCTGTTAAGACTTTCTTCAGAATTTGGTTACAAGCTATAAATATCCATTCAGATTACTCTTAATACTTATCAAGTGATAATCATGACACAAAAGAGTGGTTTATGTGGCCTTGAAAGTCTTTTCAGGCATATTTTTGGAAAGGGATCTGTAAACCAAAAACAATACCATTCTCAACAACAATTAAAGAGATTTGTGCTGTTTTGTTAATTCAAGGAAACAAAGTACCTACTCATGCGGAATTGAAAGAAAATTCATCAGTTCATGCAAACCCTCCTCTTATTCCCCAGTTAAATGTGGCTATATAAATCAGGAAGCCCTCTATTAAAGTGAAGCATTTCCAAATGCCTAAGATGTTTACATAAATAACATTTTGTTTTGAACTTGACAGAGGAAGCATATTTTACTTTTAATAGGTCTCTGTTGGACAATAGAATTACTGTTATCCACTTTATTTTTTAACCACCCTTATTTTTGCACCCACACATACGAACTGAAACAGCTGGAAAGGTTGCACATTTTAGGTGGTACTCCTTTCTTCATATGATACTTGAGAAGGATGTTTTTATCATATCATCTAGTATTCTAAAGAGATGATTTAATTAAATGTTAAATGAATTGGTTTTTAAAATTTCAGGCTTTGATGAAAAACAATAATATGACAACTTGTCATTTTAGAAGCCTGAACAAAAATTGTCTTTTCACTTATTTGTATACATTTGTTGCCTGAAACTTCTTTTGTGATTTTTTTTTTTTTTTTTTTAAAGTAGCTCAGGCTGTTTCCACAGAGTGCTCAGGCTATCTCCTCCAGCAAATATGTGCTGATTGAGTCAAAAAGTAAATTTTTACTCACATTTCTAATCCTGCATACTGCTTTACAGCTTTATTTGTAGCCAAAGCTTAATATTTGTTGATTGACTAGCCTCCCTGCAAAACCTCCTTAACTTCCTAGGAAGAGATCACTTCAAGGTACATAAATAGAATTTTACAGTCATATTGAAGAGTAAAGTGAAATATGTACTCATTTAGATATGCCTAGCCTGATTCCTTTTAGTATTATAATGGACTGAAGTTTGAGAAATAGTTTATACATTTATGCACACACCCAAACATACATGTACACATACATAATTTTCACACATACATTTGAAACATTTGTGAACCTTCTAGTATTTGTAAATATTAAAATCAATTTCAAACTGGAATTAAATATTTTTTTGCTGCTTTTTCATCTGTTCAGTGCTTTTTGACTCCCTGTTATGTTCCAAACCCCTGTTTTCCTGTTATGTTTCTTCCTGGGACTTGATGGTAAAAGGTAGCAAAGCTTTTTCCTTCATGGATAAGATGGTAACAGCATCCTTCTTTTAGGATAAAATAACTTTAATAAAAGGCTTATTATTTTAGAATGAGTACAAAAGGAGTTCAAGAACTTTCATCTATGGTTAGTGATTTTACAATCTCAACACAGAAGGTTACAGAGTGAAATAAATATGGTGGCCCACTATAACTTGGATGTAGTCACATACAGTCGACCCTCATTATTTTCAAATTCTGATATTTTATGAACTCACCTACTCAAATTGATTGGTTACCCCCAGATCCATATTCCTACTGCTTTCTTGGATATGTATAGATGTGGGGAAAAGTTGAGCAGCTGACCCATCCAGACTTGACTATGTAAAGCCTGGAGCACTATGGTGGCTGAGACTTACTGAAAAGTAATCAGAGTATAGTTTTTTGTTCTTTTAGAAGAGCAATATGCTAAAACAAAAGACATAGGGATTAGAGTCACAAACCTGCTTTGCAGCTTTCTCTTGCCACTCTTTTGAACCTACCTGTGCTTGCATGTTTTGTCTGAAAATTCATTCTTCGAATAAGTACTCCAATGCCAGCCAGTACTAAGACACTATCTGTAACTTGGGTAATGTGTATTTTCCTTGGGGAGACTAACATTAAGCAACCAAATCACAGTTGTGTTGAATGCTACAGAAGCAAATTATATTGTATTGCGAACACATTCAAGACACATCTAGGTTGGGTGAGTGAGAAATTGAGGGAGGGCCTCTGAGAAAGTGATGTTTAAAGCAGCCATAGAGAGGTGGTAGGTGAAGGGGAAGGAAAGAAGTCATTCCAGATCTAGGGAAGGGATGAGTGCAGCCCTTGAGCTGGAAAGGGGACAGCCAAGGGGAAAATGGCATGTAAAGGGGATGGCAGGTAGAAAAAGGCTATCTTAACCTAAAGGCATTGAAAAGTCATTGCAGAACATTGATTAGAGAAGTGGATGATCATATTTGCATTTTCAAAAGGTTGATCTGAAAAATATAAGAAGTTTGCTTAGCCTAAGCTTCCTTAAAATGTTTATTTGGCCATTTCTCTGTGTGCATCACCAAAAGAAAATTGGGTCTAGGCAGCCTGACTTTAAATGTAAGCTGTGGATATTTGTGTTTGTTTTATGCAGTTGCACACAAACCAGAGAACCATAGGTAGAATCTTTCATTTAGTGTGTGTATGACTAGATTGGTCTTAGTAAATTAAAATCATACAAATAATTAATTTATAATTTAATTATATATAAATTATAATTCATAATTTTTGAGTTTTTTCTTTTTTAAATTATTGTTCTAATATGTAACATATGATGGCAGAATGCTGTTCAATTCATAGTTCACATGTAGAGCAGGATTTTTCAAGGTACTGGTTATACACAAATTATTTTCACACCATTTGTTTTTTCATACCTATAATGATGTCTAACTCATTCCACCCTCTTTCCTACCCCCATGACCCTTCCCTTTCTCTCCCTCCCCTTTGTCCTATCTAAAGTTCCTCCATTCCTCCCATACTACCTCCCCCACCCATCATCATTATGAGTCAATATCCTCATATCAAAGAAAACATTTGGCCTTTGGTTTTGGGGATTGGCTTACTTTCTTAGCATTATATTCTCTAACTCCATCCATTTACCTACAAATGTCATGATTTTATTCTCTTTTAATGCTGAGTAATGTGCCATTGCATATGTGTACCACAGTTTCCCTATCCAGGCATCTACTGAAAGGCATCTAGGTTGGTTCCACAGTTTAGCTATTGTGAATTGTGCTTCTGTAAACATTGATGTGGCTGTATCCCTGTAGTATGCTGTTTTTAAGTCCTTTGGGTATAAACTGAGGACTGGGATAACTGGGTCAAATGGCAGTTCCATTCCCAGTTTTCCAAGGAATCTCCATACTGCTTTCCAGATTGGCTGCACCAATTTGCAGTCCCACCAGCAAGGTATGAGTGTGCCTTTTCCCCCACATCCTCACCAGCCCTTATTGTTGTTTGTATTCTTGATAGCTGCCATTCTGACTGGAGTGAGATGAAATCTTAGAGTAGTTTTGATTTGCATTTCTCTAATTGCTAGAGATGTTGAACATTTTTTCATATATTTGTTGATTGATTGTATATCATCTTCTGAGAAGTGTCTGTTCAGTTCCTTGGCCCATTTATTGATTGGGTTACTTGTTTTTTTGGTGCTAAGGTTTTTGAGTGCTTTATATATCCTAGAGATCAGTGCTTTATCTGATGTGCATGTGGTAAAGATGTGCTCCATTCTGTAGGTTCTTTCTTCACCTCACTGATTGTTTCTTTTGCTGAGAAGAAGCTTACTAGTTTGAATCCAACCCATTTATTGATTCTTGGCTTTAATTCTTGTGCTATAGGAGTCTTATTAAGGAAGTTGGGGCCCAATACAACATGATGGAGATTTGGGCCTACTTTTTCTTCTATTAGGTGCAAGGTCTTTGGTTTAATTCCTAGGTTCTTGATGCACTTTGAGTTGAGTTTTGTGCATGGTGTCAGATAAAGGTTTAGTTTCATTTTGTTACATGTAGATTTCCAGTTTTCCCAGCACCATTTGTTGAAGAGGCTATCTTTTCTCCAATATATGTTTATGGCAGTTTGGTCTAATATGTGATAACTGTAATTATGTGGGTTTATCTCTGTGTCCTCTATTTTGTACCATTGGTCTACAGGTCTATTTTGGTGGCAATACCATTGCTGTTTTTGTTACTATTGCTCTGTAATATAGTTTAAGGCCTGGACTAGTAATGCCCAAAGCTTCACTCTTCTTGCTAAGGATTGCTTTGGCTATTCTGGGTCTCTTGTTTTTCCAGATGAGTTTGATGATTGCTTTTTCTATTTCTATGAGGAATGTCAGTGGGATTTTGATTGGGATTGCATTGAATCTGTACAGTGCTTTTGGTAGTATGGTGATTTTGTCAATATTAATTCTGCCTATCCAAGAACAAGGGAAATCTTTCCATCTTCTAAGGTCTTCTTTGATTTTTTTCTTTAGCGTTCTGTGGTTTTCATTGTAGAGGTATTTCACCTCTTTCATTAAATTGAATCCCAAGTATTTTATTTCTTTCAGGCTATTATAAATAGGGTGGTTTTTCTAATTTCTCTTTCTGAGGATTTGTTACTGATGTACAGAAATGTCTTTGATTTATGGGTGTCGATTTTTTTAGAAATTTTATTTATTTATTTTTATAGACTTAATAAATAAATAAGTAAATGACAGCAGAATGCTGTCATAATTCTTATTACACATATATACCACAATTTTTCATATTTATGTTTGTATATAAAGTATTTTGACACCCAATTCGTGTCTTTATACATGTACTTTGGATAATAATATCTATCACATTCCACCATCCTTGCTAATCCCCTGTCCCCTCCCTTGCCCTCCCACTCCTCTTTTATATCTAGAATTCATCTATTCCTCTCATGCTCCCCCTCCCTACCCCACTATGAGTCAGCCTCCTTATATCAGAGAAAATATTCTGCATCTGTTTTTTGGGGGATTGGCTGACTCCACTTCATTTTTCTCTAATGCCATCCATTTATCTGCAAATGCCATGATTTTGTTCTTTGATTCCATCCCATTTATTAATTCTTGGTTTTAATTCTTGCGCTATATTTATTTATATTTATTGATTTCCATATGTTGACCCAACCTTGCATCCATTCCTGGGATGAACCTTACTTCATTGTGGTGCAGAATCTTTTTGATAGCAGAAATGTTTTATTGCCTATTGAAACATCAGGCACTAAGAAAGCAAATGGTGCTCTGGGTAGGTATCACATGCAAAGTTTGTACTTTGTTCATTGTAAAAAGGCCAGAGGTGATATGATGGTCATTCCTCAAGGTACAACGTATAGGCTCTTTCCAATGGAAGATGGCCAGTGTCTCATTGGTAGGTTCTTCTGCCCAGAGGAATCCAAGCACCCGAAATGGCCACTCTAAATCTTAGTATCACAAATAATTAAGCCACCCTAAATCTTAATATCTCAAATAATTAACAAATAATAAAACACAAACACTCAGAAATATATTTACAAAAGTGAAGCCCCTAATACATCTAGTCCACATGGGTTCTTGAACTAGACAAAGACAAAATGGCTCTGGTGGTTTATTTAAGGGAGTACATTAAAGGCAGGAGTAAGGTTTCAAGGGTGGAGTTTTGCTTTATGATGCCTTGTGGACAGCAGATTGACTGACATCTTGGCAGGTCACGCCCATCTCATGTGATGTGTGGGATCTTAGGCAGAGTTGAGGGAGAGGTTCACCTGCATCATGTGATCAATCCCTGAGGGAATGCTACAGGGAGTTCCCAGTGCTAGACCTATTCCCTCATTTGCCTACTGTGTGCAGTAGTCCACACACACAGCCCATGGACGGCTCATAAAAAGGTCCTGTTTTATTTGTAGTTTCTCAGTTTGCTTTGAGGAATTTATTCTAACCCCATTGAGTATAAGCTGAGTTCTGCCCCAACTTTGAAGATAGTATTATTCCACAGTGATTTCTTGGTGTGGAGTAGTTTATATCTGTCTGGGAGCTGCATTTCTCTAATTCTGGGGTCATTCTTTTACCTCCTTTATGGACATGTAGGTGTGGACAAGGAGGGAATTTCATGAGGTATTGTTTCTCTTAATGATTAGAAATGATGCTTCTGACTTAGCCCTGAGGCTGTGATTTCCTAGAACCCTAAATTTAGCTTATTAGAGTAGGAAGAGAACTTGACAAACATGAGAGCTAATACTATCATTTTCCATGAGACTTAGAGGTGAAATGTTTTTCTGAAGTCATACCAGTACTAAAACCCTGACCACCTGGCTCCTAAGTCATGAATTTGACTCTTGATTTACTTGTTTATTCACTTACCAATCACCTATGTTTTGTGAAGTACTGTGTTGGATTCTGAAGACATATCAGTGTGCAAAACAGATCAAAAAACAAAACCAAAAACAAACAAAACATAAAAGCCCTGCCCCCATGGGGTTTGCATTCTTGTCAGAGGAGTTATATGACAAAATATGTAAGTTTATTATATATTCACTTATGTTATGGAGATACAAGAAGCATGAAGGTTATTTAAATTTTGTTCTAAAATTTTAATATTTGTTATTTCAAGAGAGTAGTGTTATGGCAAACTATCCATAAAATGAACCTTGCTTTATCTGCCATTCCCTGTGTTAGCAAATTTACATGACTCCATAGATATTGATCCAATTCCAGGAATAAAACCATTTGGTGCAAAAGCAGTAAATGTTTTCGAGTCATATAGGCCGTACTGTACAAGCACTAGATTTCTTCAGAAGCATTTAGAATGTTGGAGCATTTCTCTGCTTCTCTGTCTGCCCTCCTATTCCGGATCATCTTCTCTTTTCCCTGGTTCAGTCTGGCTGCATGTTCATTTTCATTGTTTTGATCATTCCAATACTGAAGAAAACTGCGATGTAATATCCTCTAAGCTGGAGAATAAGAACCAGAGAACATTATAGAGGGCTTTGTTCTATAGTCTCAAAATTAATATGCAGATTCTCAAGAGACACTCTGGGCATTTGATTGAAGTTGCCCTTTAGGAACTTTATCCTGGCATCCATATAAGATGAATTACAGCTTTTGCCAGTTCAGGTAATTTCATGTTACCTTGATCACCAAATTCTTTATGTATCAAGGAAGCCCTTTTCTAAATGTGAATGAAAAGACAAAAAGTATAGTTCTGGGGCTGAGGTTATAGCTTAGTGGTAGAGGGCTTGCCTAGCATGTGTGAAGCACTGGGTTTGATTCTCAGCATTGCAGATAAATAAATAAATTTAAAAAATAAAGGTCCATTGACAACCAAAACAATATTTTAAAAAATATACTTTCACTTTTTTTTGACATAAAATGTTTGGACCAGAAAGGCCATAGGCATGGAGATTGCATCTGAAAGGAGTTGGGAGGCAGGACTCCCAGAAATTAATGGAAATCACTGGCAAAAATCAAGGAGAAATATATAAGCAATGGAGACCGAGACAGAATATGGTGGGGGAGGTTGGAAAAGAAGTACAGAGTTGACTAATAGGCCTAAAAAAAATTAAAAGAAACAAGTTTGCCTTAGATGTTTATCTAGGAATTTGTGACTAAGAAAAAGGGCTAATCTAGAGTAATTTCTGTTTTAAAGATAAAATTTAGGATACTTGGTGAGTCATGATTCAAGGTTCTATGGAGAAAAGAGCTTTTGAGTCTTGCTTCATTCTTGGGATTCAAATAAGATGGCTGGGAGCTGAAAGTGCTATTTTTGCCATTGGGATACTGATGAGCTTCAAGCAAGGAAGTAGAGATGATCCTTACAAATCTTATAGCAATATATATTGTTTCCTTCTTAAATGTAATTTGAACCTTTAATTATTATACAAAGCATATATTTTATTTTTTTCCCCAAAGTTAGAAATTGCCAGACCACCTACCATCACAATCAATTGTGTAGAGTCTTAAGAGTTTGACTGTTGAGCTTCATCCCAGAACTGAACAGAGGTGGACTCCCCTCTTGGTGCCTCAGTAGCCATTCATTTGATGGAGATTGTTGGTGTCTCATGCAGCCTGTTACAAACCACGGCTTTAAATGATAGGCTTGTGGTTTATGCAGAGGCACAGTTGGATAGGAGTGGGGGTGGGGCTAGAATTTTAGTCTATTCCAGATACATGCTTTTTGAATCACCAGATGCCCAGTGCTGTGCCAGTGGAACCACCAAATCTGTAGATACCACATGTGTTTGTAGGAGAACCCAGTCATTTCTTATCAGCCAGAGCTTGAAAAAAGGCTTTGTTTTAAAGGTTTGAGATTATTTTCATGGGCCAGTGTAAATATAGTAGAAATTTCCCAGGAGTGAAAACAAAAAAGCTCAGATTTTTCAAACTGTGGTTTATACTGATGTGGACTTTAGATTCTCTAGAATCCTCTACCCATGACGAGTCTTCTGAGTATAAAGAAACCTTGTAAAACATGCGAACCTGAATAAAATATTATCTTTATTGTTGACTCAGTAAAAGGGTTCAAAAATAATTTCATGTTGTAATCACTGTATACTAAGGAATACATGCTGAGTACTTTAGGTATAGTCAGGACAAAAATGTTGTGAGAATTCCAAACCAGAGAAGGGATTTCTGGCTGGGGACACCAGAACATGTCCAAAAAGAGGAACTGGGACCTAGTGGTTACCGTAATATGCAGCTAGGATATGCATGGAAAGACATGGAAATAGGAAGCTATAGGAATGTTGAGTAGTTTCAATGTATGAAGTTCAAGATTAGAAGTAGTAACATCTTGGATTAAGTCACTTGCAAAGGTACCTTATGATTACATTATGGAGGCCCTGAAGCACTTGCAGGATGGAATTTGAATGTTATTTACCCATCAGAGATTTTGGATTGGAAAATGACATACTGGAAGATGCCCTCTAGGAATTTTATTCTGTATGTATCTTTATTAATGTATGGCATTAATACGTACAGTAAGTTAGAGCCACAGAAACTGGGAAACCAAGGAATACAACAGAGGTAAAGTGACTGGGTATGTAAGAAGGGAGGAGAAGAGAAATTAGCATTTGGTGGTTGGATGTATGGAAGGAAGAACTGAAGATAATTCGTCACTTAGCTTACTAGGAGAATGGGATTGTGAGTATATTATTTGTTTTTATGTGGTCAGGATATGAACCTGGGAACAGACCTGGGAGGCCTGTTAAGTTTGAGATTCAGACAGACTTCCTAGGAGAAATTCCCAGGAGGTAATTGACTTATTAGTTTAGGACAGTGACTGTGGGGCTCTGTCTCGAGGAGTGGCAAAGTATGTCCATTTCAGGTGACTTACTTGGGTTCAAAGTTTAACTCTCCAAGTCATTAGTTCTGTGACCATGCAGTTTATCAAACTGGTATGCTTCAGTTTTCCTCTCTATAAAATGAATAGAATGGTGACCGGATTGGGCATTTTATATGTGATTTTTCTCTTGGGATGCTGAGAGCATTAGAGAGCTTTGCTCAGTGCTAGGACCTGAATCAGTTAAATCTCCTCCTGCACGCCTTCATCCTTCTCCTCTTACCTCATTAGGATGCTAGGTCCCTGGGTATTAGTTTGAGGTGGAGAGGACAAAGAAATAACTTTGTGAGGAGGAAGGAACAATGATAGAAATAACAGGGAGGGGAGGGGAAGGGAGAGAGGCAAGACTAGAAGCTTAATGAAGAGTCCCTGGCTTTAGAGAGTAAGAGGGTGGCTTTTGTGTGAGGGAGGCAAAGTGAAGAGAAAGAATAGAGACTGTGGATCTGAGGGTCTTGAACTTCTCTCAGAGAAGCAGGAGACCAGTACATCTGGTAAGATGAGGGGAATTTGGGGTTAGGTTCTTGAGAAAGAAGAACATTCTTTTAAGATAGCCGCTGTGGGAAATGAGATTAGGAGTAAACTAGAGTTGAATGAAAGGATTGCCAAAAAAGCAAAACCAAAGGGGTTAGATACTTGAACTTTTAGTGTCCTTGTGGGTGTGCGAATTACAGCCAGGAGGTCACTGGAGTTTCAGAGGTTGTGGAAAAGAGAAGCTGGGCAAGGAAGCGGATGTTGAAGCTTCACTGGGGGGTGGCAAGAGGACTGGGTTCAGAGGAGTATGAATGGGGTGCTTCAGGCTGTGGAATGTGAATGGTGCTAGGAGGTCAGTTCCGATGACTGTGAGTCTGGGGGGATTGCGAGGTGTAAGTGGTTTTCTGTCAGCAACAAATTACTGATTGTTCCCATAAAGGCAGGAGACTTGGCGCCTGATTACTCTTGGAGCACAAACAGCTCTATGACTGTTTGCCTTTAAAGTTGATAAGCCTGTTCTTTTCCTCCTGTACTGTGGAAGGGCAGTAGGCTGGCGCTACTCTTTTTTTTTTGGTAATATGGTTTGCTGGAAGAGAATAGGTTTTGGAACTCAACAATCAAAATTAAATACATGCTTCTTCCTGTACTTGCTTTGGGGTCATGGGGCAAGCTGTCAAGGTAGTCGATGCTCCTTCTCTCTGTGAAATGAAGACAGTTTCTGCTTCAGTCTTGCATATCATTGTGTGGACATTAACTTAGAAAATAGATGTAACAATCACCACTGTAAGTACTCCAAAATGTGAGTGTTCTCCCACCTGAGAGAATGGTTTCTGAATTGGGGGTTGATTTGGCTTCTGGAAACACCCCTAAAACAAAACAAACAAAAAACAAAAACAAAGCAAATCTAATCCCAGTGGCTCAGGAAGCTGAGGCAGGAGGATCACAAGTCAAAGGCCAGTTAAAGCTGCTTAATGAGACCCTAAACAACTTAGATCCTGTCTCAAAAACTAAAAAAGGCTGGGGATGTGGCTCAGTGATTGAGTGCCTCTGGGTTCAATCCCTGGTACCAAAAAACCAAAACAAACAAAAAAGCAAGGTAACTTCAAAATTGCATGATTTTCATTAGCACATAAGTGTGTGCTTTCAAAGAAAGCAAAAGAAGCAACTTGTACCAATGGCATGCACAGTGAGACTTGTTATGTTGATGAGATCTCAGTCAAAGGTTTTCTCAAGAATTCAAATGAAATTCGTCTGAAGTATTAAGGGTGTGATGAGGTCTAGGGAAAAGCCAGTTGAGTTTGGTATGACATTGAAAGGAGATTATTTTATATTTATATTTATTTATTTACCAAAATGTGTGCTTTTGTGTAAATGCATATAAAACAGACTACACCTTTGTGTGGATAAAACCCAGGACCTCATGCATGCTAGGCAAATACTTTGTTGCTAAACAGTACTTTCAGTCTTATATGTAACACATATAAGCCCAATTAATATATAATATATATGCCTAAACTCTGATATTTATACATACATACATATATGTGTGTGTGTGTATGTGTGTGTGTATATACATACACACACACACACACACACACACACACACATACTCAAACTACCTTGTAGTTTGGCAGTTTGAAGGTAAACATATATTTATACTACAAAGCCCTATGTCCACTCAGGAAAAGGAAAAACTATTTGATATATAGCCTAGAATTATTTCTGTGCATCCATTGTTACCTGTACCCTAGATGATAATTCTCAGTTTTCATGGATAATTTGAATGGTCTGGAGCAGTAGTGTTGTGCTCTCTTATAGACCAAGTCTCTGGATTGCAGGAGATTTCTTTCTTCTTATTTCTCCAGTAGGATGAGAGAAACCAGACTAAATATCCACAGACCAGAAGAGTGTGAGAGGTGGAAGATTGGGTCACAGGTTCTGATTCTCATCCCACACTTGCAGTGGCAATGTTGGGAACAATGTGGACAGACCCAATTAAGGATATCTTGGGTGCCTGAGAACCTATGAAATGTCAGACCCCAGCTGTTGAGGGAGGCAGTAGGAAAAGGAGTTGAGCGTTCAAAAGGAGACTGGATTATAAGTTATAACCCCTGCAGAGGGTCTGGGTAGTATAGTTAGAGGATACACAGGAACTGAGGAAGCATAAAGAAATCTCTTGATAATAAACCAATTGAGTGCAAATTACGGATTACTTACATGTGTCCTGTGCAGTCTGAGTGCTGGGACAAAATATGGCACATGTCATGGTAATAGACAAGTCTCAAGTAGAGACCAGGTTGTTCTGAATTCTGCAGAGTGTAGTTGGCTTGATAAAAGTCTAATTTTTTTACCCTTTTCATTTGTAGGTTGTGTATTTGATATGGAGCTATAATACTTAATTAGAAAACACAGCTATAATAATCTCTCAAATAATGACTAACAGGCTCTTTCAACGTGATATATATCATGCTTACCCGAACTTAGTTCACTTGCATGCAGTGAGACTCTGGGATGCATCAATAGGATGGAAGAATGGAATTTAAATCCTCATTTTCAGGGACTTGTGTTCAAGGTGAAGATGAGTTTTGTTTTGTTTTGTATGTGCCAGGGATTGAATCTAGGGGTGCTTAACCACCAAGCCACATCCCCAGTTCTTTTTATTTTTTATTTTGAGACAGGGTCTCTCCAAATTGCTGAGGCTGAACTTGCAATTCTTCTGCCTCAGCCTCCTGAGCCTCTGCGATTGCAGGCATCTGTACTACTGTGCCTGGCAAGTTTTGTTTTTTGACAATTAAAATGTCTGACTACAAAAAGGACATTATGGAGAGCCAGGTTTAATTACCTCAAAGATAACTAAATTCCATGTGTTTTTTATCTGAGACCTTGGATTCCCAGAGACTGTGGAATGTTAGATGAGAGATGGGTGCCTCTGAGAAATATTATGTATTTACAGTGACCTGCCAGTGTTCACCAAACCCATCATTTTTTTTTTTCTTTTCTGTTGGCTTATTAGCTTTGCAACTAGGCATCCATGGAACTTGAAGCCACAAATGGAGTGGAAAAGCCTTATTTGAAGTTGTGGCTCCCAGAAAATAATAAGAAGAATTTGTGTGTCTGCCATGAAGCAGACAAAGTGGATGATCTATCATTGGGGGTATTAATTACTACCAAAGTCACCTGATATTTGATGGGAAAGTTAGTGTCACTTTAATGCCACTTCATCCAATTAGGTGCCTGGCATTTATTACTTAGGAATACCATAAGCTGATTGTTTTTCTTGCTTTGTGTACGGCTTACATCATTTCTCAAAGCGGTTGTTTACTACAGCCTATATCTACCTTTGATTTTCTTTAAAAAAAATTCGAAGAATTAAAATTCTCTCATCAGTGTCAGTTTCAGGGATGAACTGCTTGTGATATGATGGCCCTTAAGTCACTGTATACTTACAGTGCAGTGCCAGGTGTCATTTGGCTATGTGTACTAATGCTACTCTAATTTTTCTCAGTGTGCTAAATCCAGAAGAATATGACCAATTCACCTACTCTGGTGAAATTGTATTGATGTTTTACTGTCTGTTTCCTACTATTTATGAAAAGTTAGTTAATCTAGACAGATGCTAAGAAAGGGCCTGATAGAGCCTGCATCTTGCTTCCACATAGAGAAGTGAGATTATTATTGGGTATCACCTGAACTTATAAAATGTAATTGCATTGGCTCAATCAGGCATTCATAGATTTTTACACATTTTCATGTTTTCTTTGAGATTTAACAAAGTGGCTGACCCAGTTCTCTGCTGTAGCATATCTGGAGGTCATAAGTGATTTGCTTACTCTAACAAATAAAGCATGCTGTGATTGATCTGTACTTGTGCTTGGGTATATAGGCTGTTTGAGGAAAGACTTCTGTGAGAAGAGTTTAATACAGCATTTTCTGATTATGATATAAATGTTGATTGGCTATGAGACAGGTGCTTTCTCAGTTCTCACTGAGTTTTAAAATGCATAAAACTCAAGCTGATCGATTTGAAACATTTAATTGTATAATGCTTAGTATGTAAGATAGTTGAGTTACATCAACAATGAACAGAGAGCAGTTTTCTTTATTCTCTCCTATTCCTCGTTCAGTCATTAAACAGGTTTTCTAGTCAGAAGCAGTAGGGTAAATTTAAGATTAAGTTAGGAAGTTGAGAATGATTAATTTAGGAAATAGGTATTTTAGACTATCCAGGGATGTTTCAGAATTTATGTTCTTGGCAAATATTGAAGCCATCAGCATGCTTCATCTCTGTCTAGGGTGCAGTTCAACTGATATCCTCCTGAGTGCTCATACTCTCAGGACCTGCCATAAATACACTTTAATGTATAGATTTATTTTTTTTCTGAAAGTGTTTTTCCAATATTATGTTGTAGACATAAAAAGGTAACCTATAACAGTATTCTTGACCCCAATAATTTGTTGGAAAGTTACCATTTACATATGAAACTGTATTTTGATTGCTTTCCAATTATTGCATGCTCTGGATGGACAGGAAGGGGAGAGGTTATTATTGATGAATTTAGCCAGGAAAGTTTTATGCAGGTGGCAGGAGTTTAGATAGCCGACATAATTTTCCAAAGTATCTGCCTATCCTTTTTGTAGTATTTTCTGAATTCTAGAGTAAGAGCTGGCATGTTTCTCCTCGTAGAGCAAATAGACTGTGGGAATGTATTGTTAAACTCATTAGTTCATTTAACGAACATCTATTGAAAATCCACCGTGTTCTAAGTATTGTTTTTGGAATATGGCTCACGCTAAATTAAGCTCCTGTCATATAACACACATAGGGTCAAAATCTGTAATGGAAAAACCAAATGTCAGTCTGGATTCCCAAAATTGGATAGTAAAAAGCCTTATTTATTCATATTAATAAAATGTGGTACATCACAGAAAATTGCTTATCCTTGACTGTTAGAAATTTGTGTCTTATAAAAAAATACTGTCAGTTTTCCTAACTGTCTTATAAGGAATACCTCAAGCATTCACACACACACACCCAGTAGCTGTTCCATGTAAAGCATTATGATAGTTGCTAAGGGAGTTATTCCATATGTTTCATGCCTAAGGTCTGGTGTGGAATACATTCCCTGCAATTCTCTTGGATTTTTAAGGCATTTGTGGGGTCTTGTGCACCAGACATGCTAACACTGGCCTCTTGTCTTAGTGAGTTGTTGGGTGATACTGGACAGGTTGGATCTGCCTGCCTTCTGGCAGTTTCCTATTATACTATGAAGGCATGGGAAGTGACTGGGGATCCCCATCAGCCTGTTCTGCTAAAATCCAGTTTATATGGTAACACCTTGAATCTTTCATGCCTACTATGTGGACTGTTAATTTCTGTTATGTTGTCCCTAGTAAACTATTAATGTAGTACTTTGAAATCATTGTAAAAAATATTTTAGAGAAAATTTTATAGGATTAAGAAATTAGTAGGCCACTGTTACTAATTCATGAGGAGAATATTTAGGGTTCCTGGCTATGTTATTTTCTTATACAAAAAATGATGAATGTGAATGTCTAGATTTTGACTTTTATAGAACTGAGGCTATAATATTTAAAAAGAATAATCAATTTTTTTGAAGTCCTTTCTCAGAAGAACCAACAAAAGAAAAAGAGGGACTATAATTGTCAAATTGGGTCCAGTTCCAAAAATCTGCTGGAGGGAGAGTAGTTTTTGTTGTGGGGAACCAGACATTCAATTGCTTTTGCATGTTAAAATTTTTCTCCTCAGACATTTCCATTATAATCAACTAATATCTTACTGAGGCTATAAATAGTATTTATATGGGAAACAGACCAGAAAACCATTCAAGTAAAGTAGAAAACAACATCATTCGTTTTTGGACAAGGAGGGAGAAGAGCAAAATGAGAACCTGAGTTTCTTTGCTTATTACAAAAATCTGATTTAAGGCAAATCTATAATTTATTCTTGGAGTAGGAAGTTTCTTGGGGAGGCCAGTGGACTTGAGAAACTGTCACAGGCATGACCCTGCAGCCAGGGCAGCAGTGCCTGGGACTGCATTGTCCAGTCCTAATTTTCTGAATTGACCAAGTGGGAGGTTCTGGTATGCCTCTGCCAATCCAAAATTGAGTTGTATTTTTATTCCAAATAGCTGACAACAGACTTCTATGTGCTGTGCATTATTTAACCCTTTGTGATATTTTATCATATGTCATCTACTCCCTCACATATCTTAAGCTACAGAGTGCAAAAAAAAATTTTTTGTTTAAAAAAGTTATAAATTTTATTAGGTTTTATAAAAACTAGCAGTCTCCTATATTGTTACTCCTAGTCCCTACTGCTTTTTTAAATTTTCCAGAAAAACCACTTTGAACTTTGTCATTTCTGTTATTTCCAAGACCATGATTATCCTTGCTGCCTCTTGAGTTTTCTTTTCCAGTTTTGGATGCCATCCTATTGTCACACATGTCTCAACTTTACACTACCTTACGTTTTCTTTACACTACCTTACATTTTCTTTCCCTCCATTCTCTCAATTAAGACAATTTTGCTAAAATTCATTTTTAGTTTTTATATTATAGTAATTTCATACCTGTTACTTAGTACTCAGCTACTTAGTTTATTATGATTGTTTCATTTGTATATATTTGTTTTCCTGGGAGTTAATAAAAGATGTTGAATTTTCCTTCCTTCCTTTAATGTGTTTTTTGCTAATTTATAATTAAACTATTTTCCAGTGTTGTAATTCCCCTCACTACCCTCAGATACATCAGAACATCGATCAGGTTTTTGTTCCTTTCTCTGGATGTATGTTTCTAGAACCCCCGACTCTTACTCTAGTTTGCACAAGATTCTCTGTGGGCCTTGGTGCAGCTGTTGACCTGGGTGCCCTCTGTGTCCTCTGGGAGTTCCACCCGCTTCCCTTCTATCCTGGTTCTCCTGTTTCCTGGAATCCATCTCCTCTTTTCTCATGATTCATGCCCGTGTTTAGTTAGAGCGCATTGTCCAATAGCTTCTGGTAAAAGGAGGCATCTGAGGTTAAATGTTTTGACATTCATTAGAAAAGTTGGGAGTCACTAAGTTAGAAGTCTGGGGTCCTGACATGCCTCTTACACAGACTTTCAGTTAGTCTCTAATTTTATTTCTTCCAATTTCTTCACCCTTCGAAGTTCCTGCTGCCTCCAGACTTGCAGCCTGAGCTGGCTTACCTCTTGGCCTCTTTTCTCTGCAGGCTTTCTAATATTTTTAATATTTCCATCATCCAGGGTTTTGCTGACCTCTTTTTCCTCAGAGAGCTTTGGTGGCAGTTGACACCTTTCCAACACTATTCCATCAGGTTTCTTTATCCAAAAAATGTACAAAACTTATAATATGCTATTAGGTACTCAGTTGAAAATCTTTATACCTATAAAATATATTTCTAGTCCATTTACTGTCATCAAAATTGGGGACTGAGGCTGACTCGGTGGTAGAGCACTTGCCTCCCATGAGTGAGTTAAAGCCTAGTGGTTCCTAAAAGAGAAAAATCCTAGAATGGAATTTAATTATTTAAAATTTTATATTTATTCATTTATTTAGCTGTGCCAGGGATGGAACCAGGAACCATACATACTGGGCAAAAGCTCTACCACTTGAGCGGTACCCCAGCCCTGAAATTTTTAATATTTTGAGTGGAAAACATTAATTCTCTTCCTTAATGAGTTCTGATCACACTCTGGATTTGTTTTCCTCACTTGCCTGCCTTTATTGTAGACTCTGTGCCAGACTAACTAGACCTCTGGTAGCCTAGAATGTTTTCATTGTTTGTATGGGAAAAGGAGGAGACCAAGAGCTTAATAATAAGGACATAAAAGGGAAGGCTTAATGCTTAAATTAAAAAAAAAAAAAAGATTTGCTTTGACTTTATTTGTGTTACCATTTTTATAATCCAGACATTCAGATGTTAGTTAAGAATTCATGTTGAAGTCTAGGTATAAACACTGATGTGGATGAATCACTCTTTCATAATTACCATTTGAGCTATGCATTTTTGAAGACTATGCTATTGTAACTCCCCATTAATTAATTTACTTAGGATTTGTTCTCCCAATGTTTCTGAATACTTGATTCTTTCCCCCTCTAATTTAGATGATTTTCCTTGTCTAATTGCCATTAAAGACAGGACAATATAGGTACAGGTACTTTTCTGAAGCAGTGCTTTTCAATTTTAATATAAGTCAGTTAACCTGAGGATCTTGTTAAAATGCAGATTGTGAGGATGGGGCCTGACAGTCTGCATTTCTATCTAACAAGCTCCCAAGATGCTCATGTTGCTCATCCTTCTGACCACACTTAATTGAATGGCAAAGACCTAAATGGATGTGAAAGAGCAGCGACCCCTTCAGAATATAGATTGTTTTTAAATATCTACAACCCTTAGGCTTCTGGAATTCAGAAGTTTACTGGATGTAACTAAGTACCTCTAAATAGTGCAAGATTTATTGCTTTTTATAAATTTTAAAAATAATTCATATTTAAAATATTTTATATTGTGGGTCCCTATTTAGAAGTGATTCTGTTACTATACTTTTATTGGTGTGTTTAAATTTTATGTAATTAACGTATAAACTTTTCTTCTAGTGTCTTTGAAGAAAAATATACTTTATCTGCTAAACTTTCATTTGCAACATGCAGGGAAACATACAACTCTTATCTATAGCTGTTAGGATTATATACACACACACATCGTTTTTATGCTAGACAAATAAAACCACATATACACAAATTAATAACTAATTTAATTTTAATGTTTGTTTCTGTGTAATTAAATGTTAGCAATGAAAGAAGATTAATGATTTTCTTTCTTTTTAAAAAATAGCTCAATCACTAAAAGAATTTGCAAGGCTACTTATTGCAGTAGAAGAAGAAAGGCGAAGATTGGTAAGTCTGTTTCTATTTCTTAATGATATCACTTTGTTTCAGCATATTAAAAGAATCAGTAGATTTCCTGAATTAGCCATGCTAGACCTTATAATTTGATATGTGCATTAAATGCTGCATGTATTCGTGAAAAGATTTGTGACTGTAATTATCAAATATTGCTAGTAGATAATATTTGCCCTATTTATTTCATTTGTTGAACACATGTAAGTTGTCTTTATTTGCTTGCCATTTATAATTGCTCCAAGAATTAAAAATATCGAACAAACTGCCACTAAGAAACAGATTCTAATTCAGCAAATGTTTGCATGTTATATTATAATAACCTTAGTTTTATGATAAAGACATGTTTCAAGCATTAAAAGCAGTTCATGGAAGGGGCAACTAATTTTTTTCAGCTTGTTAGTAGGAGGCTTTCTTGAAAGGATGACATTTGAGTTGGGTTGTGAAGGTGAAGAGGATTTTGCTAACTGAGAATAATGGGGAAAGCTTTCCAAGTAGTAAATTAACTTATTATTGTGAAATATCAGAGCAGAATTATTGGTAATACATTCATCTCTTCAGAATCCAATTTTCGACTCATTGTATTTGCATTTTTGTTTTGGTGCCTCTCTATGACCCATTGTTTTCTTCTGTAATGTGGAAAGAATAACAGTGTGTATTCATTTGTTTTAAAGCATTTATCATAGCACCTGGAACTTACTAAACATGTTCAGTTGGTGATGCTGCTACTGATTGTCAGTTAGAGTGAGGGTTAAAGACTTGTTTACATCTTCAGTCATCTTTGATGTTGTTGGATGATATACACATATAATACTCAAGTGTGGATTAAATAGCCTAGGAATGTGGTGCCATTTTGCTAAATGGATAAAAGGAGAGTGCTTGTAAGGGGGCCTTGACTCACCTGGAGTATTGCCTCAGCTGCAGAAGGATAACACTGTGGGCACGGCAGTCATATAAATGAACTTGGACAGGGGCCCCAAGGTAGGAAGAAGTACATGGAATCAGTTAATGGTTCTTAGAAGGGTTTAATAGAAGGTTGATTGAGAGTTGTAGCCAGATGGAGGCTAGGCCAAGACGTTTTGATGTTTATTATAGGCAGTGAGAGAATTGCCAGAAATTTTTGAAGAGAATAATGACAAGATTATAATGGATTCAGGAGAGATTAACTTGGCAGGCATGTGATAATTAGATAAGGCAGGGGAGAAATGCCCTGGTATATTGAGGTGGTTGGGGGTCCCCATATTTTTAGGAAGCATTAATCTATCATGAGTCTTGTCCCAGTGTCCAAAGAGACAGTCATATAATGTAACTTAGGTTCATATATTTTCAGGTCAGAGAATGATTTTCTGCGGGGATGAGTTTGATCTGAGGTACGAAGCCTAAAAAAGACACTGTCTTAAGTGCTTTAAGCACTCACACACTCTAGCTCTATGAGCTGCACAGAAATTCAGCTTCCACAGGGAGACCTGGGTAGTATGTGCCCCTGTGGCCCAGAAGAGGAGCTGATGACAGAAATGGAAAGAGTAGTTACAGAGATGTGAAAATTAAGTTGGAAGTGGTGTGGAAGCCAAGGAATATACAGTTCTCAGTGGGTAAAGCTGTGTTTCAAATCCTGTGAAAATGGCTCAGAACAATAAACCAAATAGCATGGGTTATAATTTTTAAATATTGAAAAATATCAGAAGGTTTTGTAGGCTGTGTGGGGAAAGAAAACCATGGGAATGTTCCCATAGCACCAAGGAGGCTTTCATGGGCACCAGGGGCGAACCTCTTCCTCTGAAATGGGAGAAAAAGAAGGGATTGATGAAAACCTCATAGAAATTTGGAACAGTAAACTGCTTGATTGGATAGGTGGAGAATAGCTGAGGAAGGAGTGGATGTCTGCTGTGACAAGAGTTTGTAGAAAGTTTTCAACAGTCAGAGGCTGAGAGAAGAGTAAAAGGACTGCTGGTCAGTGAGTAACAAAAAGACAAAAAAATAAAATTAAAAAAAAAAAAGAGCCACTAAAGTTAGACATTGTAAGTGTGTTCAGAAAAGACCAGTTACCATGTTGTCTTGGGTTTTTCTGATAATACCCAATGCTAGTCTGTGAGCAGTAAGTATAGTTGGGAGGTCAGATTCAAGTTAATAGTTGATGTAAAAGACGTGGTCCTGGATAAGGGACTTGGATTAGTGTAATATAAAATTTGGACCTGGTTGATGACAGGAATTGTTGAAGCAGAAGGGTACTGATAGACTTCAAAAGCAAAGGGGGCAATCATGGCTACTTCCTTATGCTGAGGGTTCATGGAACAAAATGAGAGAAAGAGAGAGGCCAAAGGAATTTGGGCTCAAGAGTGGGAGTATAACTGTGGAGCTGGTCCAGATAGTGCTGAGGGCAGATGTGGCTGACCTGGGTCAAAAGCCTCAGGAATGGAGAAGGCTCAGCTGAGAGACCAGGGTCATCTGGTGTGATGACAGGGTAAAGGACAGGGGTTAGGTAGAGGAAATGGTTGAGGAATACAGAGTTACTTAAGCCTTGGAGACAAAGATTGCCTCAGGTCTTAGTGTCCAAGAGGTCTTCATTTCTGCCTTCCACCCTGTTTCTGATGTTGGGACAAGGGACAAATTCTACTTCATGAGTGAAGTCAAACTGTGGGTTTTGATTATTTCAATTGCTGTTGTTTCTAAAGGTCTAAGATAAAAAATGTACAAAGTGATGAAAAAAATCTCTATAAGATAAAAGCACAGCAGAATATATTTCAACAATGATCATATGCAAAACAGTCATTAAGTACACAAATCTAAATATTGAAGTGATAAATCCACATTTTAGTTAAATGATGCTGTAATAATTAAATAATAGTATAGCTGGTAACAGATTGTATACAAAGACATGACAAAGAATTTGTATTTCAAAAATTATTATTTTATTTGTACAGTAGAATATTTCGGATACACAGGGAAAGTGTAAAGGAACTATTTAGTTAATTAAAAGACCATTTAATCATTGTCTTTTATTGATAAATCCTGAGTATTATATATTAATTGGATTTGACTAAAGTCTTAAGGATGTCACAGTAGTAAGTAAACAAGATATTAAATCTCATAAAGATGAAAGAGGGTACTTAGTACTTAACAGTTTAAATAAATTCTCTTTTATTACCAGTGATTGGCTGTAGTGAGTAAGATGAATAAATATGTCATCTTGGTAACTTAATGACTATTTGCAGAAAAAAGCCCAAAGAAACATTGATTTTATAAATGGAATCCCTTCTTAGTCCATTCTAACTTCAAGTATTGAGGCTTTTGTTTTTTGTTTTATTTTTTTCAAATTTCTACTAAAGCCAACTAAAAATGCACTTTTTTACAACAAAAAATGAATCAAAGAATAGCATTTCAGAAACTGTTGAAAGTAGAATTTATCCTGTCTCATACTTTTGATCAGAAAAATCATCTTCCATGATGCAGCATCTTCTAAGATATTGACTGACACCTGCCATCTCCTGGTTACTCCAAGAACAGCTGTCTATCTAGCTAACTATTTTGAAGTACTGGGATTGAACTCAGAACCTCACACATGTCAGGCAAGCACTCTGCCACTGGGTTGCATTCCCAGCCCTTTTTATTTTGACACAGGGTCTCCCTAAATTGCTCAGGCTGGCCTTGAATTTGCTATCCTTCTGCCCCAGCTTCTAAAGTAGGTGGGATTATAGATATTTACCACTGTGCCCTGAGAATAGGTTTAATGACACATCTTATAAGAAATAATTTATTAGTCTTTTGTATTGGTCTTAAGAAAATTATTATTAGTTTAAAATTCAAATTTTTAAAATTTATTAACATAGTCTTTCAAAAAAGATGTATATTTTATGGGAAATGTTAGATTTTTTTCCCCATAAAATGTCATACTTAAATTATTTTGATAAAGAGGTATTCTTGTGGAAAGATTTAGACTACCCTTAATACAAACAGGGGCTTCTAAGCTATATCAGCCTCATGACAGCATCTCTTCAATGTCCACACCATCTCAGCAACAGTTCCCTTTTCCTTTAGATCAACAGCTAATTTGTACAAATGCCACTATTTTATCCAGGCTGTTAAAAATTAATTTGATCCAATACTAATATAACAAGAGAACTCCATAGGGAAATATGAAATGCTCAGTTGTGGCCTTCTGGAAAAAATCTTGGCAGACACTTCTTCATTTGTATTAAAATAGTAAATTTGACTCGTTAGTCCTCGGGACTTAATTTCTAGAACCATCCTCTGCTACCCTTTTCTCCCTTGTCAGTAGTCTCCATCTTGCTCCCTGTTCTCCAGTCCCACAGCTTTCTTTTTTGTTCCTTCTGTTTTACTACCAGCTTCTTTTAAATTTCCAAGTTTGCATTTTCATTTCCTTTGCCTTAAACATTCTGACTCATATTCTGTCCTGATTGGCTCCATGGTATCATTCAATCTTTATCCCAAATAGCTCCCCTGGAGTTCTGCTGTTTCCATATAGCACAAATTAGTCCCCTTTTGTCCTTCTGTATTGTGACAGAAATACTTGCTCTCATGTAGCTTGCACTCTACTAGGGAAAAACAGACATGAAACAAATTATACTTGGTGGTGATAATTGCTAAAAAGAAAATCAGAACAACTGGTGGCTGATGTTAATTGTGATAAAGGAAGACTTAAGGAAGAAATAGAGTTCTGTTTTGGGTCTTTTTTTTTTTTAAAGATTTCTTTTAAAATTATAGATAGACACAATGCCTTTTTTTTTGTTGTTGTTTATTTATGTGGTGCTGAGGATCGAACTCAGTGCTTCACACATCCTAGGCGAGTGCTCTCCCACTGAACCACAACCCCAGCCCCTGATTTGGGTCTTTTTAGGTGCTAACTGATTATCTATGTCACCTTTTCTAGTGAGCAGCTAGGTATATAGATCTCCAATTTAAGTTGCTGGCGTTCAGGGAAGCAGCTTGGGTTGGAGATACAAACTCAGAAGGTGTTGACATCTAGAGGGTATTTAAAATGAGGGGAATGGATTCTGTCAGCCTTGTTGAGTGTGCAGACTGAAAAGAAAACATGGGAGGAGATAGCCTTAAGGTATACTGACTCTAGTGTTTTTCAGATGTGGTAGAATCAACAAAGAAGATTAAATCAGTAGGAAAACCAAGAGGAAGATGCTAGGACAGCTTTTTCCAAGCCTGGTTTCTTCACTTGCATATGGTAGTGATGTGGGACCATAATAAAGAGAGGCTTACAGGATGTGGACCCAGTGGCCGCAGCAAAATTGCTCAGGGTGGAGGGTCTAAATGATGTCATCTGCTCCATACTGCTCCTCTCCACCATCCATCATCCCCCCCTCCCCAGTTGCAGTTCCTCACATTCTATGTACTCTAAGTCCCTGACCTTGATAAATGTTTCATGTGTGTCTATGTGTTTTTCCGTGATAGTATCTTTGTCATCAGTGGAGGAAGCTTGACATCAGAAAATTTTATCTAACATTTATCTGGGAGAATTTATACATTGAACTTATTTCTTTTATTTTCATTTTGATCTGAGAAATTTCTTTTTAAATCCATCATGTTGTACTCACCTTTGACCTGTGTAACCTACAGATTTTTTCTTTGGATCTCTCAGGGTCTATATTCTTTTTATTCAATGCCCACATAAGTCCTTTATCCTTAAGCAATAAAGGTACATTTCTGATATGGGATAGGTGTTTTGAGCATTATTTTGGAACAAAAAATTGAAGGGGGACTTAACAAGGAAATTTATAACCTCAGTTACAATAATACTTTATATGAAATTAAGGCCTTTAATACCTTTCTTTCACTTAAAAATATAAGAAGTAAAGGTTAATGAAAAAATCAGAATTGATTTAGATGTTTATTAAAGAAAGAAAAAAATGTGTCAGAAATATATTTTTGGTCATTGTTTATACTGTCCAGTACTTTAGACATTAGCCACATGTGGCCATCCAGCATCTGAGATGTGTTAAGTGGCTTGCTTTGTATTTCTGTTGGACAACATGGTTACAGATAATAGCAACAGCTGATGCTAAACACTTTCAAGGTGCCAGGAAAGTGTCAATAATGTTTTAGCTACTTGAATCCTCATAGCAACCCTCTGAGTTGTATGCCATTAATGAATATTTAGCATCTCTAATCCAAGAGTCCCCAAAAGCTAATGTTCTGAAATTTGAAACTTTTTGAATGCTTACTGAGCACTCACAAAAAGTTTCAGATACTGGAGCATGTTTTAGGGATGCTAAACTAGTAATCTATGCAAATATTACAAATCTGAAAAACTCTGAAACCTGAAACTCATCTGTTTCCAAACATTTTGGACAAGGGATATTCCACCTGTATAACTATTTGAAAGCAAAGGAAATTCAAAGGCACATAACTATTAGTGCTACCTGCAGGGATTCGAACCCAGACCATTTGATTTCTATTTCACAATTTTGCAAACTAAGACTCAGTTAGAATTGCATTAATAACAATCACTGACATACATTGTTAATATAGTGTGAGATGCACCTTCAGTTACTTTAAGTGTATTATTTCAGTATCTTACAAAAATTAGGATCATTAAGATCATTAAATTTATATTAGATTAATTTTCAAACACTTTTTTCATATAGGCATATATTTTAATAAAAACTTCATCTATAATTTCCTTGACAGTTCCCAGATCAAGTTTTTAAAAAAATTTATTTATTCTAATCAGTTATACATGAGAGCAGAATGCTCTTCGATTCATTGTACACACAATTTTTCTGTTATTGTACAATTCTTCTGTTATTGTACATGAAGTAGGGTGCTGCGACACAGGACTAAATCATTCAGGGTCACTCCAGGTGAACTGGGCTGGCACTAAATAATCACACAAAGAGAGAAAATACCTTTTTCTTAGGGTTCAGCGATAGCTCCTCGGCCCCAGTTCCCGCAAGGGAAGTGAGAGGGGCAGAGAAAAAAGAAAGAGAAGAGCCATGTTCTGAAGCCTCATTTATTGAGGGGAACTGTTTGGTAGAATATTCCATCCTAAAAAAGTAAGGGGTAGTTATTACAAAGGAGCAAGAAGGCAGCCCATTCCCATTGTGTAACACCCACTCCCCTGCTGACACTCAGCTTCTACACACTGTGGAAACCAGTTTCCGCATTTCCATTGCTCAAGGCGAGGAGGCACACAACTCCTATGTGGCACCTTCCAACAGTAGGGTCACACCATTCTTGTAATCATATAAGTACCTAGGGTAATGATGTCCCTCTCATTCCACGGTATTTCTTATCCCCATGCCTCCACTCCTCTTTTCCCTCCCCTTTGCTCAATCCCAAATTCCGCCACTCATCCCATCTCCTCCCCCCTCATTATAGATTAGCATCTACTTATCAGCGGAAACATTCATTTGGTCTTTGTGTTTTGGGGGATTGGCTTACTTCGCTTACCATGATATTCTCCAGCTCCATCCATTTACCTGCAAATGCCATGATTTTATTCTCTTTTATTGCTGAGTAATATTCCATTGTGTATATACCACAGTTTCTTTATCCATTCATCTATTGAAGGATCTAAGTTGGTTCCACAGTTTAGCTACTGTGAATTATGCTGCTAAAACATTGATGTAAAAGCTAACTAATTTCTGTATATCTGATAAGCTTGTCTGAGTCTCACCCTGCCTCTGATTCTAAGAATTCATGAAATAGGAGCCAATTATAAATGTTGAGAAAATTACATATCTCCATTGCTCTCCATGAAAGAATTTTCTCTCTTTATGATTTTGCCTTTTTTTTTTTTTTTTTTTTTGCTTTATAGACAAGCCACTGTTAGATTATAGCGATTAAATCTCTAAATTTTTGGCATTGGTGCTGTTATATGCTTAGGTCTAATTACCTGTGAAACAATCCAATTTCTTATTTTTTCAGATAAATGAGGCACAGTATGCCAACATTTCACATGCATGGATATGGATATGGATATTTCTGTTATGTTTTCAGTTAACTTTTATGAGAAACAAATTTTAGGTATGCTGGCCTTCATTCCAACATTTTTGTGCAGTGATTTCACCTGAAATTTACAAAAGTAAAGAGTAAAAATCTCAATGTTCTGAATGCATAAAGTTCTGACTTTCACCTTTAATGACCTATGATGGCTTCCTGTCTATTCCTGTGAAATATTTATATAGGACTGAGCAGTGGTAGTTCATCCACAATCTCTCACAATGAAAGACTAGTGCTTTTTTTTAATGTTAATAATCCTAGTACTCATTTGTACTTTTTAAAAATGTGCAGTGTTTCAATATACATTTTTATTGGGTCCCCACAACAACCTGAGCTTAGCCTCTAAATAAATGAGTTATTATGATGCAGACCATTAATACGCGATAAAACTAAAAATGTAGGAACCATTTACAGGACTTTGGGCTTCCAAATATATAATTAATATGTTATATTCAGTGTCTTCTTGTTTTATATTTAGAATTTAATGTCAGACACCTGTTCTTTTTTTGTATCAGCTGACAGGCCAACCAGATATTCAGAAATTAGAGGTTGAAGTATTCTTTAGTGAACAAAATGTTTGTTTTTGTTTATGATTAAACTATAGGGTTTATTACTAGGTATTCTGAAAACCATCTTTGTTGTTAAAAATTTATTATATTGTTTAGTAAACTGTTTGACAGAATAAGATGTTGGTTGATAGTTATTACAACCTTCTATTTACCATTTATCAGATTGTTGGAACTAATTCATTATGGGTAAGTCTAATTGGCACAATTTCTTCTAGTAGAACTCATTAATCTTGAGTAAAGGACTTAAAAGAACATTTCTAGGATTTCAGAAAATATTTTAAAGTGTTAATGTTTTGGAACTATGTCTTCTTTAAGTGTGTAACTGAAAAAGACACTTAATGACAAATGTCCTTAACATTCTAAAACTATCTCAGAATAGAACTAGTATTGTGGTCAAACAGTGAAGCCTCTTGGGCAGCTGCTTTTTATCATTTCACTGCTCATTAACATTTTTTTCTCCTGGAGAAAATGAAAGCAGAATAATAATAGATAAAATTGGTAATCCACAGTGGTGCTCCTTACCAGGGTGTTTTTTTTTTTTTAAATTTTTATTTATACGTGGACACAATCTTTATTTTGTTTATTTTGTGGTACTGAGGATCAAATACAGTTCCTCACATGCTTGAGGCAAGTGCTCTGCCACTGAGCCACAATCCCATCCCTACCAGGGTGTTCTTGTGGAAGAATACTTGGAAGAAAGTTGTACTTTTCCTTAATAAAACTCAGGTCCTATGCTGTTAGAAGTCCTGTTCGTGGCTGGCCATCAACAGAGAGAACTGTGTTGGCACTAATTTCAAAATGTATTTGTATTTTAGTATACCAGTTTTATTAATACTTGCACATTTTCCCCTTACAATTGACATCATACAACTGATATTTCATGGTTCTATATAAAATTGCTAAATTTTATGTATAGGATACAAATCTTTCATTTAGTGGATAAATGAAAGTAATTATCAAATCTTTATACTTTCATGCTTTGGAGGACACCCCCATCCCCTTTTATGATTTGTGTTGACTATAAGGAGAGGTTTTAAGGAAACCTTTCTACTATACAGCACTATTAAAAAAGCAATCGATTTAAAATTCTAAATAAAGTGCTTTCACATTCTTCTGATTTTTTTTTCTGTCAAAATATAGACTGTTGAATGTTTCTTAGGTTTTGCTATTTTGTCAGGATTCTTTGGGCAAAGTTGTTTTTGCCTATGGCTGTGAATATTCTCCTGAGCTAAGCAACTGGACACAACGCCTGGGTGTAATCTCTGTCCTCCCATCTCTACTTCCTTCATCATGTCTTTGCTGAGTATCATATATTTCTGTAGCTTTTACTTTGAAGGCTTACAATTACACAATACATAAAAGTATATAATATTTAAATCTTTCCATTGTTACCTTTGCACTATCACAAATACATTTACTTTGTGGTGTTGGCCATCACTTTTTATTGGTAGAGTTGGAGACATGCTAATCTTTACTACATTCAGCAGTCAGGTTATCATATTCTTGGATACTTAGGAAACACAGAGATACCCAATACTATAAAAGGTAGGTGTTTGTAAAGTTATTGTGTAACCACTCTGCAGAAGTTCTTTAAAACCTGGATGGCGAACTTAATTTTAAAGGGCAAAAAAATATCAACCTGAGTAGGCATGAGGTAGACTAGAAAAACACCCATAAAAGATACCCTAAAGGGAAGTTTTATATAACACAACAAAGCTATGGATGGTTGAAAAATATCAGCCAGATATTCAGAAATTAGAGGTTGAAGTATTCTTTAGTGAGAAAAATGTTTGTCTTTGTTTCTATTTAAACCATAGGGTCATAATATTCATGCACTAGAGAAGAGATTGTAAATCCAATTTGACAGCCATCAAGAGAAAAGAGAAAAGGCTTTTTAAAATTTTGAATCTGTTATAAAAAATAGTGATTAGAAAGACTGTATATTCTTTGTCCTATGTATCCCAATGGTAACATCTTACAAATTATAGTAAATAACTCAGTAATTTTCTTTTGTCAAAGTATTAATTAAAAATAATAAGCTCTTCATAAGCTTTCCATGTGTCCTAGAATCCAAATTCATAACTTGAGAAGTCTGACTCAGTGAATTATCAAGATGCCCTGTGTGAGATCATGCTGTGATTTATTCACGCATCACTCAGAATGCTCATTTGCAAGGCAGACAGAGAATTGATTGGGAAGGCACTGGGCATCTCATTTGTCTGTAGGAAGGGCCATCTTGCATGGAGACTCAGGGGCAAAAGCACAGACTTTGAGACTCCAAGAGGCTTTCTGTCTCTGCTGCTCCTTTGCTGTCAGTTTCACTCTCGGTTGGCTTCTTTCGCATGGTGAGTCATACACATTGTCAGTATAACTCACAGAAATTGTTTCTAGAGAGGCTTGTTCAGTTTCCCATGGTCATTTGAAAAAAGAAACAACAACAACAACAGCTAAAATAAAACAGAAGAAAAGAGAAACTTGGGTAAGGTTCTGATTGGCCTAGCTAAGATCACTTAAAAAGCCTTAACCAATTACCCAAGGCAAAGGGACAGAATATGTGGCATAGGCTTTTCTCCGAATATGAGTGTTATTTTCAGAAACAAGAATTTTTGTGAATTGGGCAATTACCCCAGCTCTTGTCTATGCTAGTATGGCAATGGCTTTAAGAAATTTCCAGTTAATATTGTCATTTCAACAGAATATTAAGATAGTGAGTTATATCTGAAATTTTATAGGACTTAGAAAATATTAATTCAGTTGGACATTTACTTTAAAAATTCAGAAATAAGACAAGAATGCATGTGCACTATTACTGTTTGAATTCAGTATTCTTTTAGAGGGCCTATGGTTTATGCAATAACAAAACAAAACAAACAAACAAAAAGAAATAAAACTATTGTTTTTATGTAATTTTCAACATAGGCAGTCTCTAAGAATCTACAGAAAAATTACTAGAAGTGAGAGGTTAGCCAGTTTGATAGATGTAAGTTAAATATACTTTTGTATACCACCTGAAATGTGACAGTAAAATAAAATATTCAATATTAACTCAGGAAAGGATACATGGTACTTTCAAGTGTGAAATTAAAATGTTTTTTTAATGCTATCAAAAGAGAACTTTAAAAGAAATAGAAAACCAATAGAGTAAGTCAGTTCAAAAGAACAATTTTAGCTATTTTTTTTTCAACTGTACTAGACAAGATAATATATTAGAACAATCTAACTAGTCGCACTGCAATTAAGTTTTTACCCATGGAGTGGTAAATCTCAGGCTGGTCTTTAAGACCATACATTTCCTCTTTTCATTTGGAAAATGTAGTTATCCTGCAAAGACCTTATTGTCGTATTCTAGATATCTACTTTGCAGCTTTCAGATATTTTCTAGCACAGAAATACTGCCGATTGAAAAACTGATGTTCTCTTCAGTTGCATAGCCATATCTAACTACCTTGGTGGCAGAAAAAGTATTCTGCATAGTAAATTAATTTATTTCTATCACTGTTTCTCACAGCAAAATAAAATATCCATGTAGATTCTAAGTATTTTAATTCTGTTCACTTTATATTTCACTTACAGTATTATTTCCTTTTCCCACATATAACAGAATGCTGTTGAAATGACACAAATAAAATAAAATGTGTTTTCCAGAGTTAGCATGAAAGTGAAGCACAAAATTGGGGAAAAGTCTAGATTCCAGTTAATTGCTGACATCCAGAAAAGCATTAAGCTCCTTGGGACTTTATTTTCTCTTTCATAAATGAAGAGTGTTCAGTGTTTCCCAAAGTATAAAATGGAAACCACCAGCAATGTGTTAGGTATTAAATATTATATGAGTGAACATTTTAAATTTTATTAGTACCATATTTATTTCAATGTGTATGGGGTAGAGAATAACTCCAGATTTAAAGGGACTCATTGTTTTGTAAGAAGCTTATTAAAGGAGTGAATCAATTTATGAGGAAAAATGTAGGACATGGATATAGCCTAAATCCTGGAAGTGGTATGTGAATGATTAGAACTCAGGAATTCATGGAATGGGTGATAAACGTGGTTTAAATGTCTGATTTTGATTTTGTAATGGTATACTTCTGTAACTGTGTACTTGGCTGGATATTCTCTGTAGCAGGATCTGGGTTCACATCATTTATAAAGGTTATATTAAAAACAAAAACAAACAAACAAAAAAAAACAGTACCAGAAGCTTGTTCCAGTGAATGAACAAGCCTCCATATAGTGACCACATTGGTGACAGGTTAAGCCGAGTTCTGTTTATTTCTTATGCTGAACAATACAATCTGTCAACTGTAGCATTTGGGAAACTCGATAGCAAAGCAGGTGGTGCACCAGTACGCATAGCAAAGTTTCATTTTGATTCGCAAAATAAAACTTGGTGGGTTTTCTACATTGAAATGGTTGGGCAGGAAAGCAGTGGTTTATTCACAAAATGTTCCCTAATATATTTTTCTGGGCTAGAAATTTCTCTAGGAGTGGAGAATACATCTATGGGCAAAAAGGGGTTTTTGTCTCTTAAGTGGCAGAGGTAGACATTACAAATATGAAAGACAAAGCATGTTATCAGATGGTGATATGGGCTCTGAGAAAAGGAAGACAAGGCACGATAGGTAGTATAAGGGGTAAAGGTATTTGCAGTCGGGTAGTTAGAGAAGACCTCAGTGAGAAGCTATCATATGAGTAGAAACGCAACAAACGTAAGAAAGCAGTCAGTCAGTCATGCAGATCTCTGGTGCAAATACTTTTCAGTTTGCTCAAATAGCTTAACAGCAAGTACAAAGAGCCTGAGGCTTGGGGTTTGTTAGGAGTAGCAAAGGGGGTGATGTGGTTGAAGCACAGGGTTAAATGAGAAGGTACAGAGATGAAGTGTAGTGTGTGGGAGGGGTCGAGACACATGGAGACCATGTAGGTCCATTTAGGCCTCACAAGGAATGGGAACTTTGGCTTTGTAGAAGGATCTTTGGAAGAGAAATGACATAAACTGATTTAGAAACTTGAGGCTTGCATGACTACTGTGTGATATAGTATAGACTGTATGAAATAAGGCTGGGCACTATACCCTAACTGGTGAGCCCAGTTATTTTGTTAAAAGATGATTTGTATTAGGATGAAAGCAGTGAAGTGGTTGAAATGATAAGAGCTTATTTTGTAGGAGATGCCAACAGGATTTGCTGATTGACCAAACAGGTCCTGAAGCAGGAGAAGAAACAATGTAGTGTCATTGGCGGGGGTTTCTCTCCCTCAGTGCTCTGGATGCTTTTGGGCACATACATTCTTGCCATGGAGGTCTGTCTTGTGCATTGCAGGCTCTCTAGTAACATCCCAGCCCCTATTCACTCTGAGATACCCCTTCTCTCCCAAGTTGTGGCAACCAAAAATTTCTCTAGACATTTTGTCCCTGGTGGGCAGAGTTGGCCAGATGAAAACCACTTATTTAAGGTTTCTGGTCTGATGGGATCCTGAGATAGAGGGACTGTAAGCAGGAAGCATGGTCGGTTGCTCAAGAATTTTGGGGTGTGTGTGTGGCTACAGGTGTAACTAATGGAACCATTTGATGTTGGCTAATGCAACTGTTGAGTAGGAACAGGGCAGGAGGTCTGGGCTGGAAAAATTTTGGAAATCATCAGTATATTGATGGTAGTCGAATGCCCTTTTGAGGCCAGATGATATTATGCAGAAGTGAGAGTAAATGAAGTGATGAGGTCCTGGGACTCTATAGCGTCAGCCATATAGCCAGCAGGAATTACCCCTGATGCAGGCCAAGAGATTGTTTGCTGTTATAAATAGGCTTAATGAAGCTTCCAGTTGTGGAATACTTACTAGTCTTCACACATGATCATGCATGGCATTTTTTCACAAATGTTGTTTATTTTGATTCATCACCTGGCTTAATAATGTTGCTTATTCAGGCTTCAGTTTGTGTAAGTTGTGAATCTGCTCCATGGTAAACAAATCCTCTGTGCTCTGCTACTACGATTTGTTCCTTGTATGGTTCCACTTTTTTTCTTCCACCATTTTTCTTCATGGAACTTATTTGCAGTCATATACTTGATTGATATGTGTACTTTCTGTGAGCAGAACCCACACTGTTTTATACTGCTGGTCCTAAGTGCTTAAGAAGTATGAAGGGTGTTACCTGGCAGTTTACTTTTCCATTCAACATTTGCTTTATCGACATCCTTGCACAACTATACATTTACTCTTTCATTGTGTGGATGTGTCATAACTGACCCAGCCATGTCCGTGTTCACAGACATTTGTGTCGTTTCCACTGCCTTCCAAAATCATTCTTCTTGTGGTAGATCATGCAAAGATAAATAGTCCACAGAAGTGTCGTTTTTGCAATGTATATTGCGAAAACTCTGTTCTGCATCACTTGAAAAATTTATTTTTCTTTGAAAAACAAGATCTAAACTGAATGTATTGCACTGAACTTAGTTTTCAGATAGAAATGCAGATGTTACTTCTTAGATATGCCGAAAATTTTGAGGTGATTTCAAGAAGAGAATATGTAGAATGACTTTTTTTTTATTTCCTAACTTATAGTAAAGTTCATTATAGTGTTTATTCTCTTAACCATTTTTAAATGAACAATTAAGCAGTGTAGTGTATATTTACATTATTGTGCCACCAATCTCCAGAACTTTATCATCTTGCAAAACTGAAACTCCATACCTGTTGAACAACACCTCCCCATTTCTCCCTAACCCCAGCTCCTGGCAACCACCACTATTCCACTTTGTTTTCCTCAGTTTGACTACTATAGATACCTTATAGATGTGGAGTCATAACAGAATTTGTCTTTCTGTGAATGGCTTTCTTCACAAAGCATAGTGCTTCGAGATCCATCCATGTTGTAGCATGTCTCCAAAGTTCCTTCTTAAGGCTTAACAGTCTTTCATTGTGTGTATTTACCACATTTTACTTTTGCCATTCATCCACTGATAGACACTCAGGTTGCTCTACCTTTTAGCTATTGTAAATAATGCTGCTATGGACCTGAGTATTAAATAAGTCTTTTGAGATCCTCATTTAAATTTTTCTGGATACATACCCAGAGATGGGAATGCTGGATCCTGTGGTAATTTTTTTAATTTTTTTTGAGGTCTACCTTACTGTTTTCCATAGTGGCTAAAACATTTTACAATCCCACCTATAAACCACAGGGATTTCAATTTCCCTAAGTTTGCTAACATTATTTTCTTTTGTCTAAAAGTAGCCACCATAAGGAGTGCGACAACTTTGTGGTTTAAATTTGCTTTAACACATGGTTGGGATGGGGGATATATATGCTTCTATCTATGAATTTATAGGGTTAACAGTGAGTGTTTTAAATCAGTAGAAAACATTGACTATTTAAGAGTATACCACTGCTGGAGTATGCTTTGTGGTAGGGCCAGTAGTGTCAAAACATCAAAAAACATATTTTACCGTGCATTTAAAGATGTTAAGTGGTCAAGAGTGATGATCGTTGTGGAAACAAGAGTCTAAAGTATGTTTGTGCTTTGGATAATTTAGTCATTTGAAGCTTCATTATTTTAATTGGCTGCAGTTAGGTAATAGTAATTTCCTTTGCCTTTTGTTCTTTTTAGGCAAATGTTTCAAAGATTTTACTGCCAGCCTCAGAAAAGCAGGCTATAAAAATGAGAATAGCTTGATATTTCCATAGCCAACCTCATATTGTTGTAACTGGAGCTTGGGGGGTAAAGCTGGGAATTTAAGCAGCTTTATAAGGTCTGATCGTGGCCTGACTGGGCATGTGGTGACAAGTGGAAAGGGAGGCCTGGAGCAAATGGAAGATAAGTTCAGAAGAGAAACAACCATGAGACACTTCTGGCAGAGCTCCAGGCTGCTAGAGCCCCAGGAAGCTGTCTCACTGAGGTGAATCAGGCAGTTCATGGGGATGGGAGCTGACACTCCAGAGTCCCTGCACAGTTGAGAAGAGCAGGGATTTGGATCCCTGCATTGTTGACATTCTAAGCAGGAGGATTCCTTATTTCAGAGGGCTGTCTCTTGCATTGTAGGGTATTTAGCAGCATCTCTGTTCTTTACCCACTACAAACTATTAGCAGACTCCTGCCACCCACCTCTCAGTTCAGACAATGAAAAATGTCCCCAGATGTTGCCAGACAGCCTCAGTTGGGAGTCACTGGCAGAGTGTATTTTCTGGGGAGCCCTTTCTAGTGTATCTCTTAACAATATCTCACTTACAATTAATTGAGGGTAATTATTAGTCTGGGCTGGTAGACTTAAGTTCTCAAAAGATAAGGTCAGTTTCTTTATTCTCTTTAGTGCCTAATCTTGTGTCTTTTTATATAAGTCAAAGCTCAAGACATGGATGATGATTTGAATTCCCATGATGTATTTGTATATGTGTCATCTTCTGCAACTTGATTATAAGTTTCTTAAAGTCAAATAACAGTTTTTTTACATATTTTTGTAGGGTAATAAGTATTGTTTAACCCCTTCCTGTGTGCCAAGCACTATGTTAAGTGCCTTACATATGTACTCTTGTTTAATCCCCTGAGTCATGGTATGAGGTAAGTTCTATTATCCTGATATCACAGGTTAAAATATATATATAAAGTCCTACCTATTGTTAATGTTTATACATAGCAGAACTGAAAATCCAGTCAGCATCCAGAAGTGTGGCCTTAAACCTCACAGGAGACTGATTTTTTAAATTATATCCATCCTCAGTAGCTCATAGGAAATTGCAAAAGATTTTTGGTGAACATGGTACTTAAGAGTTCATAGAACCACATCTGTATATAACAATCTGCCTCTGGGAATGTTATCAGCATTCCAGCTTAGCAGATCAAGGATTTTTATTTCTTCCTATTTATGGCTCTCACAAAGCAATAATTCAATATATTACCAGGAATCATATTGCCCATATTGCCTCCAATAGTCTAAGGACAGATATACCATGATGAGACCTTAGAGGAAGGGAATTGTATTTCTGAAAAAAGCTAGGAATGATGTTTTACCTGTATTGTGTTTCTGCTTGGTTCTATCATTCTACTTCCTCTGAGGTTATCTTGTTTACTTTCTTTAATTTTGTTAGCTTCTTAGCCTGAACCAGCATGTGTAAATGCAATCACTCACTGACCCTTCATTCACCCTCTGTCCTCACCATCTGATGGCCTCTGTGCTAGAAAAAAGCTATGGTAGGAAATGAGTAAGACAAGTGTCTGTTCTTGAAGTACTGAATTATCTGTGGGATGCACATAAATATCAGCAACAGTACAGGCTGTAAGGGATTCTGGAAGCCACACACAGGCCAGGTGCTGTGGGGTTCAGAGGAGAGAGGAACTGCTGCTAGCTGGGGGGGATTTGGAAAGACTTTTGGAGGAGTAGCATTCACATCAGGTCTTAAATAATAAAGGCCTGCTAAATAGATGAGGAGAAAGGGAGGTAAGGAAGGAAGAGAAATGTGGGAGGAAAGGACTGAGGAGACTAGCTAGCTGTTCCTGGGGTGAGTATCAGAGGATGTCTTCATCCTGAAGTACGAACTCACATCTGCTGTTAGAAGTCAGAGTTTGTTTGTAAACAGTAAAATGCAAGGTTTGTAAACTGGTATTTTCCTATCTGATTAAGATAGCTATAATTTTTTCTCTGCAGGAAGTTTGCATCTGGTTGGGGATATCTTAAGAAAGTCCAGCCTTGACAGGATTTCAGCCACAGTGCAGAGAGGTCATGGAGACAGCATGAAGACTTGAGGAAACATAAAGAGAGATGAAGATATTGGTGGCTTGATTAGGAAAAATTGGTTCATATAGAGAAGTAAAGGGAAAAATGTATATTATGGAAAACTTGGAAGTGAAGGTAAAGAGTTAGACAGGCTTATCAAGCAGCCTAGATTTAATGAATATTTTCTGGTGACATGATCAGAGTTTGGGGAAATATTTTGTCACTCTCTCAGAGCCTTGGATCATTTTGCATTCATAGAACTTAGCAGAGGACCTGTATGGATAAATATAAATTGGATGAATTTCACTAGTAGTATTTAGAACATCTCCAAGGACATGCAGGTAGGATTAGTGATAAGACTATTGTGTTAACGCTGAGTAAAAATAAGGATAACTCTACTAATGGATGGAGAAGATTGGATGTAAACATGGTGGTTGGAAATAGAATTGACAGGGCATCATTTGATAGTATGAAGGTTAAAAAGGCTGGTGAGAGGGAAGGGGGGATGGGTGTGGTTTGTAGTTGACCAAGTGAACGGGATGTCAGTGTGTGTGGAGAGAATGTGTTGAGTTTAGCTTGGGATGTTTTAGGAGAGGAAACATGGTATAGTGATTAAGAGCACAGAGTTTGAACTTAGTGGATTATAGATCAGCCTCTCATTAGCTGTGTGACCTTGAGCACATCATATTCTGTGTTATTGTTTCCCCGTTAGTAATATGAGGACTGATCTAGGGTCATTGAGGGGGCTTAACTGGACTAATATTTGTCAAGCTCTTAGAATAGTGCCTGCCACATAAAGGCTATATAATTATTTGTTAAATAAAATAAAATCACTAGAGAGCTTTACAGATCTATATCCAAATACAGAATAGCAGGGAAGATCTAGGATAGAATATGAGTGGCTTGAATTTTAAGCCAGTGAGGTACATTTTCTCTGGATACTCAGGAATTCTTGATTTAAGAGTATTCATTTTGATATTGGTAGCACAGTATTGCTTTACCACCTTTGGTATTTCTCTCTCTCTTTGGATATTAAGTTTTAGAAGTTCCTACATCATTTCTCATATTTTCATCTAATAATTTTTGGTGTATGATTCCAGTCTGCCAGTACTGCCATCATTCTTGGTGGCACTAAAAATGAAAAGGTGCTGAAAGTCTAATAAAGTCTTGAGTTTTGTGTTCACATCAGTAATCCCCACACAATGCCCATGAGTGATCACAGGAGTGTGAATGCTTCTTTTCCCTGATTTTTTAGATATCTTTTAATTATTTTATTAGTGATACCACTTTCATTCCTTTTTCAGGGTTATACCTGAGGTTATTGGGTAGTTTTGAAGGGGAAGAGTCAAATAGGATAAACCAAAAACCAGATGAGTACCAAAGTCATCATATAGTGCTATAGATGTTTACAGGGTGCCTTGGCCTTATTTACCTATTTGCTAAGTGATGTCAATTGGAGAACATTGTTCTCATCAGTAGAAGGACTCGTGAATATAATTTGGTATCATTTGGAAAGTTGCTGAAAGCAAATTTTCCTTGGAAAGTTTTAAAAAGGTGAAAGAAAACAATCCAAGTGGTCCTTTAGAAAGATAGAGAACAAGCTGGGTGCGGTAGCACATGCCTCTCAGTCCAGCAACTCAAGAGGCTGAAGCAGGAGAATCACAAATTCAAGTCCAACCTGAGCAACTTAGTGAGGCCTTGTTTCAAATCAAAAAAATAAAAAAGGGTAGGGATGTAACTCAGTGGTAAAGCACCCCTGAATTCAGTTCCTGGTTATTACCCATACCCCACACAAACCTATAAGGAAAGAGAACTTTATTAAATCATGTTAATTATATCTAATGGATGAGTTGATGATAAATTTGTAATATTTCAGAACATTCTTTTTGGTATTTTAATGTATCCATGCTCCCTACTAGCATGCTGGGTCCTGTGTGTGTATGAATATATGTGTATACACACACACACACACACACACACATATTATATACAGATATTTGAAATTTAGAATATGGATTGACTTTTTTTCAATGACTGTAGAGGATTAGAGTGGGTACTATATTACTTTTGTAATGTAATTCTGGTTACCACTTTTTACTTTTTATTTTGACACAGGGTCTCACTAAGTTACTGAGGCTGACTTTGAACTTTTGGTTCTCCTGCCTCAGGCTTCTTTGTCCCTGGGAATAAAGAGGTGCACACCATGCCCAAACTGTCTTCAGTTTTTCAGTATCAACGTCATGGTTAATTTCAGTATGTCTCCTGCAGTAATAAAGTCTACCCTATCACTGCCAGGAATACACTGCAGCAAATGCAAGGGCTGACTGTTTTAGAAGAAACTATTTTTTATTTGCTGTCAAACATCAGGATTTTTAAAAATTATTATTAATAATTGCTTCCCATTCCTACTCTCTTGGGAGATAGGAAAAAAAAAGGTCTGATGTAGCTTTGGAATAAGGTTTACAATCTAGGTAGGTACAAAAGCCTAACATAAACTCAGAGCTTGTAGAAAACAGTGGCTTCTTGGAATATGATGAACTCCCTGTAAACAGGGAAGTAGAGAGAGGTGGGTGTGTTTTGAGTAACCAGACCTGAGATGACCAGAAATAGGTAGGATTTGAGTCTGGAATAAGCAGATTTTGAGTCCTTTCAGGTGGAAGGAGCCAGAGATCTGAGGTGAATAGGGAGCCTATTGATTGATAGTAAAGAGATTTAATTCCCCAACAGAGAGGGGCCAAGGGGAAGAAATAGCAGTGTTGGTTTGTTACATGATTTGGAAACAACCTCTCCCTCCTTAGAAGGAAGCAAGTTGAGATTCCAGATCATCAGGTTTTGAGTGCTGGTAAACTGTTGTGGGGAGATGGAGGAGCCTGGTTTGACAGCCAGTTTAAAAGAATCATCCCATTGTTCTATCAGCCAGAGCACAATGTGACCATGAAATAGTACTTGAATGCCTAGGCAAGATGCCCTCTCTTTTCTCCCCTCTGCACACCTCCCCCAAAAGTAAAAGTAAAGTGTAAAAGAGAAAAACCAAACCAAACCAAAACCAAAACAAACAAAAAAACAGCAGACACCTTCCTTCTCTTTTATTGCCCTCTTGTAACTCAATTATCCTTTTTACTATCTTATTTTCCTACTTAATATTTTCCTTCTCTGTATGTACATTTCCTTCCAAAGCAATTTGAAGCAATACTTTATTATGACATCTGAAACATCTTGAGCAATGTGTTTGTGTGTTCATTCTTATTTTACTTTAATTAAAACCACATTTCTTCAACAGTAAATGACAGGCTTATTCGTAATGACTCTAGATTTAAGTCATTTCCAGACCAGGAATTGTACTTTTTAATTAATTTCTTTATCTAGATAAAATACTCCTACTGATAATGAGTACCCAATGACCTTGTCCTTGAAGCACAGATACATCTATGAGTAAAATGTTTATCTGTGTGGTGATGTTTCAACAGATGTCTGTAAGGGAATCTTTCCACAAGACCACTAGATAGGCGCAAGAACTCTGTTGGGTAGCATTTCATACTTTTTGAGATGAGGCTAGATAGTTTACTACTTTTATAGGATACAAATGTTTTCAATAATTTGGCTCTAGAAAATAATTTATGATTTCCTTAATGCATAACTTTGACCGGTTTTGAATTTTTAGGGTGTATCTTTAAGACAATCTAAGAATTTCAGATAGTTGAGTATTTTCTCAACATTTTGAAGAATTATTTCTTCCTTTCTTTATTTATTCATTGGTGTCCAAGTGAATTTCTGTTGAATGAGTGGATTATCAATGTGGGTGGTAGATGGGTGCATCAAGTTTGGGTCTGTTTTTATAACAGTAATAAGTAAAACGAATTACTAGTTGAGTGTAACTATAACTCTATTTCTTTCTTGTAGAAAACCTTAGTAACTAAATTGGATCTTACTACCAAATTTCTTTCTGAAGACTCGTCATCCTTTTAGTTTCATCAGCTTTGGTAGGGATGAGTGAATTATTTCTCTACTGTTTATAAACTGTGGTGATTTAATCTTAAAGACTTCCAGACGCTTGGAGAGTCGTGATCTTCTGTCATTGCAGAAGGCTTTGCTCTGTGCCCGGGTGGACTGTGTGGTCTCGTTGTGCAGTGTATAGTTTGATTCTTACCCTGTCTTCTACCAGTATGGATATAATGGAGTAATGACTTCTCAAGAAAGAGTAGGAAAACTTTACATAATTTAGCACCAGAAACCACTCTCTAAGAATGGACAAACACATTTATTCATGTATAACAGCCTAAGGTAGGAAATCTACAAATTTACTGGGTCATTCAAAAGTGAGAGGGTTAAATATGGTTTTGAGAATGCAGTGCTCACTGGTCCTCCCTCAAGGTATAGAGCTGGGCACCCACACAGGTGACAGCCACACAACCATGATTGGAGCCACCAGATCTCCAACACTGACTTTGTGTGCCTAATCTGCCCCCTTTGCTTTACCGCTTTGGAGCTCTGTTTTTATTCCCAGCAAACATTATTATGTCAAATAAAATTTAGAAATGAAACTTGGGAAGCTGAGATAGTTGGTGGGTTCACACTGAAATCCTTTTGATGAAGAAAGAACCAGGAACTAACATATTCCTTTTAGTTCTGGGAGCACAGCTTGCTTCATTTAATTTGGTTTGTTTTGCTGTAAAACTTGTTAAGATCTTACCCTGGAAGATAGCTTGCAGAGTTGTTTCTTTTAGTCTGCCTTCCTTTCCCCAGGCTTCCCCGAGTTGGTGGCAGGCCACCTCCTGCTCTGGAACCTTCTCTGGAAAGGGCTATTTCAGAGCTGTTTTAGCAACTGCAGTCAGTGCAGAAATCAGTGTGACCATAGATTTTCTTCTTTAGTTGGCTTCCTTCCACCCAATTGATGTGATTGAGAAACTGACACCACATATGGTTCAGCTTTATATTACAGAGGCTGTGTCTGGTTGAGGCTTGTAATTCCCTGGTGTCTTAATTGGCTGAAACATCCAAATCACCAATTTGTTCCAAGTATTACTAGAGGGAATATTTTCTTTGGAGTGTTCTGCAAGCCCTTGAACTAAGCAATAACCAGTGAAGTCTGAGATAGTTTTCTAACTGGAAAAAGCCGCTCTTTTATTAACCCTTCACTCATCTATCTTGCAAATTGTCAATAGGAATTATCAAGATCCTTAGATTACCAACTATAAGCTGTTATTGATGGATCTCTGCTTTTAGTCCTATGATGAGGTCATTGGTTGCAACAAGGCAGTGCCTCTGCAACCACACTTACATTTAAAGGTTATATCACCATGGAGGATTTTTGAATAGAATTGTGTGATTTTGAAAGGTTTTAAAAGCAAAATTCTAAAAAAGATTTTTAATCAAGTAAGCATTGCTGCAAAAAAAAAAATCAGGTCATCATTAGGCCATGAATTGAAACACTAGTTTGTGAGAATCCATATGCTGTATGGAGGCACATGCATAGCCCCACGCACAGGTGGGATGGAATTGAGGGAGGGGCACCATAGCTTTGGAAGTGAAGCCATCAGAATGTTTGTCTGTGAGAAGTTTCCCAGGGTAGCATGGAGTTAAGGGTTTCACAGTTAGGGAACCACATATTTTCTGCACATGCTTACATAGATCGTGTGGTCTGCCCTTGGCCTCTCTTTCCAGTTAAAGTTTAAGGATGCTTTCTTTAAGGTTGCCTTCATTTTTTTTTTTTTTTCATTCATTGACTACTACTGACTTAAGTCCATTTCCACTAGAAGGAAATGACAAGAAAGGTTAAGAGACACAGTTTAGAAATGAGAAAGAAGGGACAGAAAGTCATCAAAATTTCTGAGGATCAGCATGTAGAGAGTATTGTTCTAGTTGTCCTACTGGAATTCTGAATGTGGATATAGGAAGCACATGAATTCAATAACTAGTTGGGGGTGATGGTGACTTTTGATCAAAATCTTCGTGAATGGGAAAATACAGCTCAGTGAAGTGAAAAGGCATACATTACTCTGGCTGGGACTCTGCCACTAATCAACTATATATCATCAGGGATGACAGATTTAATCTTGGGGTCTGTGCTCAGAATATTAGGGTTTTAATAATTTCCTCCCTGCTCTTTGAGTTAGGATTATGTCTACAAAAGAAGTTTGAGAAATGAGAACTTGTGCATGACCTCTCCCCCTGATCCTGCACATGTGCCTCTTTTTGCAGCCACTGCTTCCTTGTTTCCCATTCTAGGCTATTAGCTTTTCAAAGCTGTATTTTTGTATTTCACAATCCTTAGTGCATAGCATAAGTGGGCTCAATAATTATTACAAGCGAATGTTTGCATGAATAAATCAGTAGAGAAATGAAGGAAAGTGGGTAATAAAATTGGGAATATTTCATATTAATTACTGCAATAACATGACAGTTGTGAAAATAACAGTAATAGAAGTGCTGTGTCACCAGTCAACCCAAGATTTTTTGCTCCAGTTGAGATTGAATTCATGAAGAGGCAAGCAGTGTCACCCAAACAAGACTTTATTGTGGGCATATTGTTGAGCATGAGGGAGACCACCCACGGAATAGACTTTCCAGGCTAGCTTTCCTAGAAAGTTTTAGGTAAAGGTTTTCAGCCCTGCCACTGCCTTGCGCAGGTACACTTGGTGGCTGTAGTACATGACTTAGGATCCCTTCACATGTTCCACCTGTCTTCTATTCTTGGCACCGAGGTTTGTAGTTTACGTGGCAATTTACCCAAACCCCTTGGATCCACCTGGGCTTAGCTGGCAAAACATGTGGTACTCACTCCTGCCTCTCCAGGAAGGTTATGTGGTGGGAAGGTTTGGGCACTCTGTGCATGCGAGTGTTGTGGGAAGCCATCTGGCAAGCAGTGGAGGAAGTCAGCAGCTCCTGAACCTGGTCATCAGTGGAAACATCTTTTGAAAACAACTTACGTCATGGATGAAAACTGTGGCAGGCTGGGTGGAGGGATCAGGGCCTCCCTGTTCTGTGTCACTTCTTGGGAAAATTTTTGAAGCATCATCGTCATTGATGAAATTGAGAATAAAAAATACAATTTTAAATCTGAAAAATAAAATATGTACCTTTAATTAAATTGCATAGACTACTCATTCTCATTTAATAATCAATAAACTTCAGGCTTCCCATAATCCTCTTGTGCGCATATTATAGTCTAGATTTGTTTCTCATTCTATACCCTTTTCTAATCCAGTTGGGTATTATTTCTGATAACACAGCTTATGAGAAGAAGACATAGACATTTAATTATATAGTTAACCATAATTTAACTTCATAGGGCAATTGAAGTCTTCCCATTTAGCGTTTGGACACCCCTTAAAATGTAATAGCATTGGCATATTTTCTTTGTTTTAGTCATCCTAGCAAAGACAACTAAACTTTCGTTATATCAGAAAAAAGCACTTGTATTCTTCTTTTAATCTTTAATCTGTTTGGGAAGAATATTTGGATCCTGGGTACTTGGCTGTTGTTACCTTGGGATAGAGAAACCACGAATGAGGAAACTCTCCTCTCAAGCTTATCTTCTGCCTGTGCAGTCATTTCTGCACGGATTAACCTAGGATGTGGTGTCTCTATTATGCTGCCTGTTTCTTAAGTCTTGTTTGAAAGTGCCACTCCCACTTTTCTCCTTCTGTTTTTCATTCTTTCATTGTAGTCTTTCCAAGTCCGGCTTGTGTGGGCATGTACCCACAGTCAGTGTGCATGTGTTTTGTGTCTCCAATTTAGGAAGCTATTTTTAAAGGCACAGACTTTTGTGTTTATTTATTTATTTTGAAATGCTCAACATTGTTAGAGAGCTCTGCACATAATGGGATGAGGAGAACCATGTGGTGGCTGCAGTCTTGTGGCTGTCAAATGTTTCACTTTACTAAAGTGTTTGATCTGTACCTTAGAAGCTTATATCCAGGATTCATGGTCCAAGTGGTGGATAAATTGTTGTTTGTTCTAGCTGATGAAATGCTGTTTCTTCCTTTTGTCTTCTCCTCCTGTCCCCTCCCCTCTTCTTAAAAATATAACATTGAAAGAAGCCACCAAACATTTATGCCAAGCTTTTTTATGATTTCTGTGCAAAGTATTTTGAGAAAATATTTTTGTGGCTTGGTGTAGAAATACATTCTATAATTGCCTATTGGGGAAACATACAAGATGGTTATTGAATGTGTATGTTACCCGTCTTGTGACGTTTCTGTAGTTTGATTTTAAGTTCTAGACTAACTTCCCTGGCAACTCAGGATACCTCTGAACATATTTACTCCTTTCCTACTCATCTCCTTTTTAATTTAGAGGTATACACTCTAGATATTCTGATTAACCCTAATATTATCCTAAGGAAAATATCATTAGAAAAGTGATTGGTAATTACACTGAGTCACTTTATATATTTTAAGACTAAATAGGTACAACTTTGGATAATTTTTGTCCTTTACTGGTAAACATAATTGAGATTTCATTATCATTTCATTTTGATAAACCCAATTTATCATCTATTAGATATTAATGAAAGCATAATAGTAACTGCTTATGTTTTTCTGGCTTATTGGTTCAATTTTCAATTTGCAAGGTTTCCAGACCCCCAAAGTCCCTGTTCTCATCTAGAAATTTGAGGGACTCTTTAGATACTGTTTAAGCATCTTTGAGAACTCCCTCCTGCTGATATCACCTCTTCCTTTCTGGGGTATGCTGTTCTTTCTGCTGCTCAGGTGGGAAAAATGTCTTGCCATTGGTACCCTATATAGAGGTAGATTACCAGACAGACTTACAGATTTTCAAAGGAAGTTTGCATAATCGAATTACTTAATTCTTATATTTGACATTTGATAAAAAGAGTATGGCTATGGAAAAAAAGAATTTGGAGTAAAGGATCCTTTGAGCTTTGTTGTAAGTCTTAACATCTTTGCATAGAGTGATGAGGCCCTTCACTGGAACTACTTGAAGAGCACAGTATGATTTTCTTATAGTTATGGGACACAGGGGTCTAGTGCCCAACTCTGCTTCAGGAAGCTGGGATGTCCTGTGATGTGTGCAGCAGAAGCAGAGTTCCCAGGAAGTGGTGGCTTCATTCCTAACTGATAGTATGCCAAAGGTGCAGGGACCCCAGGACCTGTTCGGGAACCCCCAGTTGAAATGTCCACCTGTCATTTTCTAAAGGAATGGTGCCCAGAAGGTAGAGAACCTCACCAGGAAGATGCTGTAGGGAATACACTGGCACAGAAGCTGAAGGGTCAGGAGTGGTTAGCCACAGTATCCACACTGGGGAAGCCCACTGGGGAAGCCCACTAGGGAAGTGAGTCTCTAAAGAGCCTGTGAAAATTCCCATGAAAGTTAGCTTTAAGCACTTCCATGGCTGGAGAACAAGATGCCATCTTGTATCAAGCAAGAGGAATTTCCCTATCTCAAACCCTACAGTAATCTTGGAAATTATTAGTAACAGAAGAAGTAAATGAAAAAGGAGATATGTGGAAAAGATAAGCCAAGTAGAATTTTAACCCTTTATACAACATAGCTTCTTCCCTACACCAACCAGGGTAGGGAAGTCTTTTCATTTCTTGAGTGCCCGGAAGAATCTGAGAGAATGCCTGCAGCCTCACCTTGAGAGCAGATGAAGGGACTGTTCTCACTGAGCAGATTTAGAGAGACAATGGAATTAAAAATCCATGGCTCTTGAGATTCCAAGACTCCCTTGGGCCAGGGGCCTGCTGTCTCTGACTCTGTTCATCTCCTGCTTTTTTTACTTGCCTAAAAGCATGAGAGTAACACTTCTCTCCCTTTGTGTTATACCCTTTAGAAGGATCCCAAAGAATTTTTTTTTTTTTTTTTTTAATTCTAATACTTTGCAAAGTTCACTGGAAGAACTTCTATGGTTTTACTTAGACTTTCTTTATTCCAGGCTGATTTGTAAAATTTCTACCACACAGGCTGTGCTCAGAACCCCTGTTCTTTGATGACCAAGTCTTGTTTGGAGACTGCCTCATTGTCTCTGGCTGTACTTCTGTGGAAGAATGTGCTCAGATGTGTGTCAAGCCATGGTTGTGGTCCTGACCTGAGCAATATATCAGGAACCATTATAAACAGGTTTTGGGAGGCCTGAGGGCCAAGGCTGCCTAGATGTGCTTGCAGAACTCTTTATATTCAAGGTGCATAACTTTTTAGTGGAAAGGTCGTACCTGTGATTGAAAGTTTCTGCTTGTCTTTTTTTTTTTTTTTAAGATTTTTTTTAGAGCAGTACTTTTTGTCTTTCGTAACATTTTCAGATACATTATTGAATTTTGATATCATTCATTCTGGATTGTGGACATATTCCTCACCAGGTAAGTTAAAAAAAAAAAAAAGACTCAATAGTTGTCAATTTTCTGGACGCACTAGAAAAGCTAGTCGAATTAAAATTACAGCAAGTACAAGTGACAGGAAACCCAGCTAACCATGGCGTGAATCAGGAATGGTTTTATTGGCCTCTTGCAAGGGGAAATCTGGAGTTAGGCAGCCTAAGAGAATGCCTGAAGGAACCTGGGCTCCTTTGCTCTCTCCTGCCTTCTGTGACCTGTGTTCTTGTGCTAATCATAATGCAGTGATCACCTTCTGGCATTTGTACTTCTTGGCATCAGGTCGTTGTTTCAGGGAGGAAGAAGGGTGGCTTGGGAAGAGAAAAAAACAAAACTCAGTCATTTTATTCCTCTTATAAAAAACTTAACAAGGGATATGAACAAGTAAATTCTGGCTCATCCTTATAGGGGGCGAGAGCTGTCTAGATGTTCCTGCAGAACATTAAGATTCAAGAGCATACCTTCAAAGTGGAAAGGGTCAACTTATGATTAATTATTGACATATAATACTTTATAGTTTAATAGCATTTTCAGATATGTTATTTAATTCTGATGCCATTCACAGAGCCAGTCATAGTTACAAATGGGGGTAAAGTGTATGTTAACTGAACACAGTGGCTGGTCTATTGGTGTTCACCAGAGGCTAAGGGATCCAGTTTTGCCAGTGACTTCCAGCTTGTTCAATAATATAAAATACCTTTTTAAATATTGTGCATACTTTGTTTTTTGATCTTTACAATTGTATGCTATTTTCCCTCCTTCTTGTCTGATTGTTGATCATTATAAATGTTTTTTTAAATATCCAAATTACTAGGGATACCTTGATTGCAAATCAAATTAGCAAAATTAGCTATTTCCTTATCCTGAAGTTTATTTTCAACAACAACAAGAACAACAACAAAATCCTTCAAATCAGATTTAGAAGATCTTTATAAGAAAAAATAGTTTATGATGATAGGGCTGAATCCTTGAGTTCATTCTTTGGAAATGTGAGCTAGGGCAGAAATCAAAGTGACATACTTTTGATTCTCCAAACATATTTTTGTTCTTTCCATATCTGTGTTCTGTAAGATGATAGAACGGTAACAGTATTAACAGCATTAATAAATGAAAGTTCCACAGCGAATTTACTTTGATAAACTGTTAAATAACTTATTTTTATACTACATTATATCCTAATTTCAAATGTTCAGGTGCCTTGCAAAAGAGAAATATATAGCATGTAACATTCCCCAAGTATGACCAATATTATACTGGGTGCTCTTTGCCAAATAGTATCTGTGAAGCATCTATAAATTTGGCAAAAGGTGTTAAGTAGTGGCTGGGGTTGTGGCTCAGTGGGAGAGTGCTCGCCTAGCACGTGTGAGGCCTGGGTTCGATCCTCAGCACCCCATATAAATAAATAAAATAAAGGTATCATGTTCAACTACAACTAAAAAATAAATATTAAAGAAGTTGTTAAGTAAAAATACCAATTGATAGCAGCCATGCAGAATAGGATGCCATACCTTAAGATTAAAATTGGTACTCATGACTGTAATTTAAGTATTCTGTTTACCACTGGGATCTAAAGAGCACATTTTCTCCTTGTTCTTAGCGAGTTCTGCTCTGAACTGAATGTCTGTCACTGAGTGTGGACTTGGGAGTGTGGACCTCACCTCCTGCTTGCTAGAAATGCAGGATCACAGGCTGATTCCAGGCCTCCTGAAGGAGAACTTGTGTTTAACCAGAATCTCAGGTGTTTCTTGTACCCGGTCAAGTCTAAGAAGTCCCGATCTAGAGAGTAACATCTCAAATCATCTCTGATACCAACATTTTTGTCAGACTTTTGTTTGGGTAGAATTTCAGTATTTGGTGAGCAGAGAATCATTCATACCTCTACACAGTTTAGTTCCAACTGTCACGATAAGGGTCCTAGTGAACTCTCATCTGGCATTGTTAGGAAACTGTGTACAGGTGGACAATTTGTCAGCTGTGGATGGGTCAATATCCTGCTTAGAGAAACTGTAGTGGGTACCATGGGATAGTCTTTCAAAACCAAAGGGAAAACAGCAAAGGGAAACATTTTTCTTGGAACATAGTGTTTCCTCCCTTCTCAAAATACCACGAGTGATGTATGGGGCAAGGGAAATATGAGAGACGGGTATTTTTAAAAATTTTGACTGAACTTAATAAATTGTTTGCAGTTTATATTCATTGCAATTTTCTGTGCTTGGATTTTGGACTCATGTTTACTATGATGGAATCCTTTTCCCATTATGTTCTAATCATGTGAGTTTGGCACATCATCAAAGTGCCTGAAGCCTGAATTTCCATGTGTGTGAACTGAGGCCAGTAACACCTACCTTGCACAGCTGTTGTGAGGATTAGACAGAGGAGCGTACCCTATGAGGTAGCTCAGTACACCAATGCCAGTGTTGTTTTAAACATCATCATTGGGTTATTAAATAAGGTCTCAATTACACCATGTGTTTCTGAGTTTCTGAAAGGAACCAAAGTGTTCAAGTAGAATGTACAAAAGTAGTGAAATTTTAGTAACAAACACGCTGAACTGACTTAACAGGATCATCCATATCATTAGGAGTTTATAGCCTTAGACTAGAAAAAAATTAGTTCTAGAGTTGTTCTTTTGGTTTGTTTTTGTTTCAGATCAATAAAATATCAGATAAAATACTTTCACATAAATGACTGTTCCACAGGCACAGAGGGCGTTTGTATGGGGAAGCTGACATTCCTGTCATCTGAGCTGCTGCTTCTGTGGAAGATTTTGTTCTTACTATTTTTGCTGTTCTTGCAGGGAGTCGACTGTGGGGAAAGTCTTGTTTTTGTCCTCTTGGTGCCAGGGCACGATGGCCTGTAGATGAGTTTCTACTTTTTCTGATCTAGTGGGAGAGGAGGGAAAGAGGCATTCCCAGCTTAAATACGTCCACTATAAATGGCTTATATATACCAAGAGCTAATTTGGGTACCCAACTAATGCATTACTTCAGTGGGAAAATGCATTCTGTGCCTCTCATGCTGTAATCATATTTCAAGATAAAAGCAGACTTAGGGGTGAAGTTTGAAAACAAAATCCATTTGGAAAGTGAGGAATTTCTTTTATAGTTGATTGAATAGGCCATTTAGTACATGATTTGAATTTTGGTGGACCTGGGAGTTGATTTCCGTTTTTGCATTCATTGGGTGCATTTCTCCTGGTGAAGTACCCATGTGTCCTGGAGGATTGACCAGGTGGCTCTTTGCCCATCGTGGAATCTGTCCCTTCTTGCCAGAGATAACCTTGTAAGCCCCTGCTCAAACCACTGAACATATGCCATTCCTTCTTAAGCACATAACTTTAGATGATATAGTTGGGGAAATAGCAAGGATTTGGGTTTAGTGTATGCAAAAGTATTATCTTTACTTTGACAAACTGGAACAAGGAGGGAAATGGTCTCCTGACTGCGCTCCTCCAGTGCCCATGGATGAAGCTGACATCCTAGGCAATACAATGAGACTAAAAGAACTAGATCTTTGAAATCTTTGCATTTCTGGATTAGCCAAACCTGAGGCTTCCCCTACTTCTGTTTTTTCCAGTTACTTGAACTAATGTATTTCTCTTTTGTTGAAACTACTCTGAATTGGATTTTCTATTGCTTAACATCAAAAGCTTCCTAACTGACATGCAAATTTGAATAAACTGCCTCACACAATGCGTGGACAAAATCTTTTGGGGTCTCGTTATATATGAAGATCATGAGTTCTCTTTTGACTGGGAAATGTAGTTAAAATTATGTTTTATTAGACTGCCTGACAAACCTTTTTGGATGTTGCAGCTAATGTGCAGTTTGTAATTTCTTATACATTATTGATTATACTCTTATTGGTTAAGTTCCCTCCCTATCCCAGTCACTGATATCTTGAAAAAGTTACCAGATGTGGTATCCTCTTAGGCTCCATAGAAACACAAGATGTGGATTGGAAGGAAGCTTTCTAAACTTAAAATAATGAATAAAAAGAAGAGGAAAAAAGAAGAGGCCAAACTGTGATTTGCCCTGCTGGGTGATGTGGATGGATTCTGCACAGGCAAGAATGGGCTCCTTTTTTTCAGTGGGAAGGAAGCCAGGGAGGAAGTGTGCTGGATGGCATCACAGCTAACTAGAATGTGGGTTTTATCTTTTAAATACAGACTGCTAACAAAAATCTTAACTCCCATGTTTCAGCATATTGCCAAATCCCCAGCTATATGAATATATACTGTTTTTTGCTAAAGGTCATTTTGACTCTTAATGTTTCAATACTGCTGTCAAATTCAACATTGAAAATAGTGTTATTATCAAGAAAAGGAGTTGAGATTTGTACATTTTGGTTAGAACAAATAGGACCATACTGTTGCTAAAACTTCTCAGATTTAATAGAGAATGCTACTTTATGCATTCTAAAAATTATAACTTTGGTATCCAATATTTTAAGAAGAAATGGATAAGGTAGTGTCCTAGTTTTCCAACACAGTTAATAAGTGATACCACTTATAACACATAAGTGGTATCACTTATTAACTCATGGATCTGCACTTTGGTTAAGGCTCACAGGGACTTGTCCCTGTGCTGCTGGTCATCAGCTAAGGTGGTTTGAAGTCTACTTCAATTTTTTGAAGGCTCATTCAGATGCCTTTTGGCTGGCCTTGATTTCTTTGTGCATTTCTTTCTCTATGTATTCTTTCCAGCATGGTCCTTCAAGGTAGCCAGATTTCGCACATGTAGAACAAGAATTTCCAAGTTTCATGGTACAAATGAGAGAGCGAGAGAGCACACGCGCAAGAGCGTGAGCACACACACTTGAGCGAGAATGTGTGTATATGTGTACCAAGGAGAAGCGACTGCTTTTATTAACCTAGCTCCCAAACTCAAGCAATGCAGTGCTGCTGCTTTATTATATGGTAGAAGTAAGTGACTTAGGCTGGCCCATATGCAACAGGAAGGGAATTGGGCCCCACCTTTTGATGGGAGGATTGTTAATGAATTTGCAGGCATGTTATAAAATTGTCTTTAGAAGATTGAAACTGTTTTAAAAAAGCATATTCTTAGGTTTTATCTAATTTCTAATCGCACCTCCTAAGTAGCAGGTACTCTTAACACTTGTATGCCATAGTCTTACTGAAACCTCAAGCCATCATTTGCAGCTATGTGGACTATTTTTATTTAGATGATTGGTATTTCCATTTGGCAAATGAGATAATCTTCACTTGAGTGATTAAATAATAAGCTCAGTTAGGTACATGATAGTGGAACTGCATTTGAACCCAGGCTTGTTTGTTCCAGAGTTAGCTCTCATAGCCACTGTACTATACTCAGAGCATTCCTTTTAGGAGTTTGTTTGTTACCAGGGATTGAATCAGGGGTGCTTTATCACTGAACCATGTACCCAGCTTTTTTTAGTTTTTATTTTGAGACAGGATCTCACAAAGTTGAGCGAGAATTTGGGCTTAAGTTGCTGAGGCTGGCCTCAAACTTGAGATCCTTCTCTCTCAGCTTCCTGAGTAACTGAGATTACACGTGTGCCACTGCACTGGACCTTATGAGTTGTTTTTGATTAATAGATATTTTCCTTTATATAGATCAAAATGTAGTTTGCCTATGTTCTTTTGATCCATATAGTATAATTTGGACTATAGAGGCCAAGTCCAGGACAAGTCTGGGAGTCTGGGCTAGGATCCAGCTTCGGTTTGTACAGGAGGCAGCTACATTATTGTTTCATACCTGGGAAAACATGAGTTGTCATGGAACACTCAAATTAAGCAAAGTGATGTGAACTGTAGAATTGGAAAAACACAGTAGAGTTAAGTCCTGAGAGCCAACGCAGTACCGGGCATCAGAAGTTCAAGCTCACAGCATGAAGAGATCCCATAAGTATGAGAAACAAAAACCATTAATAGCAGAAGAAAGTTGACGAGGAATCCAGCAAATTGAAGCTGCATAAACCATAATAGAAGGCAGTAGATTTTATGACCAGGATAGGAACAGAGTGATGGAGGAAGATGAGTAGAGGAAGGAGGCAGTGACCCAGCCTATAGGGCATCCTTCTGCTTTGAAAAGGGAGTTTCTGAGTCCTTTTATTGTGTGTCCTGAACCTAATATACTGAAATGATTGTTTTAGATTTTTGAGTGGGCCTTCCCATCTAGTAACATTGATTTTTAACTTTCTAAAGATTCATTAACTCATGTTGAGTTGACTTTATTTACTCAGTTACACAAACCAAACTCTTGAAGCAAAATGATATTTTATGTTAAATTGCACATTTTCATAAAGTTTGAAATTTGACAACTGGTGTAAGGGCTAGTCTTTATACCCACATATTTTAACTCTTTTATTGGAAAGCCCCTGTACCCAAGGAGTTCGGGTATTAAAGTTAAGAAATCAACCTATGTGATTTTTCTTCTTCTGTTGTGTATTGTTATTCCGGTTTAATACCTCCCAAGAGACTGCCAGCATTGCATTTATTATTGCGCATAAAAGAAATCTAAGTGATTTCTATTATTTTATATTCTGTATATACATCTACCTTTACTCACAGTTACATGTGGACACTGTAATCTTCTAATTTAAACCCAAAGGTTTCTGGTGATAACACCTCATTAAATAAGGTCTAAGATGACCTTGACTTTGTACCTTAGCATATTTGTACATGAGTTTTGTTGTGTTGATGGTGCTTGCTATTTTTAAGTACTGCTCTGCATTGTAAATTTCCTGAAGATTTCTTCTTTTTTTTGTGGTTAGATTCATTTCATAACACAAAATTCTCAGATTCATTTCATAACACAAAATTCTCAGACACACCAAAGATGTCTGGGAAACTCATAGTAGCAGTATCAATCAAAAACATAGTATGTTTACTGTTACATATATCTGAGGGACTCTGTTTAGGAAAGTGTACAAGTATATAATATTCACCGTAATTGTGTGTTCATATACTTTTTTTCATTCCAATTAAATATTTAGTCCTCATTTTGTTGTAAGTAATATAATATATATATATATATATATATATATATATATATATATATATATATATACTGTCATATTCCCAGCTGATGCAATTGCTAATTGCTCTTTGCTGTAATTCTCTTCCTCCCTTATTTGAGCCAGTATTTGCCAGGAATAAAACTCACTTTGAATTTTGCCAGTGTGTTTGAATATTTCTCATTATGTGGTTAACCATGGAGTTCCAGGCTCACCCTGCTCCAGTAATTATCTAGTTAGTGTGACTATGAATGTCACTAAACAAGGAAATCTTTTTTGAGATTTTTGTGTTATTCATCAAAACCAAGACACAAATAGTAGATAACAGCATACTTACAGAGTTATAAGTCATTAGAGTTTTGAGATGATTCACAAGACAACAGTTAATCAAATGTAATATTTTTTAATGAAGTAACAAATAGGTTTAGTGATGTGCCCAAGATCCTGTAGCCAGTTGTTAATTACTAGAGTTTAACCTTCTAATTTTCTAATCTAGCTCTTTTTTTCCAAAAATGTTCACAGATCGACTTTTGATTTTCTAAGTGAATGGATTTTTGGTAGCCTCTATATTACAAAGCAGTAGACTAACTCTGATATTGTTTCCTGAAGCACAGTTGGAATTTTGTAGTCTACAGACCTTATAAAGCCAGACAAGAAAATTTTCTATTCTGAACATTTGGCCCCTATGGCAGATTCAGTGTCATTCTTTAGGGCTGAAATTGACCATACAATATTTACATTGTGACATCTAAGTTAAAGGAGAAATGTGAAATATAGCTGGAAAACATCAAGTTTAGGCATTAGTAATTTATGTTCTGCTGTTCCCTATACCTTTTATCATAATCTAAAACTACAGATAACTGCTATAAAATTATGATTCTGTGAAATTTTTGTATATTCAAGCTTGTTTAAAAATGGAACTAAATGAAAGATCTCAATTTCCATGCATTCAAAAAATCCCCATACATATAATGCCTGTAACTTAAACCTCACTACTCTTTTTATCCTATTTCTTATATATAGAACACTTGAATGTCATTGCCTACTTTCTATTTCCTGTTGTCTAGAGATAAGTAAATAATGAATGAATGATTGATCCTAGAAAAATATTTTTATTTTGTGGGAATATGGAAATAATTCTTACTTCATGAGAAGGAGAGTGTTCAAGATTTTAAGGTACTCATATTATTAGTAGTTACTGAAAAAGTTAGCCTTCAATTTTAAAATATGAATTTATAGAACAGTTTGAGGAACAGTTCAACAAACTTTGATATACCTTTCACCAGGACTCATCAGTTTTTAACATTTTTTTCCAGAATTTGCTGTAGATTTCTATTCTCTTGAGAATAAATTATAACCACCATGTCCTTTTTTTAAATCCTTAAATATTTAAGTGTGCGTTACCTAAGACAGAGGTGTTCACTTACATAGTGAATAGCTACAGTGCCATTATCTGTATTAAGTAATTTAAAACTAGTAGAATATGTTACCAGAGTCTTGTTTCTTCAAATTTTGCTAATTGACACAATAGTGTCCTTGATGGAAATTTTTTTCTCTTGTCCTTGGACGTGAAATTCTGTAATACCCTCAATTTTCATTTTTCACAACATTGATATTTTGAAGCATTTAGTCTATCTACTTTGTAGAATATTTCATAATTTTTGTTTGTCTGATGTTTTCTTAAGAATAAGTTCAAGATGTGCATGTGGGGCAGGAATAAGGCTTTTTTTTTTATTACTATAGATGTAAACTTTAATTGCTTGATTGAAGGGTGACTACCAGGTTTCTCCACTATGAAGCTTCCCTTTCCCTTGGGAATTAATAAACCCATTATGAGAAAAGACAGTCAGCTAGAACATCCTGTTTCCCGTCAGACATTTACCTACTAACCTGAATATCTCGTAATACTTCTAATAATCTAAAATACTTCTCATAATCTAAAAATCTGATATTTTTGATGTCCCTTCAGTTAATTTATGACCAGAAAGGCTGAAGAAATAGTGTTTAGTGGAAGAAACATCTAACAGTTTTGGCCACTTTTTTGGTAATGGTGTGGTGGTCAACACCAAGTGTTACATCAGTTCATGTCACATCAGATCAAAGGATAAAGCTTGATTCTCTGTTTCCGAAGTGTTCAGAGCCAGAGTTCTTGCACCCTCCATTCACCTGCACCGCCTCAGGCATGCATTCTGTCAGTTTATTTCACACCACATTTTCTCTCTTCCTACCTTTGTTCTATTTTTGCTTTCTTTAAAAAAACTATTTTTTTTAATTTTAAAAAATCTGTTGTGTTGTAGCATCTTTATAAGATTCATATAGATCCTCTTAGAACACAATAGTACAAAAAGAAAACAAAAACAAAGGAAAACATTTCCATTTAGCCTATTTTAAAACATGTAATTCTTCATTGAGGATGAGCTGTTCAGTCATTAGTTATTGATAAGTACAAAAACATTCAGCCATGTGCCATGTAATGATGTTTGGGTCAATAGTGACCACATATAAGATGAGCACATATAAGCTTAAGATGGAGGTCCCATAAGATTATAGCAGACCTGAGAAATCCCTGTGACCTAGTGACATCATGACTATCATATATAGTTGCAATACAACACAGGACTCATGTTTGTGGTGATGCCAGTTCTATAAACTATTATAGCACATGTGATTATATATAGAACATAATACTTGATGATGATAAATGACTGTTTTGTTGGTTTATTTATTTGCTATACCTTTTTTATTATTTTAAACTATACTCCTACTTATTAAAAAAAGGTGTGCAGTATTAGACTGACAGCATCCTCATACATTTTTTGTTTACTACATCTCTTGATTGAATTAAGAGGCTGTGTCTAAATGACCTGTACCATCTAGGTTAGTATGAATACACACAACAATGACATTGCCTAACACTGCACTTCTCAGAAAGTATCACCATTTTTAAGTGACACATGGCTGTAGGAACTGGTTGGCAGCACTGCTCAATTCCTAGGAAATCTTCTTGCTTCATTTTATTTAGCCTTATGCTGACATTCCCTGCTTTGAAACTATTTGTTGGTTTTCCTACTGTTCCAAGGAAATTATCACTCCCTTTAGGACAAAGTCCATCCATCCATGTGTTACATAGTACTCTTCTGTACTGTATGCTCTGGTGTACTTATAGAGATTATGTATCTACTGCCAAACACAACTATACTATGGTAGCCTCATGTTCCTTAGTATCTAGCAAGGTGGTAAGCAGTTAGCAAGTGCTGAGCTCTTACTGAGTTAAATGGAAAGTGAAATGATAGTTCAACCATTCTTATGGTACTTGTTTTACTAAGATTTAGCACTGTGTACAAATTCTAAATCTATCTCACTGAGATTTTATGATCGTTCAGATAAATGAGTAATGCAAAAAAGGTTTTTATTCATTTGTTTTTAGAGTGATAATTTATCTTTATTGTCAAAACCTCAGGACATTCTTAACACAGAGAACTGGGACAACAGTGCACTTAAATTCTTTTACAAGGAGTAAAAAAGTTAAGGTCTTAACTTGATAAGATTATAACCTTTGGATTGTGGGGAGTTTATTTCAGTTAAATGAGGTAGAAGAACAACGGAGAAGAAAGACTGGGAAAGGAATCTCTAAGAACCAGGTGGTTTCTGTAGAGGATTAACAGAGCCTATTCAAAGTCTCTGACCAGGAAGTCTCTGGTCCTCAGCCCCTGCCAAGTACCTCCTGACTTGGGCTACATACAACTTACTTGAAGGCAACTTCTAGCTTCGGAAAGGAATATTGATAGCCAATGGCTATTGTTTACCATGGGACTGCCTTCTCCCTCCAGCAGCATGATGAAACCCTCTCCCACAAAGACAGCTTTTATCACCTGCTGAGGAGAGGGATGAAGGTTGGTCATCACAGGGCAGTGTCCAAGGCCTGGGAAAACTCAGCGTTGGCAGTGTGGGGGCTGGAGTCACTCCATTAAGGACCTCCTGCATGTGATTTGTATCAAAGGCATGAGGCAAGGTTCTTGCCAGGTCCCTCATGTAAATCTAGGGGAAGGACTGGTGGCCTGAGCTGGTAGGGCCTCCAGACCTAGACAGAAGGTCAATAGCATGTGGCCAATGGCTCCACCTCCATGGCCTGGCACAACCCCAGAATGTACTACCACCTGGTGTGTAGAATCTCCAGGAAGCCTGGCTGCAGCTTTCCCTTGGTTGCAACATTGAGAAGTCTGGGATATCATCACACTCTGTGACTCAGACTGGGCTGGTAGTAAAGCTACCCCTATGACTAAGACTCATGCCTTGGGAGTGTGGGGCTTTGGTGATGGCATTAGCCATCATTGGTGTGGTCTCCAGGCAGCTACTGAGAATTTCTTTGTGGAAGGGTTCATTCTACCTTCCAAGAGTGTTGAGGATGTTCTCTCTGACCAGGTTGACAGCATTGTAGCTGGGCCGCTTGGATCTACTGAGCTCATCTCACATGATCTAACTAGGTCTGGGCTGTCAGCAGACCAGTGTCACTTCATGACCCCTGGCTTTTAGCAGCTGGGTTAGGGATATTTCACTGAAACCCGACCAGACGCCACATAGCAATCAGGTCCTAATGTTCCTGCGTGATTTAAAATTCCAGAGTCATTTTTCTTAATTAAAAAAAAAATGACAACTTTCTTTGTATCCAATAAAGATGAATATAAGTGACTCTAAGCATAGTGGTGTTGGAGTTACCATTTTCTAGTTATTTGGAATTAATGTACTATAATTTCTACTCAGCCAAACAGAAACACTGTTGACAGGATCTGCTATGAAGAAAATGGAAAGGAGTTAAAGTGAGACTCTTTGGAGTAAGGTCCTGATAGAGATACAATACCATTGTCCATGGGTAGAGTTGAGAACTGTGAACTACCACCAGCGAACACTGGCTGGTAATAGACAGTGGGTTTGGTTATGTCAAGAGACTGGTGATTCCTAAGATACAAAGCATTAATCAGGGGCTGGAACGACTTCCAGACTCTACCTAGAAGGAGGACGCAATGCTAAAATATTCTGTCAGCTATTATGTGTATAAAATGGCCCTAAAGCCTTAGATTTACTACTTATAATTTAAATAAAATGAAAATATGAACTAGTTTTAAAATTACAAATTACCTAATACTTACAAAGAAGGTAACTTAATGCTAGGGAGGAGGAAATAACCTTTGAAAGAATATATTGACTGTATATATAAAACATGCCCTCAATTATCTTTCAAAACAGCTAGACCTTTCCAACATTTGCTACAAAATGACGATGTATTCCTTACAAAGTAATGTCACACAGCAGTTCTCTCTTTGTTCTTTGCCTCAGCTCACCCGAGGTCCTTGCCACACTCTTGTCAATAATGGTTTTCTACTGCAGGGATTTTCAAAGAAGAAGCTTTGAAATTTTAAAGTTTGAAAATGTTCTTCAGTCCCTAGAGCATTTCCTTCCATGAGTGGTTCAAGAGACTGGTCATGATTTCTCTTTTTTTTAAGCACTAATAATATAACAGCCTTGATATCCACTTGAATATAGTATATAAATCTGAATTATCAAGTTTCATGAGGCTAATAATAAGAGTCGAGTAGTAATGATAATTTGCTTTCACTTTTTTGATTATTTAAGTGATTGTAGAATATGTCAAGAAGGGAAACTGATCCAGATCACCCTGTTACTCCCCATCCCCATCCCCATGTGCTTTAAAGTATTAACCAAAGATGGAGAGGGAGGATTAATTTAAAGCAAGGTATCTGAGGCATTCATCTTGTAAGATTCTAATATTTTCTCTTGAAGCTCATCTCTGATAAGGTATAGAACTGCTTCTTGATAATATAGAGGAGTTACCAAAGAAGTTGTCCCCAAATATGTATTAAATTGTATATGGCGAGAAGAGACATGAGTTTATTTCAGCTGCACTAGGCAAAAGGAACTGTGTTACTACAGGGCCTGCTTTCAAATATTTGTGCAATTTTAATCTTTTGGGGCTTTAATCTCTCTGCTTCCAGAAGGGACAATAGTAGCTATGATAAGCTCAGTGTTCTCCCTTAAATCGAGATTAATTTTTAGTTGAGTCTAACCTTGGAATGTAGGAAGTAGAATAATTTATAGATTTGCCATGAAATATAGTCTCTTGACAAATCAATATGTATCCATGTTTGTGTAAACAGTTATTGTATAACATGATAAATGCAGGGCACCGCTGAGGTTAATTCAGACACAAAAATCTCACTCTTTCACCTCAGAAAGGAGTTGCTTTAACCTTGCTAGTTCTTGTCTGCATAGAGTCATAGATAAAATACAAATGTCTGGGTATATTAGATGGGAAGTTCTTGGCAGCTAGTACCCAAGGGGTTTTTCCATAGTTCTTTTTGTTGTAGCTTTTTGCTTTGTGCAGGAATTGAGTTCAGTTTGGGGGCAGAACTTCCCTTCAACTCTCAGTGGATTTCCCGCTTCTTTGTAGTGACAGTGTCTTTAAAAGCCTCAAGAGGTAGGACCCTTTCATGAATAACAACAGCATGTGGGACAAAGTGTGAAGCCTATTTAAAATTCAGTTTGCATTTAGTTGTCATTATGATTACATTCTGCATTTCTGTGACAGCTGACATAGAGTAAAGTCTAAATTTCATACCATAGTTTTCAGCTCTGGACATTGCCTTCATCTCTGACTCTTCCCTGTCACTGTCGCACATCCTTCTGTCATGCTGGCCCTCTTTCTGTTCTATCAGTGATGCAAGCATGCTAGCATGACTTAGAGCATTTGAATCTGCTCTGTCTGCCCGAAACTCTGGAGAACCAGATATTTGACTAGGGATTGGAGAGCGAGGTGTTCTTAATTCATGCCATAGTTCCAAGGTGCTAGCTTTAGTCTGCAGTCACTTCATTTGTGACTTGTTTAAAATTCTCACCTGAAAGCTTATGAAAAATATAGTCTGTGTTGCTTCTAGTTGGATAATAATTTATATTAAGCAAATATCTATTGATCTTGTACTTACTATCATCTCGGTATGCAAACCGAGATGGGAAGCATTATTACTATGTTGTCTTGATATGAACTTGATGTATAATGAAGTTGCAGTTAGTTCAGATAAGAACCTATTAAAGTTTTGCCGTGCAGGTAGATAGAGCAAGCAACTATTTTTTTTATCAGCTCTGCGCTTTGTTGACCACTCATGACACTTAGCTTCTGCTCAGGAGATTATCACAGTTTTTCACATGCTCCAAAGGAAATTAGCTTACAGAGAACCAGAAACATAGTGAACACTACAGTAAATCAGCAAAAGTCATCAGATTCACTAGATGTTAGAAATCTGGCAGCAAGTCCTTCATGAAAGACGCTATAGAGAAATGAGATTTCATTGGTGAGCTAGAATGTGGTAATGGTTAAATCCTTAGGTTTCTGGTCATAGTTCTTAGTGAGGGGTTACAAAGAAGATAAAGGGGATGGTGGTGTAGTATATTGTTTGAATAAGTACACCAAGAATACAGCTGTCAAATCGTGCGTAGGAGTAGCTGAAGAGGTAGAAGTTTCTAAAAGCAAGTTTCTTCCACTTTATAGTCTGCTTAGGCTAGACTTTGCTTTTTGCCTATGTACTCTAATTGTAACTAGGTGCATAATGTAGTACCTTAGTAATGGAGATAGCAAGTTCCCTGGCTGGTAAACTGAAAGGCGACAAGAAACTGTTTCTTTGATTACTCATTCTTCCAAAGTTGTTTACAAGCCTAATTGAATTTTTGGCACAGGGTAGCAAGGCACAAGGGTAGCAAGGTTATTTGCATAAATTTTTGGCACAAGGGTAGCAAGGTTATTTGCCAAACAGTGTTTAGCATGCTTGCTGTCCCCACCCTACCTCTGCTGCTTATTCAAGATTCATTTCCAAAAGTTGATAAAACAGAGTAAGCTGCAGTAAATTAATGCCATCTCTTCACCTTTAAAAAGAAGCAATGAAAATTTAATGAGATCACTAACCTTTTATTTATATATGTAATGAAACCCTGTACTGAAAGAGTCAATGTGGGATATAAAAAGGGAAATGACATTTAGTGTACATGAATTCAAAGTCCAATTTCGTGCATGTTATCATTTAAATTTGATTTGTGGCATTTTCTGTTCTGTACCTTCCTGTCTTCAAAATCCTTCTATCACTTCTTCCCCTACCTCCAACCAATGGACTTGTATATATTGTATAGCCAATAACTCTATGCCTCAAATACTACTGTAGGCCTGGGAGATATAAAAAGAAAGCTTAATGTATAGGCACGTCCACAAAAAGACTCACAATCCAGTAGGGAAGATAAATAGACACACTGCATTCTGCAGAGTTTTGTAATCTGCTGGGATACTGGAATGATCAGTATCCTATGGGGATTTGAAGGTCCTTAAGACTTAAATTGGGAGAGTTATAGAAGGCTCACTCAGGAAGTAACACTTGGGTTGAGGTTTGAGGATGAGTAAGAATTCTTTCAGGTAGTGAATAGAACAAGTGATCCAGGGAGGAGAACCATGGGAAAGGTTGCAGTGTGAACTTGGGCTTAGAAGTCATGTTCTGTGTAGACAGAAGGCTGCCCATGTGTAAGTGATAGCAGAATGGTTAATAGGAGACAAGGAGACATTCCTGCTATAAGGATCATTGATGCCCCCAAGGGAAAGTCTGTTACATTGAAGATTGTGGAGAGATGATCAAAACTGAGAAGTAACATGGTCTTCATTTTTAGAGTTCATTCTGACATTCTGTGGGTATTAAAATATGGGTGATTTTTTAAACTGTGGGTAGAAAGTCTGCAAGGAGGACATTGTTGTAATCCTGGAGACTAATGATGGGGTGTTTGCCATGGCAGCCTGGAGATCCTGACACATAATGGGGTGCTTGCTATGGCAGCCTGGAGATCCTGGATTGGGTTTGGAAGATGAAGTATAGGCCATAGCCTAGGATGGGCAGTTGTCTGAATTTAGTACCATAAACTGAAACAAGACAAATCAGTTGAATGGAGAAGGCTGAGATCCATTTTGAGGGTGAGAGTTTGAGGTTCTTCTGGGAGTGGGACAAACACTTTACAGATAAGAAGCTTAGCAGAAATGTCTGGGTTGGAGACAGGATTTTAAGCCTTTGCTTCATCTGACATTTGATGCATGAAAATGCCTTAGTTGATCATGAGTAGTGTGTTGAGTTTGTTCTTATCTTAAAATTTAAGATAAGTGCAAGTTAGTTGAGTCTGTCTATACCCCTGTGATACCTAGGTCAAAGGGCCATTAAGATACACCTAGATGTTCTCCTGATGACATAAAACAAAAGTTGGGTGGAGATTTCAAGGTGTGGATACTGATTTCATTAACCTTGTGTCTGTATCTTAGCATGCATAGCTGAATTTCTATTATGGATGTAATGTGCAGTCTAGTATTATGTTTGCAAATCATCTGAAAAGATGCATTTTCCATTCAGTATTTCACTAATTAGTTTATTAATTTGTTATATTAACTTAATTAAATTGATTAGTTTTTAGTTAAAATACATTAAACTTTTCATATGGTAGAATGTCTTGGGACTTTACTAGAAGCAAAAGTTTCCAAATAGGATGTGATTGTTGAAGTAGGAGTATCTGGAATAGTTTTGTTGTCAGGATTCTGTGTTTGGGGACCTGGGTAACATTGAGATAAGAAATGAGGTTTTACAACTAGCAGTTGTCTTCCTGATTGTGTAAACTGATTATCCAAGAAGCTGGATAAACATAGTGTCTTCCCCCCCCCCCCCCCCCCCCCCCCCACTAAACATAGTGTCTCTTAGTTTTTCAACAGGATGAAAAATGAAAAAGAGAAATGAGAGATTTCATTTTTTTCACATCTTTCATAATCGTATGGGATGATTTGGGTGTCCATAGCACGGTGTGAGGGCTTTGCCTCATGCGGGGACTAGCATATTATGAGGGCAGGAGAGTCTACATGTTCCAGTCCCTGTGGAAGGGAAGGTATTTTTAAGCTTCATTTTGTGCAGGAGTCTTAAATATTTTGTGAACTGAAAGTGATTCGCACATGGCCTGAGGGCAGGACCAAAAGAGGTTAAATGTTAATGATTTAGGAACTGATGGTGCTTTCTATGGGGACATACCTTTTCACAGATTAAGAAAAGCATGTATTTTTTTTTTTATGTTGTTTGACTTGTGTTGTCAAGAGAATGTCTCCAGTATTGGCATGCCACTCATATCTCACATACATAAGACCTCACAGAAATGGCTGAGAGAAGTTTTTTTACTTCATTGGGTAGGAAAAGATTCTTCTGACAGCAGTATGGTGTGGAAAACTGGCTGATAGTTTATGACCAGATCTGGATTTTGAAAAGACCAGGGACGAGAGTTATAACATATGGAACTTATTTGGGAAGTAATTCTTAGCTATGACTAAGAGCCTGGGCTTATATGCCTGGGAAAGTTTAAAAGAAAATCTTTGCAAAATAAATCATATCTCTTGTTTGCAAAATTGTAGGACTTAGATAACTTTTGCTTATTCATGGACTTCTGTAATTCACTATTAAAGCTCTGAAGTTTTCTCTTTTAATTACTTTTTCCTGGTTTTATTTTTAACAACACAGTGATTCAATTTGATGGCTTATTCAATTAAGAACTTGTTTATTTTAAAAGATTATTTTCTCTTCTTACTGACCCCCAGAGATCTTTAAAATGCTCACATCTGAGCAGACACTATAGGGGTAGTTTATAGCAAAGACATACTGTGTGTGTGTGTGTGTGTGTGTGTGTGTGTGTGTGTGTGTGTGTGTGTATCAGCTTCTGGTGCTGTTCCAATTACAAAGATTCCTGTGTTTATTTATATCAGGACAGTATGTGACATAAACATCCCGTGTTAGTCCTCTTTCAATGAAAGCGAACTGGGAAAAGGCTGTAAAACTGGTTAGTTTTTTGAAAGGATACCCTCTTCCTCCCAATTTCCCAGGCTTAATTGGCAGAATTACGTGAGGAAAATCATCCTATTTAAGTGAATAATTATTGAAATCTCTCTAGTCTTTCCTGTAGCAATGCAGGTTCTCACCTGAGCATTATACTACTAGCCAAGAAAAATCATCATTATTCTGAGCATCTTGGCATTTTATCCTACACATAAATACAGCAGCAGCATGGCAGTAAAACTGGTTTGAGATGCAGTAAGCAGTGCACACCATCTTTCAAAAAGGATTGGTAATAGGCAAAATATATCTATATTTCAAGTTTTAGAAAGTAAAAATTTAAAAATAACATGCCATCTCTTCAGTCAACTCTACAGCTATTTTTGTTTTTTATTATTTTTCAACTTTCTTTTGATAGCTATACTCACAGTTCATATGGCTTTATTGGAGAGTAAGACTTATTTTTGTAGCCTATTCTTTATTATCAGAAAATTGGTATAATATGGGATAATAGAGTGGTTAGTAGATTAGGTTCTGAAGTCACACTGGGTTCAAATTCTGGCTTTGCTACCTACTAGGTATTAGTGACATTGGCCAAATTACTTAGTCTCCTTGGTCCTCAGTTTCCTCATCTACAAAATGAGCACGATAATACTATGTTCTACTACCTTCTTTCCTGGGGGTGGTGTGGGTAATCAGGAATTGAACTCCAGGGCTTTCGGCCACTGAGCCACATCCCCAGCCCTAGTTTGTATTTTATTTAGAAACACTGAGTTGCTTAGTGTCTCACTTTTGCTGAGGCATGTGGCATCGCACCTGACAATACTATCTTCTTCATAGGGTTGGTATGAAGACTGAGAACCCCTGAGCCCCATAGTAAGCGCTCAATAACTATGGTTGTCTCTGTGCTCTAGAACTATTTCCCCACTTTGCTTATGGGAACAACCTGTTTTATCATTCCCTTTATGCTTTCAGATCTTATATTCTATAGCTCCCTACTCATCCTCTCATCCTATCCCTTTCCTGTTTTCCAGCTAAAATCTGTCAAGGCTGGGTCTTTCTTTCTTCTTCTTCTTCCTTGTAAGTATTCAGTTCAATATAGCAGTGCAACCAACTTCCAGGGAGAAACAATAGGCAGAATTTGGAAGATGTTCTCCCACAATTAAATTTTACTGGTGTTTCCAGTTTAGCCCACTGTGGTTCTTCCTATGATAATGGTCTGCCTTCTGCGAAGTTTGGGTTTAAAATACTGCCACCAAAGGAGGTACAAGCAGTTTCTGAAGAGGGAGAACTCAACTCAGGATGAGTGAGGTTCTTTATAGATATTGCAGAAATGAATTTTAAGAGTGTATCAAAACACGGGGATTTATTTAGTGAAGCAGAGACATTCCAGAGAAATTTGGGCTATTTTGAGACTGAGACACACTTTTGGGTTAAGGCAAAGAAAACACATTCAAGCAAAAACTCAGGCCATCTTTAAAGTGAGAGATTCTTTTGGGGGTTCTCAGCCTCTTTCAAAGGGAACTTGATGAGGAGTGGGCAGGAAGGTATGTGAGAATGACATCAGTCCGATGATCACAAGACAGTTTATGGTGGTCTGGCAATTTTCAGGATCCTTAGGTTGACATCTTGTCTTCTCCATTATCTGATCAATAGATAACATTGGGAAACTGCCCTATATTATACGTTTTGTAGATCCCTGTCCTCAATCTTTTCCAAAAATAGTGGGCTATTTTATATTAGTGGGCTAATTGACAGTGCACAGGGCAATTTCCATAAGTGGGTGAATTTCCAGTAACTCTAAGAATGTGAATAAAGATTGGTAGGTTTCCCAGAAATTTGAGAGAGACAGACGAGAGAGAGAGAGAGAGAGAGAGAGAGAGAGAGAGAGAGAGAGAGAACGAACTAGTTCAGGGGGAAAAAAAGGCATGTGGAACTTTACTATAAGACTTTCAAGTTTAAGTCACAGTTTCCTTGTCCTTCCTTTTGTCTCTTATATCTCAGTACAATAGTGTATGTTCTGTGAATTTAAAGAAGCCATTGTAAGTTAACTTTTTTTTTTTTCTGTGACTGATCATTTCCTAAGGATAAAATCAATAAGCTTCCTATGAGATTGCTACCTGTATCACATAGCATTTATCATAATACATGCAATTGAAATGCTTTTCTCATTTTCAAAAATGCCTAGTTTCTTGTAGGCAGGTTGCCATCCTCAATAATATCATGAGTGATTAATTTATGACAGATTACCAATTAAGGCAATCACAATAAACTTTTTCCATTCACTTAGCAATTGCATATTGAGTTTCTACCAATGTAAGACACTTTACTAATCAGCAACTATTTGAAAAATCAATAAAATTATCCCTACCTTTGCAGAACTGGAAGACCTGGTTGTACAAATTTATATGTATTAATAACTTGCAGCATGAACAGTGTTGCTTTCATTAGCATGTGATAATTTGTAGCTAACATTTTGTGATCATTCCTTCAGTTTCCAAGTTCAGCCTTAGAATCTTTTTCAACCCAGGAGCATAGGAAGCTGCTTCCATTCAAATTTGTGACGCTAGAACTATGTATTAGTACTAAAGTAAAGGCTTGTTCAGTATCGCTCTGGTGAAGTTTGAAAGCCTTGCTTTGTGTAAAAGTAAATTTAAGTGTACAGAAATATTCTTTTCTATGCTTAAAAAGAATTTATTCTTTTGTGTATTAGGAATTGGAAACTTATAGGCAGATAACTACATATTAAAAGAGATGCTTTAATAACTAGTTTTAAGAAATCTTGTATAGTTAGTATTTTTTCACCATTATTTTTAATATTGGTGGTTTCCAAATAAACATATTTTGACTCCAGGCAGTAGTGTGCTGTCAAAGAAAAAACAGTGGCACTCAGGTGCATGTGTGTCTGAGTGTGAGAGAAACCCGATTTGTAGGTTTGCTAATTGCCTTCATATAAAGATGAGCCCAGTGGTTCTTTGAGCCACTATGTATGTGCCTGCTTCAGCACATCACCAGCACCCAGCCTGTTTGCCTAATCTTTCTTAATTGCTCTCTGTATTAGGTCAATCTCTGCTTTCAGTGTATGCATCTTAATCCTGCATATTCCTTTCTCCTTTTTTCCTTTTTTACACCCATCCTCTCTATATTAATACAATACTGCAATAAGCAGTTTAAGAAATTGCATATACATTCGGATATAAAATTTCACACCCATCCTGTCCACATTAATGCAAAACTGCAATAAACAGTTTAAGAAATTGCATATATATTGGGATATCTTCAGTTTTTCCTAAGGTTTTAGCAATCTGCCATTACCTAAATATTGTACAGTTATGATTAAAATACATTAATATCCATCTACTAAAATGTAATTGTTTTCCAAGAAATCTCCATACTGCTTTCCAAATTGGCTGCACCAATTTGCAGTCCCACCAGCAATGTACAAGTGTACCCTTTTCCCCACATCCTCGCCAGCACTTGTTGTTGTTTGACTTCATAATGGCTGCCAATCTAACTGGAGTGAGATGGTATCTTAGGGTGGTTTTGATTTGCATTTCTCTGACTGCTAGAGATGGTGAGCATTTTTTCATGTACTGGTTGATTGATTGTATGTCCTCCTCTGAGAAGTGTCTGTTCAGGTCCTTGGCCCATTTGTTGATTGGGTTGTTTGTTCTCTTATTGTCTAATTTTTTGAGTTCTTTGTATACTCTGGATATTAGGGCTCTATCTGAAGTGTGAGGAGTAAAGATTTGTTCCCAGGATGTAGGCTCTCTATTTACCTCTCTTATTGTTTCTTTTGCTGAGAAAAAACTTTTTAGTTTGAGTAAGTCCCATTTGTTGATTCTAGTTATTAACTTTTGTGCTATGGGTGTCCTATTGAGGAATTTGGAGCCCGACCCCACAGTATGTAGATCGTAGCCAACTTTTTCTTCTGTCAGACGGCGTGTCTCTGATTTGATATCAAGCTCCTTGATCCATTTTGAATTAACTTTTGTGCATGGCGAGAGAAAGGGATTCAGTTTCATTTTGTTGCATATGGATTTCCAGTTTTCCCAGCACCATTTGTTGAAGATGCTATCCTTCCTCCATTGCATGCTTTTAGCCCCTTTATCAAATATAAGATAGTTGTAGTTTTGTGGATTGGTTTCTGTGTCCTCTATTCTGTACCATTGGTCCACCCGCCTGTTTTGGTACCAGTACCATGCTGTTTTTGTTACTATTGCTCTGTAGTATAGTTTGAAGTCTGGTATCGCTATACCGCCTGATTCACACTTCCTGCTTAGCATTGTTTTTGCTATTCTGGGTCGTTTATTTTTCCATATGAATTTCATGATTGCTTTCTCTATTTCTACAAGAAATGCCATTGGGATTTTGATTGGCATTGCATTAAACCTATAGAGAACTGAAAGCTGGGAATGGAGCCACCATTTGACCCAGCTATTCCCCTTCTCGGTCTATTCCCTAAAGACCTAAAAAGAGCATGCTACAGGGACACTGCTACATCGATGTTCATAGCAGCACAATTCACAGTAGCAAGACTGTGGAACCAACCTAGATGCCCTTCAATAGATGAATGGATAAAAAAAAATGTGGCATTTATACACAATGGAGTATTACTCTGCATTAAAAAATGACAAAATCATAGAATTTACAGGGAAATGGATAGCATTAGAGCAGATTATGCTAAGTGAAGCTAGCCAATCCCTAAAAAACAAATGCCAAATGTCTTCTTTGATATAAGGAGAGTAACTAAGAACAGAGTAGGGTCGAAGAGCATGAGAAGAAGATTAACATTAAACAGGGATGAGAGGTGGGAGGGAAAGGGAGAGAGAAGGGAAATTGCATGGAAATGGAAGGAGACCCTCAGAGTTATACAAAAGTACATACAAGAGGAAGTGAGGGGAAAGGGAAAAATAATACAAGGGGGACAAATGAATGTCAGTAGAGGGGGCAGAGAGGGAAGAGGGGAGGGGAGGGGAGGGGAGGGGGGATAGTAGAGGATAGGAAAGGCAGCAGAACACAACAGACACTAGTATGGCAATATGTAAATCAATGGATGTGTAACTGATGTGATTCTGCAATCTGTATATGGGGTAAAAATGGGAGCTCATAACCCACTTGAATCAAAGTGTGAAATATGATATATCAAGAACTATGCAATGTTTTGAACAACCAACAATAAAAAATTTTAAAAGAAATGTAATTGTTATAACAATGACTCTGGGAATTTAGTGAATTTTCTTTTCTTTAATTAACTTGCAAAAACTACCAGAAGTTGGCTTAAGTTCATAAATGAACAGATGAGTGATTTTCATTTCTCTGTCCAAAGATAGTCTTTGTGATGAATACCAAAGAGGGTAGATAATATCAGCAAGAAGAAATGACATTAAGGAGGGGGAATGAAGAGTGAGTGAGTTACATAAATCATTGATTTGCCAAAATTCCTTTCTCTCATCCTCATCCTCAGAGCCCCTCCCTTCCCAGTCAAGGTAGGGGATAAAACATGGATTTTTTTTTTTCTTGAGGCTGCAATTAACTCATCTCAAAATGTATGATATGTCTGATTTTTTGAGTTTGGGTGTGGGGAGGAGGTATGTTTTCTTGAGCATGGGGTGCAGTCTTCCAGGTCGCTGTGTTATGGGACATATCTTTAGCTACCTCTGTAGAATTAGCAAACTGGAATCTAATAGCAGTGCCTTCAAGTGGCTCACAAGTCCAGTAGATCCTGGAATTTCCAGTAGTAATGGACTGGCTGAAGTCACTTTACCTGTGTCCAAGAACATTTTTACCTAAGTAAATAAATGCTTAGTAATTATTTAGCCCACTAAAGATAAAGAACTATGGTAGCAGCATTTCTTGCGTCTACCTTTGAGAACTTGGCCTCTGAATGATGAAAGTTAAACATCTTCCTTGTATGACCTTTGAGTTAATACAGCCTTTAAAGAAAATCTCTAAATGTGTTTTTCAAAATGCAAACTGTTTTTTTGGTCAAAATCAAAAGAAGAGTATTAAAAGTAGCTTAACATCAGAATTAATATCATAATTCTAATTTGGAATTACCCCTAAGAATCTATCCACTGTCCTGTCCCATATTCTGTGCAGTTCTTCTGCATAGAATTTTTCTCAAGAAAAACCTCTGGTAAGGGATGGGAGTCAGGGGGCTAACCTGGAGTTCACTCACTTTTAAGTAGCTTTCAAGATATTAATTCTAATTTGATCTGAAATTCTTTTTTGGAATTTCAGTTTGTCTAAATTAGAGTTATAACATGATTAGATCATAGTATATGAAATTTTGGGATCTTCTTCCCTCTATCCCTTTCTCTTCTTGATTCTGTGATAATGGTCAGTTATTCCTTGTTTAAATGATTTCCATTTCTCTACCTCATAAGTATAGATAGTTGTATTAAGAGATGGAAAACTAATTTGACTCCTATTCGAAAGCAGTCATAGTTGCTAGAAACAGAATTGCTTGCTTGCCATTTTGGCCTCAGTGACCACATTTTCTTCCTCTTCAGGAGCCTTTATATCCTGTTTGTGCTAGTGAGAATTTTACTCTTATACTAAAACTTGAGCAGCAACTTCATAAGTTATTTTTAAAAAATGATAACTAGTTGTATCATTATTGGCCTGTTCAACAGAATGAATTTAATAGGAAGCAACTCGTGCTTGTATTTATTAATAAACTCTTAGGATCATTATATATAAATTAAAATTTTTATCCCTTATAAACAGGCTTTGATAGGCATATTATCATCATCATACCAAAAAAGAAACTGAGACTTAATTTGAATAACTTGACCAAGACTTGGTAGATTTCAGTGTATAGCCTAAGTATTAAGTTCAAATTGCTGTACCCTCCCAGAGAATGCTGCTCCATTTCTGAAAAAGATGGGATTCACTATAACATATTTCTCTACTAACTTAAATTTCTTTCCCAAATATGTTATTACATAAAATATTGTTATTGGTAAAAATAGGGAAAGATGAAAATAATAGGAAGTTCCTGTTTCATCTAAACAGATGAGATCCAATGGGAGTTCATAGTGGAACACAGGGTTAATGTATAGAATCAAAACATTCAATTATGGAGGCAGCAAGTGACATTTAAATGGGAATTAAATGGGTGACTATGTTATCCAGATAGCTTTACATATAGCACTGTTTTTTGTTTTTTTTTTTTTAAGACAAAGATAGGGTTTTCAATAGTAATTTGCTCAAATGGAAGATTATACAGTAAAATTCAGTTCATATGCCCCTCTTTTACACCTCGTGTGAGTTTTGGCCTTTGATTTCTAGATTAGAATGCTGTGAGTTTGGTTTACTGACCTAGAAAATGACTGTGCCATGTAGCTGTGGAAAGTTAAATTGATGAGTGACTAGGAATGAGTGAACCCCAGGTTAGCCCCCTGACTCTCATCCCTTACTAGAGGTTTTTCCTGAGAAAAAAATCTATGCAGAAGAATTGCATAGAATATGGGACAGGACAGTGGATGGATTCTTGGATGTAATTCCAAATTAGAATTCTGATGTTATTTTTTCCAATTGCATATACCAATGGAAAAATAACTATTATACAGGAGGCTATTTGTAGATGTCTTCTGCATTGACTATGCTCAGTCTTCTTTTTATTACATACCTTTGTGATCTTTCTACTTTATATAGATTGGCTATATCTACATCTCAACCACAGACTATCTTTTTATATATTTGAATCAAAACTTTGGGTATTTTCAGTCTTGGAAAGTTTGACATAGAGAATAATATCTCTTGCACCTTAATGTGATCTAGTGAGTTTCAAGATAAAGAGACACATACTCATTAACAGCAATGAGCTGAACTGTGATTGTCACCAGCAACACTGGATTTTAACCAAAACCTAGGAAGGGAAGAGAAAATATTAAGAGTTAAAAGTGTAAAGGGAATTACTTTTCAGATTCCTTTTCTTCCAATGCTACTTTGACAAACAAGTTGTGGTAGTATTCTCAGCAGTAAAACACAAACAACTAAAAATTCCTATAATATAGCACTTTAAAATACAGTCTATGGGAAATTTTATCATGTATATGTGGAAAGAAAAGGCAACATAAACATATTTGGAGAATCATTCTTCTAACCACATAAAAACATTTCTAGCCATTACTTTTGAGTGATTTATGAGCACTCCCTTGTGGCTGTTTATTAGAACCACTTGAAATAGAAAAAAAGTTAAAAAAAAAAATTAAAAGCAACAGGAAATTTAGTTGCTTGGGTTAATGTAACCTACCTCACAGTTAAAGTGTATCTATGTGGTAAATAGAGAACCGTGAAGCATTACCCATATCAGATTTGCTTCTCTTCTGAAAATAAGTGAACTCACTGGTAAATATTTTTTAACTTTAAATATGGACCAATATCTATAAAACGAACATTGCTTAAAGGTTTAGGTAATAACTAAGAATTAAAGTAAATTGTGTTCTAAATTACTAAAATGTTTTCAAGAATTTATATTATCATTGTTATCTAGTAAGAGTTTTAAAATTATTTTTGTATTTTTCCTAAAGAATTTTAGTAAACTCATTCAAAGTCACACAATCCACAAATATTGTGATAGCTAGTATCTTCTGAATGCTGTGACTTGATTTTTCCTTCCCTAGATAATTACTCTTTTAGAGGGAATTTCATCAAACTTTTTTTTTCTAAATCCGAAGAGAAAATTTCATGTGAGCCCAAATTTTCTTTATCTAGATTTTTAAAAATTAATACAAGGTTTTGTCACCAGAGTTGTACCCTAATTAACATTTTTAATAAATATTTCCTGCCATTATGGAAATAATTTTCCTTTATTATAAAGGAGGAGTGGTAACTTTTAATCCTTCCAAAATTTTAATACCTTCTTTTCTTCATACTGGACTATTTAGAATTGAAGAATTCCATCCACATGATTGACCAGTTACTATACAGACGAAAGTCACGCATTCCTTGGGGGATTTACAAAGTCAAGGGTCAGAAGCAGCCAAATCTGATTCAAATCCACTTTGTGCCCTTTGGTTGTTGGCATTTACATTTTGATCTTTTGAACTGAAATCTATATATTGTGAACAGTAGTCACCCAGTGTACACAAAAGGACCATCTTTTTTGGATATAAAACCACACAAATAATAGCTTATGGAAAAAATTAGGTTCATGCTTATCTACTATTAGGCTTCTGAATGGAGTACAGTTTTGTTAAGTTACTTTGGATTTTGATTTCTCGCTTTGAATAATTACATTTTTAATCATTTGGGGGAAATTATAAGACTGTGGAATGAACACAGATCAGTTAACTCTTTGGAGATGGTAACATTTATTGAGAGCCTGCTATTGCCGAATCTTTGTTAATGGTTTTTGAAAATATATCTGTTTCTCCTTTAATTTTTGTAAAAATCTTAAAAGAGTTTAGGAATGAGACTCTGAGTATCATCAGTTGGGGTGCTGAGATTCAGATGAAGCTGAGTTTATTGACTTTAATGCTCATGTTCTTCCAGTGGATTTTTCCATGTTTGACTTCATTACTCATCATGTAAAGTGGGCTTTAATCTCTGTGTTGTGGAGAGCTTAGTGGAGTCTGTGGCACATCTGGAGCACACAGCAAATCCTTTCTGTCGTTATCTCTGTTATTTTCTTGGATGTTTCTCTCCTTTTTTCTCATTTTTTTGGTTTAATATCTTTGCCACATCTTATGTTTTTGTTCAGCTTCACATTAACAGAGTGAGAAAGGGGGATAAAAGAGAGAAATTGGAACAAATTCAGAAATAAAGGAGAAATAAACTATGAAATATAAAGCAATAGAGATAGGAAATAATACTTGCCCGGAAGGATGGTTGTTGATTACCCTGTTTTACTGTCTCCTCAGGCTTTTGCTTTATTCCTAGGTGATGTTTGTATGAGAGCTCCAGAAGGCCTTTGGCAGAAACGTAAACCATTGGACATGAATGTATCTTCCCATCTATTCTCTTTTCTAATCCTTTCTTCCCCAATTAAGAAAAATTCCTTCATATCGATTAGTTCTATCATTGTGAGATGGGATTTTCTGACAGTATTTCTTTGAGTCTTCCCAGCATATCAGATGTAATGGATTCAAAGTAAAATTCATTGTCATTTTTTTTCCTTCTTACTAAACATGACTTCGTAACTCATCCCAACTCTGTTAGGTGCCACAGTCCAGCTTCTGAAGCACAACCCATGATGTCCCCTACCGATTCTCCTCCCTCCTTTGGTTAATCTGTCACTGGCTGGCTCCTTTCCATTCTTCCCTAGAACTGTCTCTGGAACTGCATCTGTCCACACTTCAGGCACCTGATCTACTCCTTTACCTCTTCAGGATGGAGTTCTTTTCCCAGCCACTTGTCTCTTCATTCTCAAAACCATCTCACATATTTTTAGCTTCTTAGAAAAAGTTTTTACACTCTTCTTTTATTTATAAACCAGCAGTTTTCATATTTCATATTCAGGCTTCTTTGTTTCTGGTGTTAACCAGTCTTTTTTCCTCACTTAGTTCAGTGGAACTTCCTGCTTATATTATCCAGACTCTTTTACAGTTAAATAATGTTTTTATTGGATAATTTGAACAACTACAGTAATTCTGTGGAGACTGCTGTGTGCCAGGCACTGTCCAGCAGAGTTCACGTTCATTCTACTATTTCTATTTTAGAAAAGTTGATATGAAGTCCTGTAACTTGGTCAGTGCAGTCACAGTCATGGTTGACTCTAGTGCTAATACGTTTTCTGTGTTGCATTCCTTCTTCCTGCATGCTATGCTTAGTTCTGCCCCTTTACCTTTAGTCATCATGTTCCTTGTTTCTAGAATATTCTTTCCTTTCAGTATATACAGTTGACATCAACCATCCAAACATTGCCATGACTCATTTAGTTTTCATATATCTTTTTGTTGTCAAAATCCTAATGTGTTTATAAAGATGTCTGCATAATCTATCACCTAACTAACTATTCAGAATTTAATCAGTTTTTGTCTTTCAATTTTCCCAAAATTGTTCAGGATTATAAAGCTGCCAAAACTTGTTGAATGAATACATTGATTTTTTTTTTCTCTTTTCAAGTAGATTTTAACATTCTGGAAGTCTTAGCCCATACCTAAATTTCGCCCTGCCCCACAGATCTCAGAACTGCACACACACATGTGCATGTGTGCAAATGCTTGGAGATGGGAGAACCTAGGGCATTTGTCTTTCAGGACTTTTATAGGAAAAC